>NC_050573.1:328046094-328358594 GCF_011100635.1 Trichosurus vulpecula | reverse complement strand
TTGCATTTTTAAAATTTACTTTTGGGGGAGCTATTTTTGGCTAATTCATTTCAAATTCTTTTTTGGTAAATAAAAACAAATTTACCTAAGGCACAAGTAAAGAATACTCTTAAAGTGTAATGATATTTTAAAATGTTAAGATATATTTTAAGCATCATACATTTAGCATTAGAAGGAAATTTAGAAGCTATCTTGTCCAATCCCTTCATTTGACAGATGAGGAAATTGAGAACCTTAAATACCTTGCCTGAGGTCACCCATATAATAAGCACAAATAATGAGATTTGAACCTTGTTACCACTCTGTCATTTCATTTGTAAATAATCATAATAGTCAATCTTTTTTTTTTTTTTGCAGAGCTGGTGCTTAGTGATAAGATTTGGTCCTCATCAACAAGGTATCTATTCGACTGATAATGACATTACCAAACCCACCATTATCGAACAAGTGTTATTGAAAAAATTATACTTTGAGAATAAAAGCAGAAGTCAGAGGAACTGGTTCAGATTCTACCTGTGATATTTCTTGTGTAATTTTAAGCAAATTACAGCCTCACTCGGCCTCAGTTTCCTCGCCAGCAAAAAGAATCAATTGGACTAGTTGGTATCTGAGGTCTGTACTGCCTGTGGATCTATGATATTTTTACACGTAGATTGCCAAACTGTGAATAATAGAACTAATGGGACTCAGTATACTATGCCAAGATTTCAAGATGGCCTGAACGGCTTTCTAGTAGGCCAGTGTAAGTTTAAAGGATTAATTCTAAAGAGCAAATACCATCAGTTTCCCATGGCAGGGGAAGATAAAGGAAAGATATTCTTTTGTCTTCTGCCACTTACAGAAACCTGACTCCCCCAGAAGACATTGCATTCTTGGTCATCCTTTTCTCTTCATGTTCATTACTAGCTGCTCCTAATATCTATTGACAGTGCTGTCTATCTGTCTAACCACTCCTCTTTAGTCTCATTTGTTGGATTATCAAGAATACAACAGTACCTAAATATGAGTGTACCACAAGGTTGTGTGCTAGACCATTTTCTACCTCTGTAATCCTTCATTTGGTGATCTCATCAGCTCATATGAGTTTAATTATCAGCTCTATATAGATGATTTCCAGGTCTATATAACCATCCCTACTTTCCCACCTGAGTGATCTCAAGTTGAATATCTTCAACTGAATGTCCTGTAGCCATATTAATGTTGTTGTGGTAGTGGTGGTGTGTCCTTCATTCTTCAAGAGGACCATAATCCTGGGAAGGTGATATCATGACTTGCAAGTGAATTGGATTTAAGTGAGGCAGGGTTGTGCAAAATCACCAGCCTCACTCTCTCCTCCTGAAAGATCTGAGTGGCAAGATATAGATCAGGACTGCTGGAGATGGTCCTGGATGTAGTGGGACACCTTGCCCTTTTTACGCTAAGGTCTTTCCTAGATCTCAGGTTGACTGAAGCAACACCCATTCAGTGATTAAGGCTAGGTAAGAAATGAAGCAAAAAATGGTCTTTTTTACCTAGTTAAAAAGAAAAGAAAGAAAAATCAATCAGGAATGGGAAGACTCTCAGGGTTTCTGGCCAAAACAGAAACAATTTCTATTTATATTCACTCTGAGCCATCAGAACCCAATTGATGACCAAAGTAGGCTTGGGCTCAGACCTATTATTGGCATATCAATGTATCTGATATAAAAATAATTACTTTTCCTTGTAAACCACATTCTAATTCTTTACATTATTGCTTCCAGAAAAAAGCACACCTATTTAATACACTTCTAGCATCTTAGATTCAAAACCTTAGAACCATAGTTGACTTTACAATCTCTTTCGCCCTATATTTCCCATCTGTATCCAGGCCTGGTTAATTATACTTATAATATATCTCTTGAAACTTTTTATTCTCATTACTAACACCCCATACTTCAGGCCTTCAATACTTTTCACTGTCTCCTAAATGATCTCTCTGCCTCAAATTCATCCCCACTCCACCATATCCTCCATACAACTGCAAAAATGATTTTTAAAGCACCAAAGTCACTCCATTACTCAGTAAACTGTGATGGTTTCCCGTTATATTAAGGGCCAAAACCAAATCTTCTGATTGTCATTTAAAAGCCTTCACAATCTGGCCCCAATCTATTTTTCAAGTCTTATGACATGTAACTCCCTTTTAAATACTCTAATGTACAAATAAACTGATACATTTATTCTTTGTATGAGCTCATGATCACCTACAAAGGGGAGAGTTCCCCAGAGGTCCAGTCAATAATATCATAAAAAGGAGGCAGAATGCTGATAGCTGACCACAGGTGGGATGAATCAGATTCTCTTCCTACTTTCTTCTTCTCTCCTTTGCTCTCTTGATCAATTATAATATTAAAATCTCAAGCCATTAATCTGGAAAATGAAGTGAAAATAACACCTTACCTACAAATCACCCATGTGGAACTCCCAAAATAGTAGTCACACATTTCCTTCTTTTTCCTTCTCTGGAGTGGCTTTCATGGTTACATATGAGTTAAAGTGGGTAAGATAATTTGATTATCTATTTTTTAACACTTTAAAACTAAGACAATTGACCTTCATTCAAAGAACAGCAATGAATGCTGCTAATTCATGATTACATCCTATCAACTATACATCCCTTCTCACAGAATGGGAAGCATAACTCTTTTTTGGAACAGTCTGTTTCCTTGTCTTTTTTCCCAAGATGAAAGTATTTTTTGGAGGGGTGAAGGCAGGGAAATTGGGGTTAAGTGACTTGCCCAAGGTCACACAGCTAGTACTTGTTTCAGGTGTCTGAGGCTGGATTTTAATTCAGTGCCTCATGATTCCAGGGCCAGTGCTCTACTCACTGCACTACCTAGCTGCTCCTAAAACTCTTTATGAGTTCAATCTCTCACATCACAGACGTAGATCTTGCTCCATGGCAACATTCCTTGATGACATGCTTTCATTTCCCCCCCGGGGTAGACCCTGCTTTATAATCCTAATAGTTCATCTCTTCCCCTCCATCATTTTTATAATACTTTCCTTTAACTCTGGGGGGCAAGGATAGAGAACTGTAGAAATTCAGATTGGAGAGGTTTATGAAAAGTAATTACTTCATATTGCCGATCATGAGATCAATATTTGCAAATCTGTCGTGCATTGTATTTTGTTTGTTTATTGCTTTTTGTTATCATCCAAAACATTGTTAGAAATCTTGAATTAGAGAGGGCCAAAGATAGAATTCTCAATCATTCCATTCTGTTTGACATCATTCCATTTATCAGGGATTTTCAGACATTGTTGTTCAAACAAGTACAAGTCCATCCAAGTTTCCTATCATCTAGTCCATATTTCATCATTTTTAAAGGCAGGAGATGAAACATGCATATTGAGGAACAGTGACTAATTTAGTTTGACTGGAGGCTAGAGTGTGTGAAAGGGAATAAGCTGAATTAGAATAATTGTTGGGAAGGCCCAAATAATCATCTAAGGAATATATAGATACAGATATAGATGTGTGTTTCTGTGTGTACATATACACACATATACACACACATATGTATACGTGTTTGATTCACTGCACAATGGGTAACCACTGAAGGTTTTTAAATAAGGAACTTATGTGATCATACTGTTCATTAAGAAGGTTGCATTGCTAACAATCTGATAGATTTTGCAGATGTACTCATTGCATCTTGATTGAAAAGCTGACCCCTAGTGTACAGGAAATAATTCCACCCAAAATCATCCAAACCAAAAATGTTCTAAAATGATAGTTGAAATTGAAACCCTCCCTAATGTCAAAACTCTCCACTATAATATAATTAAGCTAAGGCAATACAAGTAGCCCAGCTCAACACAGAAACTGTATTTCAGTGCATTATTTTCATTTAGTTTTAAAGCTGAACTGAGAAATGGTGTCAAGAAATGTGTTCATTCATAAGGGTGATGCCCTTATCCATAGCAGCCCTATTCACAATGAAGAGGAATTGAGCTAATTTTCATCTAGTCATTTCCAGGACTCAAATTAAAAGATAAAAAGAAAATATTGAGTTAAAATATTTTACCTTCATTCATATAACTTCAAAGTCTCTCCCCCATTGTGCTACTCCTTTTATCTTTTGCAGATGAGATTTCAGGGGAATTTGACTCCTGAACATCTAGTGTACCATTTTAATCAGCTATCCACACATTGCATACTATACGTTGTCACTTTTTCATACCTATGTTTAATTCAATTGAATTCAAAAATGTTTAAGCACCAACTGCGTGCTGCTGTGAGAGGAGCCATGCAACAGTGCAGGGAATGTTGCCCTTGAAGCAGGAAAACCTGAGTTCAAGTCCCGGAAACATGCTACATCACTCTGGGCAGATAATTTAACCTGTCAGGTCTTTAAGTAAGTCTCTAAGACTCTATGTTGCAGAGAAGGTGCTGATCTACATTGGTAGAAGGAGTGTCTGCATCTGGAAGTTTATAAAAATGTTTCTATTGCCAGGTATTATGTTGGGCACTATGGATCCAAAGTTAAAAATGAAAAAACAAACCTATTGTCAGAGGACTTTTATTCTAGCCAGGAAAAAACAATATATACAGTACTTTCCAAGAAATGTGTTCAGATCTAATATTGAGGGCAATTTTTTACAATAGGATGGTAATTCCAGGGGCACAATAGAAGGGTGAGGTAGAGTGGGATACAGATAATGGAAGAATAGACCACATAGAGATGGATAAGGAGAATCTGGGAGCATCAGCTATGGAAGGGAGATTTAGTGTATGTCCTTCAGAGATGCATTGGTAAATGATTGTTACTTAGCAGTCAGCAAGATGTGGAGGGGGCAAAAGAGGAAGAGAGGTGGCACAGGGAGGGAAGTGATACATATGAAGCAGCAGGTAGATGACAAGTCCCTATCTAGGGCCTAGACTTTGCTAATGGTCAAAGCAGGTTGAAGAGCAGCCTTGGGATCTGGATTCCTGGTGAGGTGATTTGTACTTTCTCTTGCTGCAGACACAATAGATTTGTTTAAGAAACAATGACCAACTCTAAGAATTGTTGTCTTAATCTACAATTTAAACTACTGAGTAATGCATTTTTATGGAGAAAATATTTAGCTTTTTATTCCATACCCCATCTAAGCATTTCACTGAATTCCTTATTTCCCATTCCTGAACTAGTAGACCCCCTACCCCAGCATTCTTCTTCCTGCCAGCTACATACCAGAGGTGTCAGGGTTCCATACCTCAAGGCTCTCTAAGTGACTCTGCCTGTGCTCCCACAACACGCCCAGACACTAGCCCAGCCAGGTACCATAATAATCTCATTTCTCTTTGTCTCTCTAGAATTGTTTCTTTCATTTATAAAATTAGTACTATGGGAATAATTATTCTCTATAATATATTTAAACCAAATATCATGTTTTGTGAAATCAATTAATGGGATGTGTGTGTGTGTGTGTATGTGTATGTGCAAGGAAATAGAGTAAGTATATAATTGGGAAATTCCTATCATTTGCTTTGAGTAGTAGCACCAGAGATACTTGTAATATTTGGGTCATTTTGTGAATGCAAACTTTAACAAGATTTAGTCGCCCTAACCACAACACTAATAATATTAGTCATTGGATTCCATTTCAACTTATGTTTCTTTTGTTTTATTAAAACTGCCATTCTTGATACTATAAGTAATTTGGGAGAGCAAGGAATAGTTTACTTATCAGATTTATGGAAAAGAAAAGAATTCATGACCCAACAAGAGATAGAGAGCATTACAAAATGCAAAATGGTTAATTTTGATTATGTTAAATTGAAATGTTTTTGTACAAAAAAAGCCAATGCAACAAAAATTAGGAGGGAAGCAGAAAATTGGGAGAAAATCTTTACAACTAGTATCTCTGATAAAGGCCTCATTTCTAAAATATACAGGGAACTGAGCCAAATATATAGGAATACAAGCCATTCCCCAATTGAGAAATGGTCAAAGGATATGAACAGGCAGTTTTCAGAGGAAGAAATTAAAGATATCTATAGGCATATGAAAAAATGCTCTAAATCACTACTGATTAGAGAAATGCAAATCAAAACAACTCTTAGATACCACATCTCTCCTGTCAGATTGGCTAAAATAACAAAACAGGAAAATGATAAATGCTGGAGAGGATGTGGGAAAATAGGAACATTGTTGCATTGCTGGTGGAGTTGTGAGATGATCCGGCCATTTTGGAGAGTAATTTGGAACTATGCCCAAAGGGCCACAGGAATGTTCATACCCTTTGACCCAGCAATACCACTTCTAGGGTTGTATCCCAAAGAAATCACACAAGCAGGAAAAGGACCCATATGTACAAGGATATTTATAGCGGCTCTTTTTGTGGTAGCCAAGAATTGGGGAATGGCTGAACAAGCTGTGGTATATGAAGGTAATGGAATACTATTGTGCCATAAGAAATGGGGATGATGCGGACTTCATAACAACCTGGAAAAACCTACACGACATAATGCTGAGTGAGTGGAGCAGAGCCAGGAGAACATGGTACACAACCACAGATGTATGGATTCCATGAGGACCAACCCTGACAGACTTCACTCTTCTCAGCAAAAACAAGGTGCAGGCACAACTCCAAAGGACTCACGATGGAGAATGCTATCTTCATCCAGAGAAAGAACTATGAAGTTTGAATGCAGATTTTGAGGCACACTTCATGCTCGCCTTTTTCTCTTCTCTTTTGTTTTTGTTTTGGGGTTGTTGTTTTTTTGTTCTGTTTCTTCTTTCTCATGATTCATTCCATTGGTCATAATTCTTCTCCACAACTTGACTAGTGTATAAATTAATTCAATGCGAAGTCATTAGTGGTAGTTATATGAGATTCCATGCTGTCTTGGGGAGGGAGTGAGGAGGGAGGGGAGAAAATTTGGAACTCAAAATTATGTAGAACCGTCTGTTGTAAACTAAAAATAAAAATAAATACTAAAAAAAACTGCCGTTCTTGTAGTATTCATATAGGTACCTTCTTAGAGTGTATGAGATGTTCAGGGAGGATTAGCACCTCTGGTGTGAGGACTTACCCAGCCCTTTTCATGGCTGCTCATAAACCTCTGGCATCCATCTTCACCCAACTCTCACTTGTGGCTCCAAGAAGCTGTAGTATACACATTGACTGTACCTTGGCAGATGGACTAATCTAGGTTGATGGTAACGAACAGGCTTCAAACCCATCAGTGAGTTAGAGGGATGTCAACCCCAAGCATGTGAAGACTTCCCCTAGAGGAATGGGTGGACAGAACAATTTATTCCAAAGGCCATGAAGGCAGCTGAAGCAGGAACTATGGAGTGCTTAGAGCTTGGTTAAACATTAAAATGCCAAGGTCATCCACTGCATCTTGGGCCATCACCAGCCATCCTGACTTTTGTCTTTCCACTGGACTTCAATGTCTCTGGAAGAGAGTGAAACTGATGACTTTGTGCAACTCTATCTCACTTAAATCCAATTCATGTAAGACTTGAGACATCATTCCATGATGTCATTAGTCTTCTTCAAAACAAAAGTCAAACAACGTAGGTACCTGCTTTGTTTCTTCTTTCTTCCCAATCATGCAGCTTTTTGTAAAAATTTTATTAAAGATGGAAATATGTGTTTCTTCTTTCTGCAAATGTTAAAATAGTTATCAATTTGAGTCCATATAATACACATGCAGTGGCATTTTGTAAAGAACTTTCCTTTGGGAGCCAAGCTACTTCTGCCAAAGGAAGACACCCAGGAACAGCAGTGTATAACCAGGACCTTGACTATTTGGGGCAGGGGGCCACTGATGAGTAATGGACCCAAGCTAGGCAAATTAGACTTTGTCTGAGATCATGGCACCAAGGCAATCCTTGATATCTCTGCTATCAAGGAAATGTGAAGCAGTGTTGCCCACACCTCTAAGAAAGAAAATGGCTTCAACACTACTCTAACATTATTTTATGTGTGTGTGTGTGTGTGTGTGTGTGTGTATAGGTACATATATATGATGTATTTGATCTTAGACACATCATGCAAGCTTTCTGTATTTCAAAGTTTTTATTGGTTGATTTTGCTATGACTTGTGATTCATCATTTTAGCTTCTGATATGGAAACTCCCTTCACTAATGTGCATCAGTTACTTGTCTATAACTTATAATCTTAGAAATTTACCTTAAATGCTGAAAATGTAAGAACTTTCTTCAGGAGACATTTTCTGGTTCTCCCCCTGTCCTGCCCCATACTGTTAGCATCTCCATTTTGATATTGCCTTCCTTTTGCACCTTATATATCTTGTGTTAATTCTTGTATCGTCACCACCATTAGAATGTGAGCTCCTTGAAGACAAGGAACATTTTTTTGCGTTCCTTTGCATAACCAGCACTTAACAAAATGCCTAACACATACCTAATCAAAGCCTGTCTGTTGATCACAATTGACTTGCTCATGGCCCCATAGTAGCTCTCAAGAGCAAGACTTGCATTCAGGTCTTCCTGACTCCAAAGCTAGTCTCCTATCCATTGCATCAAACTACTTCTCAGCTAACTCATTTGTAAAATGATGACGTTAGACTAGATGATTTGTGAAGTTTGTTCCATCTCATATATCACTATAATATTATACATTCTTGAAAAATATCATGTTATTTTAACAGTAATTTTGTTGATTATAATTTTTTTCTTTTTAAAAATTATTTTATTATTTATTTAATATTTTAGTTTTCAACATGGATTTCCACAAGATTTTGAGTTACAAATTTTCTCCCCATTTCTACACCTACTCCAAGATGGCATATATTCTGATTGCCCTGATCCCCAGTCAGCCCTCCCTTCTGTCACCCCCCCATCTCCTTTCCTCCTTACTTTCTTGTAGGGCAGGATAGATTTCTATGCCCCATTCCCTATATAGCTTACTTCTCAGTTGCATGCAAAAACTACATTTTCTTTTGAGCAATTGATTTCAAAACTTTGAGTTCCAAATTATTTCCCCTCTTCCCTTCCCATCCACCCTCCCTATGAAGGCAAGCAATTCAACATAGGCCACACATGTATCATTATGTAAAACACTTCCACAATACTCATGTTGTGAAAGACTAACTATATTTCCTTCCATCCTAATCTGTCCCCCTTTATTCAATTTTCTCCCTTGCCCCTGTCCCTTTTCAAAAGTGTTTGCTTTGGATTGCCTCCTCCCCCAATCTGCCCTCCCTTCTATCATCCCCCCTTTTTATCCCCTTCCCCTTACTTTCCTACGGGGTAAGATGCCCAAATGAGTGTGTATGTTATTCCCTCCTTAAGTCAAATCCAATAAGAGCAAGATTCACTCATTCCTCCTCTCCTGCCCCCTCTTCCCTTCGAACAGAACTGCTTTTTCTTGCCACTTTTATGTGAGATAATTTATCCCATTCTATCTCTCCCTTTCACCCACTCTCAATATATTCCTCTCTCATCCCTTAAATTTATGTTTTTAGATATCATCCCTTTATATTCAACTCATCCCATGCTCTCTGTCTATGTATATATATATATATGTGTATATATATATATATATATATATATATATATATATATATATATTACCTTCAACTACTCTAATACTGAGAAAGGTCTCATGAATTACACACATCATCTTTCCATGTAGAAATGTAAATAAAACAGTTCAACTTTAGTAAGTCCCCTATGATTTCTCTTTCTTGTTTAACTTTTCATGCTTCTCTTGATTCTTGTGTTTGAAAGTCAGATTTTTCTATTCAGCTCTGGTCTTTAAACTGAGAAAGCTTGAAAGTCCTCTATTTTATTGAAAATCCATATTTTGCCTTGGAGCATTATACTCAATTTTGCTGGGTACGTGGTTCTTGGTTTTAATCCTAGCTCCTTTAACCTCCGGAATATCATATTGCAAGCCCTTTGATCCCTTAATGTACAAGCTGCCAGATCTTGTGTTATCCTGATTATGTTTCCATAATACTCAAATTGTTTCTTTCTGGCTGCTTGCATTATTTTCTCCCTGACCTGGGAACTCCGGAATTTGGCAACAATATTTCTAAGAGTTTTCTTTTTGGGATCTTTTTCAAGAGGCAATCAGTGGATTCTTTCAATTTCTATTTTACCCTGTGGCTCTAGAATATCAGGGCAGTTTTCCTTTATAATTTCTTGCAAGATGATATCTAGGCTCTTTTTTTGATCATGGCTTTCAGGTAGTCCAATAATTTTTAAATTATCTCTCCTGGATCTATTCCCTAGGTCAGTGGCCTTTGCAATGAGATATTTCACATTGTCTTCCACTTTTTTATTCTTTTGGTTCTGTTTTATAATATCTTGATTTCTCATCAAGTCACTAGCTTCCACTTGCTCCAATGTAATTTTTAAGGGGGCATTTTCTTCAGTGGTCTTTTGGACCTCCTTTTCCATTTGGGTAATTCTGCCTTTCAAGACATTCTTCTCCTCGTTGGCTTTTTGGAGCTCTTTTGATATTTGGGTTAGTCTATTTTTAAGGTGTTATTTTCTTCAGTATTTTTTGGGTCTCCTTTAGCAAGTAATTGACTTGTTTTTCATGGTTTTCTTGCATCTTTCTCATTTCTCTTTCCAATTTTTCTTCTACTTCTCTTACTTGCTTTTCCAAATCCTTTTTGAGCTCTTCCAAGGCCTGAGACCAATTCCTATTTTTCTTGGAGGCTTTTGATGTAGGCTCTTTGACTTTGTTTAATTCTTCTGGCTCTTTGTTTTGATATTCTTTGTCACCAAAAAAGATTCTAGTGTCTGAGTCTGAGTTTGTGTCTTTTTTCACTGCCTGGCCATATTTCCAGCCAACTACTTGAAGTTTGAGCTTTGTGTCAGCGTATGACTGCTTGTAGAGTAGAGAGTGCTTTGTTCCAAGCTTTAGGGGCTGCGCTGCTGTTTTCAGAGCTATTTCTACTCCACCATCACCACAAGCTCTGCCACAACAGTGCTCCTCCTCCCCCAAGAACCTCCAACCAGTTCCAAGCAGGGTAAAGCAAGTCTTGCAGTCCTGCTCTAGTCTGCCACTTGATTCCTCCCACTGTGTGAGCCAGGGACTCCAGAAGCAGCTGATGCTGGAGCTCTGGAAGGAGCTGTAGGAGCTTCCTGCTGCTGTTGCCACCACCACTGTGCACCACCTTTGCTACCCCCAGGACTGGGGCCAGACCTCTTTCTAACCCAATCTAGCAGTTTTCCCACTAACCTGCTCCTTGGTCTTTGGTGTTTGTGGATTGAGAAGTCTGGTAACTGCCACAGCTCAATGATTCATGGCTCTAAGGCCTGCTCTGGGCAGACTCCCAGTCTGGTCTGTCCTGGCACTGTGCTCTGCTCCCATCACTGTGTGATAGACCCTTCCCAGTGACCATCCAGGCTATCTTGGGCTGGAGGCCTGCTTCCCTCTGCTGTCTCATGGGTTCGGCAGCTCTAGAATTTCTTCAGAACCATTTTTACAGATGTTTGGAGGGATTTGGGGGAGAGCTTAAGCAAGTTCCTGCTCAGCCCCATGATTCTATTTCTGAATAATACATATACCTACTATTTTAAAATTTATACTTTTTATTATTTCCATTAGAATATATAAATCTTTCGTAGTCTTTTGGATCAAAATAATTCTGAAATGAAAATACATGTATGTATATGTGTATATGTACATGAATATGCCATGCTATATATAATTAATTGCTAAAGAAGATTGGGCATAGAGTTTTGGTATAGCTATCAACTTCTTCCATCATATACAATCTTAATACATCTTGAAGAAATCTTTTCACATGCTCACCAGGGAAAGAAGGGCTAGCAGTGGGTAAAGGTGGATTGTTCTTGGCAACAACACTGAAGTTTAATGCCAAAAATAGACCACATGCATCCCAGTGGGCTAATCTGATCATTTCTCCCTTGCTAATACATAGATAACAAACAGTCTTTTGTATATCTTCAATATAGTCCATAAGCTTGGCAAACAGTTGAAGCTCTATTATCTATCATCACTGAAATGCTATTATCTATCATCTCTAAGTGACAGCCAAGGCTCAGTTTAGCAAACAAAGCACTTTAGTTCCAAGATTTTGACTTGCGATTAATCCAATTATCTCTTCTTATATAAGGAAGAGGAGATTATATTGGATGGTTTTGTTTCCTGCAGCAAAGTAATTTTCTGCATGACCAGCAATAATGTAATATGGGAGATTTTAATAACTGGCAATTATTTTTAAAATTAAACTTTAAACAGAATGCAGATTGTAATAATATGGCAGAGATGTGCACAAAATTATGAACCATTTTAAAAACTGTTAACCCTGAAATGTGCTTTGAGATGCATCAAGGCAGTCAAGAAAGAATAACTGTCACTGGACAAGATTTCTGAGGAAAGTAATACAAAAACCAACATATAAATTAAAAGTAATTAAGTGGTTCTAACTGTGAAGTTAGAGGCTAATGTTGTTCTTGATAAAGAAGGGGATAATGTATCTCCAACACAGTCTTACAATGTCTCTGACACCAAAAGATTTTTCTTGAATAACTGTAAGGTGAATAGAATTTTCACTTGTAATGTGTCAAGGATGAAAAAAATTAAGGTTGATTGAGGGAAATGGAAAAGTTTTTTTTAATCTCATATACTTTTAAGAGATCTATACTGAGAAATGAAGATTCCATAAATGACCATTTATAATAGCTCTCATTGTCCTGTGCCTAAAGAAAATGGAATTTTGCCACAACTTAAAATCTTTGAATTTTCTTCAAAATCAAATCCTCCCGAAGCTTCTGGTCAACATCAGAAGAGATGGTTCAAGAAGACATGTCTAATCATGTGGACAATAAGAGGAAATGGATAACTCAGAAAATTCCTCCCTCATCAACCCTCACTGGATGTTTTTATTGGTGATTTTCCTTCCCACATTGTGGCAACTAGAACTGAAAACAACAATCCATATGTGCTGTGATCACAGCAGATTACAATGAAGCTAGCTTCTCCTTAATTAAGTATGCCATGTTTCTTTTCATGTGGTCAAAGAACCAACTAAAAGTTTCAGATGACAACATCACTCTGTGGACTGATATTGAGCTCTTAGTTTACTAAAACCACAGAACTTTATCACATGAACTGTTTCCTGACCTTCCCTCCCTCACACAATAGGTAAGCAGACTTGAGAAATGAATTGTTTTTAAATCTTAGACTGAAACTTTGCATTCATCTCTATCAGGTTCAAAATTTAACTTCCTTTTGTTTTTTGCTCCATCTTTTGAAAAATAAAGTTCTAATTAATGGCATTGGTTAAAAGAAAGTATTTACAACCTACTCGTATTATATAGGAGGGAGGCCAAGGAAGAATAGGGAGAGAGGGAAAGGGAAAGGGAGAGGGAGAGGGAGAGAGAGAGAGAGAGAACAAAAGACAGAAATATAGAGACAAACTGGGATGGGGGTGGGGGAGGAGAGTCTAGGAGATACCTTCATTCTTGAAATATATTCCATAGTGTCCCAAATGAGGAAAGTAATAATTCCATTGTAGTATTCTCTGGCCAGACCACATCTGGAGTATTTCAGTTCTAATTACTAAGAACATTTATTAACTGAAATATGTTCTGAGGAAGGTTAGTAGGATGTGAAAGGTCTAGAAACTATAACATACAAATATCTGTTGAAGGAACTGGAGATACTCAATACGGAGTAGTAGAAAAAGCCTTTGACCCAAATCACAGAGGATTTTGGTACACTAATTTCATGTGTGAAATGGGCAAGTCACTTATCATTTCTGAGAATTGTTGCATATATAAAAATGAGGATAACAATACCTACCTCACAGGGTTGTTTCAGAGATTAAATGGGATAGCAAATGTGAAGAATTCTTCAAACCTCAAAGTTCTTTATAAAAATCAGACATTATCATGCTTCAACTGGAGAAGAGTAGACTTGGAATGAGAATGGCTTATTCTAACTCTCTTCAAGTATTGGAAGGGTTGTCAGAGGGATGGGGATTTATACTTTTCTATTCCTGTCCCTAGAGGACAAAATTGGGAGCAATAAGGTGAAGGTACAGAGAAAGGTAGGTATGTTTTGGCCAAACCAAAAAATATCTTTGAGGGACAAAATTGATCAAAATTTCTTTAATAGGCTTCCTTAAGAAGTAATCATTTAATTTAAGTTAAATGGAAGAATATTTACAAAAATATATAAATTGCCTAGATTAGCAGAAGAGGAAAACACAATATCTAAATAGACCTATTTTTAGAAAAAGAAATCGAACAGGCCATCAAGGATCTTTAAAAGGACAAAGCAGTAGGACCAGATTGATTAAGAAATGAATTCTATTAAACATTTAAATATCAGCTAATTGCAACATAAAATAAAGTATTTGGAGCAATAGGCAAAAACATGATCCTACCCCCCAAAAAATAATACTGACACCTAAACCAGGAAGAGTAAAATAAAAAAAAAAAAAAGAAAATGATAGACCAATTTACTTAACGAACAAGGTTACAAAAATCCTAAATAAAATTAGAGCTAAAAGATTACAACAATATATTACAAAAATTATACATTGTGACCAAGTGAGATTTATACCAGGAATGCAGGGATGATTTAACATAAGGAAAACTATTAAGATAACTGATTATAATTAAAGTAGCAAAAATCATATGATCATGTCAAGAGAAGCAGAAAAGCTTTTAATAAAGTACAACACTGATTTCAATTAAAAAACTTTAAAATATAGGAAAAATGGATTTTTCCTTAAATTGATTTTAAAAAAAAGCACTCATCTAAAACCACCAGCAAACATTATTTGTAAAGGGGATAAGCTAAAAGATTTTCCAGTAAGATCAGATCTGAAACAAGGATGCCTACCATCACCAATATTGTTCAATATTATATTGGAAATCCTAGCAATAGCAATAAGAGAAGAAAAATAAATAGAAGGAATCAGAATAGGAAATGAGGTAATAAAAATATATTTTTGCAGATTATATTATCATATACTTGGAAAATCCCAAAGACTCAACTAAAAGGTTAGTTGCAACAATTAATAATTTTAGCAAAGTGGCAGGATATGAAGTAAATCGACATCTATCGTCAGCATGCCTATATATTCCTATATATCAGAAACAACACTCTGCAAAAAGAGATAGCAAGATATTTCCCCATTTAAAATAACTCTAGACAGTATAAAATACTGGGGAATACACCTGCCAAAACAAACACAGGAAGTATATAAATAAAAAATATTTTGAAAAACTTTTTATCCAAATAAAATTAGATTTAAATAATTAGAGATATGTTAATTGTTCATGGGTACACAGGGCTAATACAATAAAAATGACAATTTTGCTTGAACTATTTTGCATATTCAATACCATCGCAATTAAATTACCAAAAAAAAATTCCTGAATTAGAAAAAAAAATAACAAAATTCATTTGGAAGAACAAAAAGTCAAGAATATTAAATGAACTAAAAAAAATGTAAGGGAAGTAGATTTAGCAGTACTAGATCTTAAACTATATTCTAAGTCAGTAATTATTAAAAATATGTGGTACTGGCGAAGAAATGAAAAGATAGATCAATGGAACAGAGACGACATTAAATTTACAGCAGCATATAAATATAATAACCTTGTATTGGACAAGTGTAAAGATTTTGGAATAAGAATTAATTATTTGGTAAAAAACACAAAAAAACCTAAAATTATTAGGGAAACTGAAAAGCAGTACAGAAGAAACTGGGCATAAACCAGTATCTTACATTATTTATCAAGATAAAGACAAAATGGATACATGACCTATATATAAAAAGAGATATTACATGAAAATTTGAAGAACATGGAGCATATTACTTATCAGACTTACGGATAGGTGAATAATTTATGAATAAACAAGATAGAGAGCAGAGTGAGGTACAAAATGGAAATTTTGATTATGTTAAATTTAAAAGTTTTACACAAACAAAACAAATGTAGCCAATATCAGAAGGAAAGCAGAAAATTGGGAGGTGGGGGGAATGTATTAACAATTTCTCAGATAAAGGTCTCATAAATCAAATATACAAAGAAGTATAAGAATGAGTCATTCCCAAATTGATAAGTGGTCAAATTACATGAACAGTTTTCCAAAGAAATCGAAACAATTTATAGCCATGTGAAAAACTACCTAAGTCATTATTGATTAGAGAAATGTGAACTAAAATAACCTTGAGATAACATTTTACACCTATCAGATTGACTAAAATGATTGAAGGAGAAATCCACAAATGTTGGAGGGGATGTGGAAAAATTGAGATGCTAACTCAATGTCGGTGGAATTATGAACTGATCTAACCACTTGGGAGAGCAATTTGACATTACGACTGAAAAGTTATTAAATTATACCCTGTGACCCAGAATTATTATTACTAGGTCTATTTTAAAAGATGATTATAGCAAAAGGAAATGAACCTATATTTCTAAAATATTTCGTTTTATAGAAGCTCTCTTTGTGGTGGCAAAGAACTGGAAATTTCAGGGATGCTCATCAATTGGAGAATGGCTGAACGTGACATGGTATATGATTGTATAGAATTCTATTCTGTTATAATAAATGAAGAGCTTGATGATCTTAGAAACAAAACGTCAAGAAACTGGTGTGAAGTAATGAAAAATGAAGTGAGCAGAACCAAGAAAATGTAGAGAGTAACAGCTATATTGTTTTAATAACAACTTTAAGTGAATAAGTTATTTTGACTACAATAAATGCCCAGACTAACTACAAAGACATTTGAAGGAAGACCCTATATGAATCTAGAACTGACAGAAGTATGTACCGTATGATTTTGCATGCACTTATACATTTGTGTCTAATGGTAGCCCTCTGTAGGGAAGGGTGGAGGGAAGGAAATAAAGGGAAAAAAATAACAGGGTAACTTTACTATTCATTTAAAAGGAATAACAAGTTGTATATAATATATCTGCAGTTTAATGAGCAATCATCTCGAGGGGGTGGAGCCAAGATGGCGGCTGGAAAGCAGGGACTAGTATGAGCTCCCTGCCAAGTCCCTCCAAAAACCTGTAAAAATGGCTCTGAACCAATTCTAGAACTGCAGAACCCACAAAATAGCAGAGGGAAGCAGGGCTCCAGCCCAGGACAGCCTGGATGGTTGATAGGTGAGGTCGTCTTTCACACACGGAGCTGGGAGCAGACCAGAGCAGAGCCCAGCGTGGCGGCACAGACCAACCAGACCAGGAGCTGTGCGGAGCAGGCCCTAGCACCCTGAATCACTGAGCTGTGGCAGTTGCCAGACTTCTCAATCCACAAACACCAAAGACAACAGAGAAGAACTGCAGAATGACAGAATAGCAAAGGAAAGCAGGGCTCTAGCCCAGGACAGCCTGGATGGTCTCTGGGTAAGGTCTGTCCCACACAGAGCTGGGAGTGGAGCAGAGCAGAGCAGAGCAGAGCCCAGCATGGGCGGCACAGACCAACCAGACCAGGAGCCAGGTGGAACGTGCCCTAGTGCCCTGAATCAGTGAGCTG
Source organism: Trichosurus vulpecula (assembly GCF_011100635.1). Taxonomy (NCBI): domain Eukaryota; kingdom Metazoa; phylum Chordata; class Mammalia; order Diprotodontia; family Phalangeridae; genus Trichosurus; species Trichosurus vulpecula. Next base: position 328,341,118 of record NC_050573.1, on the reverse strand, counting down.
CAGCAGTTACCAGACTTCTCTACCCACAAACACCAAAGACAACAGAGAAGGTTAGTGGGAAAAGCTGCTGAGGACAGAGTGGAAGAAGGAGTTCGAGGTTCAGCCACCACCCCAGGGGCAGCAGAGGTGGGGCAGCTACAGAACTACAGCTGCAGTTGCTTCCTGCCTAAGGCCCACCTGGTGGGAGGAATTAAGTGGCTGATCAGAGCAGGAGCGAAGAGCCTGCAGAAGATCTAAGTCCAGTCCAGGTTGGGGGTCCTTGGGGAAGTAGGAGTGCTGGTGTGGCAGAGCTGGCGCATCCACCCAAGCTTGGAATTTAGTACTCTTTACAAGCAGTCATACCCAGCTGAAAAACTCAAGGGTCAAGTAAGTTGGCTGGGAACATGGCCAGGCAGGGAAAACACACCTAGATTCAGTCTCAGACTTTGGAATCTTTCTTTGGTGACAAAGAAGACCAAAACATACAGCCAGAAATAGTCAACAAAGTCAAAAAGCCTTCAACAAAAGCCTCCAAGTAAAACATGAACTGGTCTCAGGCCATGGAAGAGCTCAAAAAGGATTTGGTAAAGCAAGTTAGAGAAGTAGAGGAAAAATTGGGAAGAGAAATGAGAATGATGCGAGAAAACCATGAAACACAAGTCAATGACTTGCTAAAGGAGACCCCCAAAAATATTGAAAAATATACTGAAGAAAACAACACCTTAAAAAATAGACTAACTCAAATGGCAAAAGAGCTCCAAAAGGCCAATGAGGAGAAAAATGCCTTGAAAGGAAGAATTAGCCAAATGGAAAAGGAGGTCCAAAAGACCACTGAAGAAAATACTACCTTAAAAAATAGATTGGAGCAAGTGGAAGCTAGTGACTTGATGAGAAATCAAGATATTATAAAACAGAACCAAAGAAATGAAAAGGTGGAAGACAATGTCAAATATCTCATTGGAAAAACCACTGACTTGGAAAATAGATCTTGGAGAGATAATTTAAAAATTATCGGACTACCTGAAAGCCATGATCAAAAAAAGAGCCTAGATATCATCTTTCAAGAAATTATCAAGGACAACTGCCCTGATATTCCAGAGCCACAGGGTAAAATAGAAATTGAAAGAATCCGCCAATTGCCTCCTCAAAAATATCCAAAAAAGAAAACTCCTAGGAATATTGTGGCCAAATTCCAGAGCTCCCAGGTCAAGGAGAAAATACTGCAAGAAGCCAGAAAGAAACAATTTGAGTATTGTGGAAACACAATCAGGATAACACAGGATCTAGCAGCTTCCACATTAAGGGAACAAAGGTCTTGGATTATGATATTCTGGAGGTCAATGGAGCTAGGATTAAAACCAAGAATCACCTACCCAGCAAAACTGAGTATCATGCTCTGAGGCAAAATATGGAGTTTCAACAAAATAGAGAACTTTCAAGCTTTCTCAGCGAAAAGAGCAGAGCTGAATAGATAATTTGACTTTCAAACACAAGAACCAAGAGAAGCATGAAAAGGTAAACAAGAAAGAGAAATCCTAAGGGACTTACTAAAGTTGAACTGTTTTGTTTACATTCCTACATGGAAAGGTGATGTGTATGACTCATGAGACCTCAGTATCACAGTAGCTGAAAGGAATACGTATGTATATATATGTGTGTGTGTGTGTGTGTGTGTGTGTGTGTGTGTATGTATATATGTATATATGTATGTGTGTGTATATATATATTGTGTGTATATATACATATATATATATATATATATATGTATGTATGTATGTATAGACAGAGGGCACAGGGTGAGTTGAATTTGAAGGGATGATATCTAAAAAAATAAAATCAAATTAAGGGATAAGAGAGGAATATATTGAGAGAGGGAGAAGGGGAGAGATAGAATGGAGTAAATTATCTCACATAAAAGTGGCAAGAAAAAGTGGTTCTGTAGGAAGGGAAGAGGGGGCAGGTGAGGTGGAATGAGTAAATCTTGCTCTCATCAGATATGACCTGAGGAGGGAATACCATACACACTCAATTGGGTATCTTACCCCACAGGAAAAAAGGAGGAAGAAGATAAAAAAGGGGGGATGATAGAAGGGAGGGCATAGAGGGGGAGGAGGTAATCAAAAACAAACACTTTCAAAAAGGGATAAGGTCAAGGGAGAAAATTCAATCAAGGGGGATAGGTAAGGAAGGAGCAAAACATAGTTAATCTTTCACAACATGAGTATTGTGGAAGGATTATACATAATGATATGCATGTGGCCTATGTTAAATTGTTTGACTTCTTAGGGAGGGTGGTTGGGGAGGGAAGAGGGGAGAGAATTTGGAACTCAAAGTTTTAAAAGCAGATATTCAAAAACAAAAAAAAAGTTTTTGCATGCAACCCCGAAATAAGATACACAGGCAATGGGGCATAGAAATTTATCTTGCTCTACAAGAGAAGGAAAAGGGGATGGGAGGGGAGTGGAGTGACAGAAGGAAGGGTTGACTGAGTAACGCGGCAACCAGAATATATACCATCTTGGAGTGGGTGGGAGGGTAGAAATTGTGAGAAAATTCGTAATTCAAACTCTTGTGAAAATCAATACTGAAAACTAAATGTATTAAATAAATTAAATTAAATTAACTTTAAAAAAGAAATGTTTGTTTATTTCATACATTAAAAATTAAATAAATATTTTTTTAAAAAAAGAAGTCATTCCCCATAACATTATTTCATGTATTTCCTAACTGTTCTCCCAGTCTCACTCCTCTAGTCCTCCTTTTATTTTACCAACTAATCAGATAACTCCCCTAGTCAACCAAGTCCAGTGACTTTCTGTTGCCTTTAGGATGAAATATAAACTCTTATTACTTTTAATGCTTTACACAACCTACCTCATCCTATCTTTCTAGACTTGTGAGGCTTTTCTTCCATTTCCATATTAAGAAATGAATCATTTTTTTTGGTTCCCTATATGTGATACTCCATCTCAGCTAAGTAGGTATCACAGTGGTTAGATTACTGTACCTGTAATCTGGAAGATCTGAGTTCAAAATTAACCTCAGATATTTATTAGTTGTATTATCCTGGCCAAGTCATTTAACCCTGTTTCCCTCAATTTCCTCAGCAGTAAAGTAGGGATAATAGCACCAACCTCTCAGGGTTGGTGTGAAAATTAAACATGACAATTTTTGTAAAATACTTGGGGTAATCCATGGTACATGATGTGCACAATATAAATTGTATTGTTATTATATTAATTTAATGGCACATTATCTTAATATGATAATGTATTGATATATTATTATAATACTATATTATATTATTATCTCCTTTTGCACTAGCCATCTGTCCTCCAATACCTAGAATATGTTCCCTCCTAGTGACCCTCGCCACTCAAGGTCCCATCTCTCTTTAAGATGTAAGTCAGACATCATCTTTAGCAAAATATTTTTTATTTATTCCCCCAATGGCTAGAACATTCTCTCAAACTAACTTATATTTAACTACTTCATATATTCATATGTATTTTGCAGTATACATATATATACACATACATACATATGTGTGTGTCTATTTGTGTATATGTATATATATGAATATGTATATATGTGTAGGCATATACACACATTTGTTTCTCCCGTTAGAATGTAAACTTTTTTTAAAAATTTATTTTAAACTTAAATGCTAAAACTTAAATATGCAATAAGAAAAGAAAAATAAATATGTTATAAACTTCAGTATTGAAACTTAAATACAAAATAAGAAAAGAATTAAAAACAAGCATTGCCATATGCACAGGAAAACATCAGAGAGGATTCAACATATACAGCAGTAAATTTCTACTCCAAAGAGCCTATATAATAAGTGTTATTTGACTTTGTGTTGAGAGCTCTGCATCTCTTCTTTCCTTACTTGCAAGTTGTATTTAGTCCTCTGCTGTGAGCTTTTTATTTTGTTCTTTTTCCCCCTACCCCCCAAAGGCTACAATTAAGTGTGGATAAATATGTGTGTGTATGTATGTATGTATGTATGTATATATATATATATATATATATATATATATATATATGCATACATATACATATATAGATATACACACAAAGATATATGTGTGTGCATATACATATACTTACATACACATACATATACTGAGACATCTATAATTCTCATTTGTAGACATATACATTCATATGCATCTATATGAAACCATACAATACTTATCTGCCCTGTTTCTCTGAGGGTAGATAACCAAGTCTTTCCATATTTTCCCATGTCTACCAATTCACCATTTCCTATACTTCAGCAAGATTCTAGCCTTATACTGTCTAGTTATTTTAAATATTCCAAACCGGGGGGCGGAGCCAAGATGGCCGCATGAAGGCAGTGTCTTACCGGAGCTCTCTCACTAGGTCTGTCAGATTCCTATAAAAAAGTGAATTTGAGCAGATTTGAGAGAGTCAGAAACCGCGAGCAGTCTGCGTGGGGCAAATTTCCGAGCCGGGAGAGTCTGAAAGGCTGTAGACACGATCCTGTAGGCTCGGAGAGTGCTCGGTGCGGAGCTGCTCCAGACCAAGGCGGAAGTGGCTGGCCGGGAAATCCATGTGGGAGACGGGCTGGGAGAAAGCTGGGCGCCCGAAACCGGCGGAGATCCCCAGGACTCCCAACACAGGACGGCAGTATCTGGGAGCGACGAGAGGCAGCACAGCTAAACCCAGGAACTCGGCTTCTTGAACTTCCGCAAGACTCAATGGCCAGGTAAACGGCTTTAACCCCTCCCCCCCTCACCCAGAGAATTCCTCGGGAAAAAAAAAAGAGAACTGAAACAGAGGAGAGAGTAGCAGGGCCTCACTGGACAAATACCAGCAGCTTATTAGTCCCAGAGGGGAAGAGTGGGCAGGGGTCAACGCCAGGAGCCCAGACGTAACCTTGCTCCCCCAGGGGAAGCGCCAGTCATCAGCTCAAACAACAAACAGCTGAGACCATTGCTGAAAAGCAAGTGCTGGAGAACACCCATAGGGAGTGAGACGCCAGGGAGCCAGACCCCTCCCCCACACCTCAGGAAACTGAAGGTTATAATTCTAGACTCACAACCCCCAGAATAAGAAAGCTGGGACAGAAAGCCCTGAGATCCACAGATAGAAATTCGTTCTAACGCCAGCAAAAGGCAATCCAACATGAAGAAGAACACAAAAAAACCGAGGACAATAGATTCTTTTTATGGAGACAGGCAGGATCAAAATATCGACATAGAAGAAGGTAGCAATGACACGGTAGATACATCAGATACCTCAAAAGCTAATATGATCTGGTCTCCAGCCCAAAAAGCACTGCTGGAAGAGCTAAAAGAGGACTTTAAAAACCAAATTAGGGAGCTAAAAGAAAATATGGAAAAAAAATTCACTGATGAAATCAAGTCCCTAAAGAATAAGATTGGCGAAATGGCTACGGAGATTCAGAATCTAGAGAGAGAAAAGGATACCCTGAGAGGTGAAATCAACCAATTGAAAATGGAGGCTCAAAAGCAAAATGTAAACACTAACTCATTTAAAATTAGACTTGAGCAAGTGGAAGCTAATGAATCTATGAGGCACCAAGAAGTAATAAAACAAAACGTAAAGAATGAAAAAATAGAAAAAAATGTGAAATATCTGATTGGCAAAACAACTGACCTGGAAAATAGATCCAGGAGAGACAATTTGAGAGTTATTGGTCTACCGGAAATCCACGATGAAAAAAGGAGCCTTGACAGTATCTTCGAAGAAATTATCAAAGACAACTGCCCAGAGGTCCTAGAACCAGAGGGCAAAATAGTTATTGAAAGAATTCACCGATCACCCCCTGAAAGAGATCCCAAACTGAAAACACCAAGAAATATTATAGCCAAATTTCAGAGCTATAAACTTAAAGAGAAAATACTGCAAGCAGCCAAAAAGAAGCAATTCAAATATCGTGGAACTACAGTCAGGATCACGCAGGATCTCTCAGCTTCCACATTAAAAGACAGGAGAAATTGGAATATGATATTCCGAAGGGCAAAGGAGCTGGGACTACAACCAAGGATCAACTACCCAGCAAAACTAAGCATAATTTTCCAGGCAAGGCGATGGACATTCAACGAAATAAGGGAATTCCAGACCTTCCTGATGAAAAGGCCAGAACTCAATGGAAAATTTGATCTCCAAATACAAAACTCAAGAGAGACATAAAAAGGTAACCAGGGGGAAAAACCCCACAAACCTCATTAACCAATAAGCTTAGGTTGTTTACATCTCTATGTGGGATTATATCATCTTATGTATGTTTTTTATGTCTGTATGTATATATATATATATATATATATATATATATATATATATATATATATATGTGTGTGTATATATATATACACATATACATATATAAGTCATTCTTGGGAATGGTACAACTATTGTGACAAATGAAAGGGATATACATAGGTTGTGAATGCCTGTATAAATTAACTGATGTAAAGATATAAAATATAAATAAGAGATATAAAGGGAGGGCTATGAGGGAAGTGGTAAGGAGGTTGTAGAAAAGGGTAAATTACACCAAAAGAAGTGGCAAAAAAAACATATTATAGTAGAGGGTAAGAAGGGAGGGAGAAGAGCAGTATTTGAGCTCTACTGTCATCTGATCTAGTTCAAGAAGGGAATAACATACTCTGATAAGTTTAGAAATCTAACTTGTCCTACAGGAAGTGGGAGGGAAAGGGGGGAAAAAGGGAGGGGGGAGGGCAGAAGGAAGAGGAGAAGTAGCAAGTGGGTAACGGTAAGATAAGGGAGGGGAATAAAGAGGGAGGGTCAACTGAGGAAAGCGGCGGTCAAAAGCAAAACTTTGTTGGGGAGGAGAAGGGGAAAGGGAGAAATAAAAGCATAAACAGGGGGAATCAGGATGGAGAAAAAGACACAGATAGAAATCATAACCCTGCACGTGCAGGGGATGAACAATCTCACAAAACAGAAGCAGATAGCAGAATGGATTAAAAACCATAATCCTACAATATGCTGTTTACAAGAAACGCATCTGAAACAGGGGGATACACATAGGGTTAAGGTAAAAGGCTGGAGTAAAATATATTGTGCCTCAGCTAAAGTAAAAAAAGCAGGTGTAGCAATCCTAATCTCAGACAAAGCAAAAGTAAAGATAGATCTAATTAAAAGAGATAAGGAAGGACATTATATCCTGCTAAAAGGCACCATAAACAATGAAGCAATATCAGTGCTTAACATATATGCACCAAGTGGTAAGGCATACAAATTCTTAGAGGAGAGGTTAAGGGAGTTACAGGAAGAAATAGACAGCAAAACTATAATATTGGGAGACCTCAACCTCCCCCTTTCTGAACTTGATAAATCTAACCTCAAAATAAATAAGAAAAAAGTTAAGGAGGTAAACAGAATTTTAGAAAAGGCACATATGATAGACCTCTGGAGAAAACTGAATGGGGATAAAAAGGAATATACTTTCTTCTCAAAAGTACATGGCACATACTCAAAAATTGACCATGTACTAGGGCATAAAAACCTCACAATCCAGTGCAGAAAAGCAGAAGTAGTCAATGCATCCTTTTCAGATCATGATGCAATAAGAATCATTTTTAATAAAGTACCATGGAAAAATAAGCTAAAAACTAATTGGAAACTAAATAATTTAATTCTAAAGAGTGAGTGGGCCAAAGATCAAATCAGAGAAACAATTAATAATTTCATTCAAGAGAATGACAATAATGAAACAACATACCAAAACTTATGGGATGCAGCAAAAGCAGTTCTTAGGGGAAGTTTTATATCTCTAAATGCCTACATGAATAAAATAGGGAAAGAGGAGATCAATGATCTGGGCAGACAGCTGAAAAAGCTAGAAAAAGAGCAAATTGAAAACCCCCAATTAAATACCAAATTAGAAATACTGAAAATCAAAGGAGAGATTAATAAAATTGAAACCAAGAAAACTATTGAATTAATAAATAAAACAAAGAGCTGGTTTTATGAAAAAACCAATAAAATTGACAAACCTTTGGCCAATTTGATTAAAAAAAAGAAAGAAGAAAATCAAATCACCAGTATAAAAAATGAAAAGGGTGAGGTCACCTCTAATGAAGAGGAAATCAAAACAATAATTAGGAATTATTTTGCCCAACTGTATGCCCATAAATTTGACAACCTTAGAGATATGGAGGAATATCTACAAAAACATAAACTGCCCAGACTAACAGAGAAGGAAGTGAAATTTCTTAATGACCCCATATCAGAAAAAGAAATTGAGCAGGCCATCAACGAACTCCCTAGGAAAAAATCTCCAGGGCCAGATGGTTTTACATGTGAATTCTATCAAACATTTAAAGAACAACTAATTCCAATACTTTGTAGACTATTTGGGAAAATAGGTGAAGAAGGAGTCCTACCAAATTCTTTTTATGACATAAATATGGTACTAATACCCAAACCAGGTAGAGTTAAAACAGAGAAAGAAAATTATAGACCAATTTCTCTAATGAATATTGATGCGAAAATTTTAAATAAAATATTAGCAAAAAGATTGCAGCAACTCATTACGAGAATAATACACTATGACCAGGTAGGATTTATTCCAGGAATGCAAGGCTGGTTCAATATTAGGAAAACTATTAGCATAATTGACCATATCAACAACAAAACTAGCAGAAATCATATGATTATCTCAATAGATGCAGAAAAAGCCTTTGACAAAGTACAACACCCATTCCTATTAAAAACACTAGAAAGCATAGTAATAAGGGGAACCTTCCTCAAAATTATAAATAGCATCTACCTAAAACCATCAACAAGCATTATATGTAATGGGGATAAACTAGATGCATTCCCAATAAGATCAGGGGTGAAACAAGGATGTCCATTATCACCCCTATTATTCAATTTGGTACTAGAAACATTAGCTGTAGCAATAAGAGAAGAAAAAGAAATTGAAGGAATTAGAATAGGAAAAGAAGAAACTAAATTATCACTTTTTGCAGATGATATGATGATTTATCTAGAGAATCCTGGAGAATCAAGTAAAAAACTACTTGAAATAATAAACAACTTTAGCAAAGTTGCAGGATATAAAATAAACCCACATAAATCCTCAGCATTCCTATACATTACTGACAAAGCCCAACAGCAAGAGATAGAAAGAGAAATTCCATTCAAAGTTACTGAAGGCACTATAAAATATTTGGGAATCTATTTGCCAAGACAAACCCAGGGCCTATATGAACATAACTATGAAACACTTTTCACGCGAATAAAATCAGATCTAAATAAATGGAGAAATATCACCTGCTCATGGTTAGGCCGAGCTAATATAATAAAAATGACAATTCTACCTAAATTAATCTATCTATTCAGTGCCATACCAATCGAACTACCAAAAAATTTTTTTACTGAGCTGGACAAAATAATAACAAAATTCATTTGGAAAAACAAGAGGTCTAGAGTATCTAGGATGTTAATGAAAAGACATGCTAGAGATGGTGGTTTAGCCACACCAGATATTAAACTGTACTACACAGCAGCAGTCATCAAAACTGCCTGGTACTGGTTAAGAAACAGGGGTGTGGATCAGTGGAATAGGATAGGTACACAAGTAGGTGAAATCAACAAGTTTAGCAATCTACTCTTTGATAAACCCAAAGAAGCCAGTTTCTGGGCTAATAATTCACTATTTCACAAAAACTGTTGGGAAAATTGGAAAATGGTAGGGCAAAAACTGGGCATAGACCAATATCTTACACCATATACCAAAATAAAGTCAAAATGGGTTCATGATTTAGGAGTAAAAGTTGATACTCTAAGTAATTTGGGAAAGCAAGGAATAGTTTACTTATCAGATTTGTGGAAAAGTAAAGAATTCATGACCCAACAAGAGATAGAGAGCATTACAAAATGCAAAATGGATAATTTTGATTATGTCAAATTGAAATGTTTTTGTACAAAAAAAGCCAATGCAACAAGAATTAGGAGGGAAGCAGAAAATTGGGAGAAAATCTTTGCAACTAGTATCTCTGATAAAGGCCTCATCTCTAAAATATACAGGGAGCTGAGCCAAATATATAGGAATACAAGCCATTCCCCAATTGAGAAATGGTCAAAGGATATGAACAGGCAGTTTTCAGAGGAAGAAATTAAAGCTATCTACAGGCATATGGAAAAATGCTCTGGATCGCTGCTGATTAGAGAAATGCAAATCAAAACAACTCTTAGATACCACATCTCTCCTGTCAGATTGGCTAAAATAACAAATCAGGAGAATGATAAATGCTGGAAAGGATGTGGGGAAATTGGAACATTGTTGCATTGCTGGTGGAGTTGTGAGCTGATCCAGCCATTTTGGAGGGCGGTGTGGAACTATGCCCAAAGGGCTATAGAAATGTTCATACCCTTTGACCCAGTAATACCACTTCTAGGGTTGTATCCCAAAGAAATCACGCAAGCGGGAAGGACCCATATGTACAAGAATATTTATAGCAGCTCTCTTTGTGGTAGCCAAGAATTGGAAATCAAAGGGATGCCCATCAATTGGGGAATGGCTGAACAAGCTGTGGTATATGAAGGTGATGGAATACTATTGTGCCATAAGAAATGGGGATGATGCAGACTACATAACAACCTGGAAAAACCTACATGACATAATGCTGAGTGAGCGGAGCAGAGCCAGGAGAACGTTGTGCACAGCCACAGATATGTGGATTCCGTGAGGACCAACCCTGACATACTGCGCTTTTCTCAGCAACCTAAAGGGCAAGGACAACTCCAGGGGACTCACGATGGAGAATGCTATCTTCATTCAGAGAAAGAACTGCGAAGTTTGAATACAGACTGAGGCACACTACATGCTCGCCTTTTCTGCTTCTCTTTTGTTTTTGTTTTTGGGTTTTTTTCTTTTTTTGGTTCTGTTTCTTCTTTCTCATGATTCATTCCATTGGTCAAAATTCTTCTCCACGACCTGACTAGAGCATAAATTAATTCAATGCGAAGTTATACATGACAGTTATATGGGACTTCATGCCGTCTTGGGGAGGGAGGTGAGAGGGAGGGGAGAAAAACTGGAACTCAAAACTATGTAGAACCGTGTGTGGTAAACTAAAAATAAATAAAGAAATTTATTTAAAAAAAAAATTAAAAAAAAAAAACAAAAAAAAAATAAATATTCCAAACCAACATTGATGAATATGGCTGACACAAGGTGTAGTTTCCCTGTGTTTCTCTTTTGATTAAATCTCTTTTCGTCTTAACTCTGTCTGAGATCATGATTACCACCCCTACTCCTTTTTTGCTAAAAAAAATCTACACCTGATATTTATGATTGTGCATATCTCTTATTTCCTATCTCTCCTAACTCATCTACTTTACTTCTACCTGCTCTCTTGCCCTTCTATGACTTGACCTACCCCAAGGATCCCTCCCTTATCCCCCATTCCTATAATCTAAATACCGTTATATACGCTCCCTTTATCCTATTCCCTCACCCTTCCCTCTAAAGATCCCTCCCTTATCCTCTCCCCCATCACCTTAGCATTTTATGTCTTTCTGAATTTAGAAGACTTTTATAATCTTCTAGATATTTATGTATAGTTCCTTCTTGAACCCATTCCTAATCAAAATAGATTTCCAGAACTACCAACCCCCCCTTCTAATTCCTCTGTGCCAGTTCTTCCTCTCTTCCTTGTACTTCATTTAAATATTTCTAGGATGAATGCCTTTTTGCTCTTTAACTTAATATTTATAGCATTTTATTTCTTAACTCTTCTCTGTGCCAGCACAATGTGTTTGAAGTAAAATTTCTGAAAATTCTCCTGAATATTTAGAGAGTCCTTAGGAGGACAATTCCCAAACCTGTTAATATCAATGGAATGTCTTGAGTCATTGAGAAAATGTCTTTAAAATTATGTGGTACTTATTTCCAGCCCTCGAGACTGAAATTCCACTTTTCCAACATGTTCCTCAGTTGAAAGCATAGCACTCTGACAAAATCATACTGTCACATTCTTGGTCTTATTAATCCTGTCTCTGATGTATAGATATGAAAGCAAGTTTTCAAAGTTTTCAAGAGCTAAATAATATGATATGAGAGGATTTGAATATAAATGCAACTTCTTGATAAGTAGACCCTCAGAAGTCCATTCATAGTGAGCACTTACTAGAATTGCTTTTCATCTTTTCTATGAAAAATGATCACAAGGAAACATGCCTACCTTGTGGGTATAGTAGGGAAACAAAATGATATAATGTATGTGAAAAGAAATTTGAAAAAAGTAAAAAGTTTTACTCAAGTGAACATTGTTATCATAATCATTATTAGTGATACTAACAGTTACATAAACTTGCAGGTCAATGAAGTCCAAAGTATTTAAATGTCAATGCTCAAATCTATTATCTTGCCCTGTGGCTGTGAGGTACTGTATGCTTTTTCCTGTCATAGGTAGCAATCAAATTGTAGAAAATGAGTAAATATTGGCCATTAATCATGTGCTGAAAACCTGTGTGCTGTGCACTTAATTGTAATAACATATGTGTCAAAGGGAAGGAGAATACAGAAGAAATCAAAGTCCTTGTCCATGTCTTCAAGGCTTGGGGTGAAAGGTCATGGATGACTCAGAAATTATGAATTTGAGTTTCTAGAACAGTAGAATCTTTAAGAGCAGTAAGAATTCTTGAGTAGGGGTGCATTTACAGGAGAATTTAATGACTTGTTTTTGGGAAATATTGAACATACAAAAATATTCAAGAGGTAGTAAGATGGGAATGAAGTTGAGGAAAATAATTAAGACAAGATAAAAATATGGGAGTCATTTACACAGAAATGGTAGTTAGACTGATAGAAATTGCTAAGATCACCAAGTCAGACTGTAGTGAAAGAAGAGAAGTGAGTCCAATAGGGAATTTTTGGGATAACCAAGGTTAAAAGACAGCAGGAGGGAGATGATCCAACAAAAGAGAAATAGAAATTGTCTGGGAAGGGGAAAACAAGAAAGAACGAGTAACAAACAAGTTAATGGAGCACAGCAGCCAAGAGGCAGTTTTTGTAGTGGTATAGGTACAGTGACATTGATTTGCTGCTTTTAATGCTGGGGAGCTAAGAAGAGAGGCAGCAGGTAGAGGAGGCAGGCAATTCTGCTTAGTTGCCTGGGTCAGAAATGTCATATGTTTTGGTTCCCTAGAACAGACTGTATGTAGTGGATGTCTGTCTACAGTTACATATGTTTTTATTTATTATTCATCCAATAACACCAAGTACTTATAGGCACTGATAAATAATGACAAGAAAGAACCAATCCCTGACCTTAAGGAGTTTATATTCTTCAGGGGTGAAGGGTAAAGAAGCAGGAAGACATATGTCCAGAAACAAGTAAGTTGGAAATATATGCAAAATAAATGAATAGTGATATGAGGGTGGAGAGGTTTAAAACAACCAAAAAAGGCCTCTTGGAGAATGTAGAACTTGAGCTTAGAGATAGAGTTAAAGAATAGAATTGCAGACGGGGACAGCCTGCACAAAGGTACAAAGATGGAAAGGGAATGTATAAGGAAAAGTAAGTAGGCAAAATTGACTAGAATACAGGGAATGTGAAGAGAAATAATGTGCAAGAAATCTGGAAAAGTTGGGTGGAGCTTGCTAGGGTACAATTTTAAAAGTGCAACAGAAGAATTGGCGTTTTATCCCAGAGTACATTAAAGGGAATTCATTGAAGTTTCTCCAACAAGAGAGTGACATATTCAAACCTGTTCTTTAGGAATATCAATTTTGCAACTATGCATGATTAATTGGAGATAGAAAATGTTGGATTTAATGAGGCCAATTAGGATACTAATGCAATAGTCTATGTGACAAGCACTGAGTCCCTAGACCAGTGTAGTTATTCTGTAAGTAGAGAGAAGGAGATGAATGTATGAGATATTGTGGGAGTAGAAGTGAGAAGTCTTAGCAACTGATAGGCTATGGGGGAAAAAAGATAGGTAAAGGGTAACCTTGAGGTTATGAACCTGGCTATTACATAAGGGTATCCAGATAAAGATGTCTGTCAGGCAGTTGGATATTTGAAATTGAAACTCAGGATAGCTAGAATATCCTGTAGATTTGGGCTTTAATCTACCTCCTTCCTTCACCTTCAAAAATTACTTAAAGAAGGCTTCCTTTGCCTCAGCTATAAATTGAAGGATTAGATTATATAAACTCTGAGGCTCGTTTCATTACTTCTATTTTCTACTTGCTTTTCTTATATACCCCATTATTTAAGGTTCCATCATTTGTATAGAACTTGTTATTTCTTCCAAAGGGCTAAGCCTGTGAAGAGAGTATCACCGTATACTCAAACCTCTCCAGCCCTCATTCTAAACCACTCCATTTTTATCTCTAGTTTATGGTATTGTTCAATCAGAAGGAAAAACTCAGTTCTGAAAGGTCATTGTTTTTAAATACTACAGTTGGATTGCTTTGCTACCTAAACTTCCTACACATTGAATTGATCAATGTTGTCATTACCCAAGTGACAGGAGAATCACTAGAATGTTGCTTCCAATTTAATATTACACTTTGTAAATTATTGCAGTGCAGCAGAGGTTACGTGGGGCTCAGCTCCAGCATAGTCATTTACTCTGTCTTTGCTTCTACTGGATACGCGATTTTGTTTTGTACACTAAATAAAGAAGATGAAAGATGTTTTCAGTAACTGCTATAAAAGTGAAATAAAGAGACTGGTATATATAATGCTAAAAATGTAGCTGTTCTTTGGGGCATGGAGTCATTTAAAAAGAAATGCATATTATTCATACTATCATATAATAATTCAATCCTCTTCATATATGTGGTTTAAAGACACTCAAGAGGGCATTATCATGCACCCCAGTAGGCAAATGTCTCCCCTACACGAAGACTAGGAAGTGGTCCTGCAATACACTAGAAGTATGGCTTAGGAAGGAGTAGTAAGCTTTGAATTCACCAGGAACAGGGTAAAGTCATTGACCTGGATAGCTTTCCATACGGTATGATATGGAAGGACATGGAACCAAATCAGTCTAGTTGTCATCTCCTATAGATAACAAACTTAAAAATAAACTAATTTCCCAAAGAGATAAACTTGGTGAGCCTTTTGCCAGGTTTGGAATGCTCTCCTACCTTAATCTACCTTTTGGAACCTTTACCTTCCTTCAGGGATTATCACAATCATCCCCTTTTATAAGAGGCTGTTGTAACAATTCAGCTAGCAGCTGCTGTGGGGGTGAAAGACCAACACAAGCCCAACAACAAGAACGCTGCCAGCACAGGTTCTTTCGCTATGCTTTACTAAGGAAGGTAATGTTAGGGGGTTAATAATCTTACTTTAATCCAACATATACATATAAACTCACTTAGTTCAGGAGGAAAAGCCAGCAACCTGAACTTCAGAGTGAGTACAAACAACTGACAAACATACACAATATAAACAGACCAAATCACAATTTATAGTTACCAAGAAATCATCAACATCTGGGTTGACAAGCCGGGAGGCTCTTAGAGCAGCTGCCTAGAGTCCCACACCAACACTCCTCCAGAAGTGAGAACCTCAAGCAAACAACTGTTCTCTCTTTTTATACAGTCTTTGTACATCATCAAACCTCATCTGAGAGACCAGAACTTAGGTGCATGTTATTAGCTCTGGTCTAAGCAACTCCCCTTAGGATCCTGAGGGCTTCACACCCACATCAGCTTAGCACCTAGTAGTTAGGGATTTAGGCCTAGGGTTTAGCACCTAGTAAGCCTCAATCAAAGATACTTAATTTAGCATTCTAAAACAGTAAGAAAAAGTCCCTACTTAATTAATATTACAGAGGCCTTTCTTGAGTCTCTTAGCTGTTAGCATCACTTCCCCTGCCCTCTCTTCCGCTTCTCCAATCACCGTGCATTTGTGTGTGTGTGTGTGTGTGTGTGTGGCCTGTATATACTTATATATATGGAAGCATATTCAAAAGCCACCATTTTCTCTGGAAATATTAAGAAATAATATTTCCTTGATTGAAAAAAAAATCTTCAGGAGCCAAGATGGTGGAGTCACCAAGCAGTGACTCACCAGAGCTCTCCTGTAAATTCTGTCATGTCCCTCTAAGAAGTGAATTTGAACAAATTTTGAGGAGATGGAATCCACTGGGAGGTAGAGTGTGGTGGATTTCCAGCCCAGGTCAGGCCCAGAAGGTCAACAGGAAGGTTCTGTTGTACTCAGCTGGGAGATTGCAGAGTACTCAGGTTACACCAGAGGAGACTTGGCCATAGCAGAGCAGAAGCAGATCTGACCTAGATTAACTCAAGCACCATTAGCAGTAGCGATTGATTGCCAAACCTTTCAGCACAGGATGGGAGGTCTCTCTGAAACTGGGTGAGAAAGAAGCACAGGGCCTTCAGCAGTGGCAGCAGCTACTCCTGGGGATATCAGTCTACAGACAAGTCATATGCTTGAAGTTCCCAGAGCCAGCATGGTAGAGTAAAGTAAATACTCTCATTCCCCCAATCTTAACCTTGAAAAACCTAGTAGAGCACCAGCCCAGGAGTCAGGAGGACCAAACACTTGACACACTTACTGGCTGTGTGACCTTGGGCAAGTTGCTTAACCCCAATCGCCCTGCCTTCCCCCCTCAAAAAAATAAGAATGAAAAACATAGAGAATATTGCCCCAGGAAAAATCTTGGAACAGTAGATCCTAGGAGTACAGCAGTCCGAAGTGAAGGGTCCCTTCTGCAATACCTAAAGGGGTCCAGGGCAGGACTAGAGTCATTCCAGTGAGCCCCACCTCAGCAGACCAGCAGGAGATCCTGAGCTCCAGGATCAGGAGGGATGGGAGCCATCAAGCAACAACACCAGGACCCCAGGCTTACCTCTGCACAGCCAGGGGAATCCGAAGACACCAGTATGCATGTCCACCAGTGGCTGAGTCTATCCAAGCCTAGGTGAGTGTAAGGCCAATCAGTAAGTGAAAAAGCTTTCCAGCCCGTTGAATAGGCCTCAGGTGGGGCCAAAAAAGGGAGGCCCGATTAGAGGCAGGCCCACACCCTTTCACTAACTAGGTATGAGGCCCCAGGGCCACACCCATTTGCTGGTTAAGCTGATGTGGGCATGAAGCCCTCAGGGCCCTAAAGGGAGTTGCTAAGACCAGAGTTCTAGTCAATCAGATGCCAACTAGCAAAGTATAAAAAGAGAGGCCAGAACTGAAAGCTGCAGAACTGGAGGCAGCGAAACTGAGAATGACAGGATTCAGAAGCAGACATTGAAGCAGGAGACATTAAGGAAAAGCCAGCATTGAGAGAAACTGCAGAGCAGAGAGTGCAGAACAAGAGAGAGTTCCATATCAAGGAACTTGAAGTCAGCAGAGCTGCAGGAGAGAGTACTGAGCAGAGAGTTAGGATTTGTGAGTGATTTACAGTGTTTACAGGAAGGCCCTGGGGGAGGTTACAGTATAGATTGGCTCCTTGCTATAATATTTTGTTATAATTTCCTCGTTGCTCCATTGGGCTTACTGGTTTTAGAATATAATTGCCACTATATGGAACTGGAATTATTGGTCCTGGGACTAGATTCTCTCATGTCTGAATAAATGTTATACTTCCTCTGCCTTCTATTTAGAGAATTTCGTATACTTCGTGATCCATAACCATTCAGGCATGTCCATGGTCATCTTCCAGGTCATGAATCTTGCCTTACTGCTGTAGATGGCTTGTTGGGTAGAAATATTTACATGCATATATATAATATATATCCTATATCTAATATACGTTATATGCTATGTAACATGATATAACATAACATCATATATATGTATATAGTATTTGCTATATAATGTAAAACATAATATACAGATTTTTCACCCAGCCAATCATTCCACCACAAAGAATAAAATGAAAAGAAAAAAGAATAGTTCAGCTAAACTAACAAAAACTTTTGATAGTCTGACAGTATACATACTATATCCACAAGTGCTCAAGTTCTTTGAAGAAAGGAGACATGTTTTCTCATCTCTTCCTCAATGCCAAACTTGACCATTATAATTATATAGTATCCAGATGTTTTTCTTCACATTTACATGGTAGTAGTTATAATTTACATGTATTTTCCAGATTCTGCTTACATTATTCTATATTCATTCAAATGAATGTCTCTGTACTTTCTGAATTCTTTGTGTTCATCATTTCTTATGGTTCAGTAATATTCCTTTATTTCAAATAATACAATTTGTTCAGTTGTTCTCTAGTTGAAAGGAAGATGCTTTGTTTCTACTTCTTTGCTGCCTCAATGAATGCTGCTATGAATATTTTGTTACACTTGGGACCTTTCTGTCTTTGACTTGGAATATATATCCAGCAGAGGTCACTAGATCAAATATCAGCCTTCTTATACATTTTGTTTTTGAAAAATGAAAATAATTCAACAAAAATTGTAAAATGGCTATCCAGTCAAGGCACTATCCCTGGTACTGGCAATAAAAAGAAAAAAATTCGAAATGTGTATGTCCTACAGGAGCTTAAATACTATTGAGTGAAAAAGTAAACTTCATTCAAATGGACAGTGTACATTGTGGAATAGTAAAAAGTAAAGCTATATAAGGAAGATGATAGGACCATAATTTAAAATTATTTAATTTAAGGAGATGTTAAAGGATTTGGAGGACTAGATTAAAATAACGAAAGTCAAGTTTTAGAAAGTGCATCTGTTTTGTTTGGGACCAGGTAAAAGCCCTTTTAAAATCATTTTGTCTGGAAATCTACTTCAGTGTAGTTTCTCTATATAGGTTAGTGGCTTTGAGAAGTCTATGATGGTAAAACACACCAACATGCATGCAAAAACTTTATAAGCAGCACATAAGCACACACACATACATCTCACTGTCTTAACAGTGAGGTCTTCCAGTGAAAATAAGATTTGATAGCAATAGAATTTAAAACTAGAAATTAAGTAGATTTTGGATAAAATAAACTACCACAATAATTAAAATCCAAAGAGAGAGGGTTTAGAAATTGTAGCAAGATGAACATGGTTCACTTAACTCTGGACAGTATCTTATTTTCAACTGAATATAATCAAAGTTAATAAATACAGTCTTTTTATCCATGTATACTGAACAATTGTATAAATTCTGCACACAATTAAATCCCTGAGGCATATCTCTGAGAATTACTCAATTCAATGTTCCCAGTACCCTGTGAGAATAAATCTCTTTTAAGTTGAATCCCTGTAGTTCATCATATAGGTTTCTTCTTTTCCCCCACAGATCATCGGAAATTGAATTCCCTTCTTGAATTATCATGTCTGGAGCTCCCTGCACTGCTCCTCAATTTCTAGAAAAATGGATTTTTGAAATGAAATGTCTTAAACCTACTCAACTATTTTTTTTCCTACAAGGTTCCTTTTAAATTGAAATTTCAGAACTTGATTGTTTTAAATTTCCGGTGGCAATGCCTATGCTTTCCACAAAGACACATGAAAAGGACCCTTACTGACTTATAACTTATAAACAGACCATTGACAATTATAGATTTAAAAGTAGAACAGAGATAATCTTGTTCAAATCCCTTTTACAGATAAAGAAACTGAGGGCAAGAAAGTGTGTAAGATTTAAACAAGTTCACATAATTAACCAATGGCAAATATTGTATCTCTACCTTGACACCATGCCTAGATGACAAAGAGTCAAATTAAGTTCTTTAAAGGATTGTACCACAGGAACCCAAATTATTTCCGTAACAATAAAGAAAGTAACAAATGAGAGTCTATTTTAAGTCTCATCCGTACTTGTCCCAAATGCCACATAAGGATCTAAAGAGTGAGTCAATGAGGTAGATGATAATAAAAAATAAATAAATTATACTTTGAACAACAACAAAAATATGTAGCAATGATACCTATTGTCTTGTGCAGCTATCCAGGGTACCAGCCAGATTGATAACAACTGTAGTCTGCACGAGGATAGAGTGGCAAATCTAAATAGCTACACTCTCTTCTCAACACTTCTTTGTATATGATTCATCAAAATGTGGGCATTAGTGAATTTAGCCTTTCCTTATTCTATATCTCAATGACTAAGGACTGCATATATAGTTTAAATCACCAATATCATACGGTTTATTTTTCCTGTTAGGGCCTCTGGATTGGGCAAAACTGTAATTCCTGATGGAGTCCTAATAGAGTTGCCCCAGCCCCAATATTCTGATATAACCCACTGTACTTACCTAATCCCACACCCCCCAACCAACAATGTCCTAACTTATGCCTCACTGCTCAATAGAACAACAGGTATGTCCCTGAACTCTTAGTTCCCACAAAAACAGAAACCCACCACTGTCCCACAGAAACCCTTTCCCATGAAATAGGCCCAGCTATACCATCCATCTTACCAGATAGGACCACAATAGCTAGCCAATAAGAAGACACCACCACCAGGGTGTAGAGCAGGATGTTTGACCTGTAGAAGGGGCCCACCCTACAATAGCTCCTGCACATTTCCACCGAAGCTAGGACCCCTCCTCTATTACCTAATCCCTTAACAAGCTCCTCCTGCCTTTTTAATAATAATCATAATCCTATATTCTGTGCAAATTTTGATTGTGTAATCAGCATCATAGTCTCTACAAAATTGTATATCTTGCCTTGCTGAAGTTGCTAGTTCCTCTTGGGGACTTAGCCACTACCCAGAGCATGAAACCTCAAAACTATAATAAATCTTTCCAACTGACTTGGAGTAGACCTGAGTCTTTGTGATTCTTTACGGACATCCCTCTGCAACCCTACCTGAACCTCATCAATCCCTATGACATATCTTTTTTTTAAAGCACTTAGTTATCTTTATTTTAGTACTTCACAACAACAACAACTTTATATTTGCTAAGTCTATGATAGTTCTATTTTGTTTTTGGAAGGGGGAAGGCAAGGCAATCAGGGTTAAGTGACTTGCCCAAGGTCACACACAAGTGTCTGAGGCCAGATTTGAACTCAATTCCTCCTAATTCCAGGGCCCATGCTCTATTCACTTTGCCCCCACCCATGATGTATCTTAATGAGGGAACGAGAATACAATAGATATCTTAGGGATATCATTATCTCATATTTGAATGAACTTATTATAGATGCTAATTTTCCAGTTTTAAGGAAACATATTAGTTCATTGGAAACAATCTTCAGGGTGGGGGGAGGGAAGACTGAAAGAGGTTCTCTTAGTTCACCAATGATATTAGAAGGACCATGAAATATATATTTCTTTTAAAATGGTTATAGGTAAAATGAATAAACATTTCCCCAATTTTCAAAAGGAGGAAAAATATGGATTCTATACTTTAGCCTTGTGTGAGCATGAATCTATACCAAGCAAAATATTAGATTTTTATTCTTAAATTATCGAAAGGACATTTTATCAACACTTAGAAAGCAAAGCAATGAAAATTAAAAATTAATTTGGATTGACTCAGAACAAATAAAAAAGACAAATAAAGACTAATATTGTTTAAGAGAATTTCGGTTCTTAAGTTGTATCTACTATAAATTCATGCTATTAAGGTACAACTGGAGCCTCACTGTTGAGTCTCTATCTAATTCCCCTCAAAGACTGTGCTAAAACTTTTTTTCTCTCTCTTCAAATGTACCCCACCCCCTATCCTCTGAGGTGGAGCTCTCATTTACACTTGACTAAGAAATTATAAAATTCACTGACCAAGAGTTCTCTCTTCTCCTCCAAATTTCAGAAACCTTGACATCATCACTCACTTTCCTCTCCTTCAGTCTAGTCTCTGATGATATGATAATAAGGTAAATTCTTCTCATGTATGCCATGTATGTTCTTGATCTCATACTTTTTAGTCTTTACCAGAATATTATTCCCTCAAACATCACACCTCTCTCTGCTCTTTAATCTTTCCTAATCTACTGGTTCTTTTATTTTTACTGATTACAAAATGTCTGTCTCTTCAATCATAAAAAATCCTTTACTAGAACTTCACATTTCTTTCAAAATTATCCTTATATATAAAGGAAAAGTTAAACGAATTACAGGTAGAAATAGAGAGCAAAATTATAACAGTATGGGACTTAAACCTTCACTTCTCAGAACTAGATAAATTTTAAAAAATAGAAAGAAGTTAAGGACATGAATAGAATCTTAGATGAGCTAGATATGATAGACATCTGAAGAGAATAGAATGGAAATAGAAAGAAATATACCTTTTTTCCAGTGATACATGGCACCTTTACAAAAATTAAACATATATTGGGTATTAAAAACCTTATAATCAAATGCAGAAAAGAAGATATATTAAGTTCATTCTTTATAGGTCACTATGCAATAAAAAATACATTTAATACATGACCATAAAAACACAATTAAAAATTAATTGGTATAGAGGGCAAAGCTGAAATGGCAAAAAAAAAAGGCAGGAACTCATCTGAGCTCTCCTCAAAACCCCTCCAAACAACTTTAAATAATGCCCCCAAACAAGTTCTGGCATAGCAAGTCCCACAAAAGAATGGATTGAAACAATTTTGCAGCCCAAGACAAATTAGAAGGTCAGCAGGAAAGGTCTATTGTGTCAGGGAGGAAGTGGAGCACAGTCCAGCACAGATCATGCCCTAGGAAACAAGCAGTAGGTCTTGTGGTGACTGAATCAGTGGCAGTGGTAGGGGTTTCAAAATCTCTCAGACCACAGATGGTAAGGAGGTTCAGACAACTGGTTAGAGGAGATAACAGATGTCCTTTTTCTAACACTGGGGGCAGGACTCTTTTGCATTCCCCATACTTGAATCTGGGTCACATTCCTGGATTTCAGTCCCAGGGAAAGGAGGAGCACTATTACCTGAGAGTATATGACCACCCGGGACTTGAGACTCTGGTCACAGTTCCTAGGTGGAACAGAGTGCTTGTGGTTTTGTGGTTGCTCACATACCACAAAGCACAGGCCAAGAAAGTAGTGAACATGGCTGTCCTTAGATAGTATCACCTTGGAAGAACAAAAAAACATACAGGTATCCAGAATTATCTTTGAAAACAGCTGCACCAAAAAAAAAAAAAAACTGAAGCTTGTGACTGTGCCTCCTCCAACCTGGAAGCAGAGCGCCGCTTAGGCAGAGATTTAAAAGTCAAGAAATAGGCTGGGGGGAATAAATGAGCAAACAGCAGGAAAAGATCCTGTCTATAGGAAGTTAGTACAGTGACAGGGAAGGTGAAAAGACAAACTTAGAAGGCAACAAAAAAGTCAAAACTGCTAGATATAAAGTGTTGAAGAAAAATGTCAATTGGTTTCAGGCCATGGAAGAGCTCAAAAAGGATTTTGAAAATAAAGTAAGAGAGGTAGAGGGGAAAAATGGGAATAAAAATTAGAGTAATGCAAAAAAATCATGAAAAATAGAGTGAACACCTTGGGAAGCAGGCACAAAATAAATTCTCAAGAAAATAACACCTTAAAAATAGAATAGGCCAAATAAGAAAATAGAATATAGAAAATAGAAGGGGTACAACAATCCAGTGAACTGAAGAATACTTTGAAATTCAGAATTGAGCAAATGGCAAAAAATATATAGATTAAGATTCACTGAGGAGAAGAAATTACTTACTGAAGAAAAGATTTCCTTAAAAATTAAAATTGGGCAAGTAGAAGCTAATAACTTTATGAGACTTCAAGAATCAATCAAACAAAATCAAAAGAATGGAAAAATAGAAGAAAATATGAAATGTCATTGGAAAAACAAATAACCTGGAAAACAAACCCAAGAGAGATAATTTAAGAATTATTGGACTACCTGAAAGCCATGAATAAGAGTCTTGACATCGTCTTTCAAGAAATTATCAAGGGAAACTTACGTGATATTCTAGAAGTAGAGGGCAAAATAGAAATTGAAAGAATTCACTGATCACCTTCTGAAAGAAATCCCAAAATGAAAACTCCCTGGAATATTATAGACAAATTCCCAGATCAAGGAGAAAGTGTTGCAAGGAGCCAAAAAGAAAATATTTGAATATGTTGGAGCCATAATCAAGGTAACACAAGATTTAGCAACTTCTACATTGAAGAAATAGAGGGCTTGGAATTAAAAATTCTGAAGGGCAATAGAGCAAGGATTACAACCAAAAATCATCTACAAAGCAGCAAGAAAAATAATGGATATTCAATGAATAGAGGAATTTCAAACATTTCTGATGAAAAAAAAAACAGCTGAATAGAAAATTTGACTTTCAAATACAAGTCTCAAGAGAAGCAAAAACAGGAAAGAAAAATCATAAAGAATTCAATAAGGTTAAAGAACATTTCCATATGGAAAATGATACCTGTAATTACTAAAATCTTTCTCAGTATTAGGGCAACTACAAAGAATATAGATGAAATATAGAAACAAAATGAAATATAGAAAGAACATGGGTATGAAGTGAATATGATGGGATAATTATCTAAAAAAAATAAAATTAAGGGATTAGAAAGAGGAATGCACTGGAAGAAGTGGAAATGAGATAGAATTATCTTACATAAAAGAGGTACAAAAGAGCTCTTACCGTGGGAGGGGAGATGGGGTAGGTGAAGGAGGGGTACCTTGTGAACCTTACTGTCATTGGAATTGACTCAAAGAGGGAATAACATAAACACTCAGTTGGGTATAGAAATATACCTTACCATATAGGGAAGTAGGAGGGGAAGAGGATAGGAAAAGGGATGGAAGGGAGGGCAAATTGGGAGAGATAAAAGTCAGAAACAAAAAGCTTCTGAGAATGGATAGGGTAAAAGGAGAGAGAGTAGGATAAAAGGGGAAAACGGGATGGAGGGAAATACATAGTAATCAAAAACTGCAAAAAAAAAAAAAAAACAATTACCGCAAGTTTCTCTGATAAAGACCTCATTTCTGTAATATATAGAGAATTGAGTCAAATTTATGGATGTGAGTCATTTGTCAATTGGTAAATAATCAAAGGATATGAATAGGCAAGTTTCTGATGAAGTAGTTAAAGCTATCTATAGCCATATATAATAGGAAGGCAGAATTTATGATTTCAAAGAGAATCGAATACGTGCCTGAAAGGTTCGGAACTGCAGGATATGAGGAATTCTCTAGGCAGAAGGCAGGAGAACTAAAGCATGTATTTACACTCCACAGTAACAGGCCCACAAACCAGCATCCCCATTTTGATATTTTGATCAAAAGCTTCCAGGCCCAATAAGTACACCTCACAAGAGTAACCAGGAGGCCACAGAGAAGCGAGATGGTATAAGGCAAAATCATATACATGCTTCCCCTCTACAGTAAGAAGATTACCCACTGGTCATTCAGGTGGCGCTTGAGGATATCAGAAAAACTCTATAAGAGGGGAGAGGATGGCTTGAAGACCCCTTTTTCTTTTCCGGTTGGAGCCAGAGATGCCTACAGCCAAAGCTGAGCTGCTGGTAGCAGAGCTGACCCACGTGGAGCGAGGAATGCCAGAGGACAGCAGCAATTGGAGAGATCAGGAAAGGATTCATGAAGAAGATAGTGTCTGCAATCTTAAAAGACAAGAGAAAGTCTATGAGGCAGATGTATGGAGTAAGTACATTTCCAGTATATGAGATATGTGGTGGAAAGACACAAAGAGAGAAGATGCAGTGTCCTATGTGAATAACAGAGAGGCCAGTTTGACTAGATGACAAGAGTACAAGGTGGGAGGTAATATAAAACAAATCTGTGGGGTTGGGTTGTGAATGATTTTTAAAAGTAAACAAAGGAATTTCCTCCTGATTCTAAAAGCAAAAGGGAACCACTGGTGCTGATTGAGTAGGTAGTTTATATTGTCAGATTTAAACTTAAAGTCAATTACTCTTTGTCAGTAATGTGTAGAACGAACAATAGTGGGAAAGAGAATTATGTCAAGGAGACCAATTAAGAGTTTGTAGAAATCTAAATAGCAGGTGTTAAGGGCCTGAACTAAAGGGTAAGTTGTATGAGTGGAGAGAACAGAGATGAAAAAAAAAGTATTCTTATTCTTTTGCCAAATGATGGCCAAAAAGAGAGGAGAAGAATTGAAAAGTCTAAACAGATAAGCCTGGACCACTACTTCCAATCAAAACAAGTTATATTCTTCTAAGATATGTTTCTATCCAACTTCTAACACTCATTGTAATTCAGCTTCTTAACTCTTCCCACAAACCCCACACACCACCAAAGTTGAAATGTCTCCAGTTGTAAACTGCCAAGAAACAATTCATGAATAGGAGAGGTTTTCCCCAAATAAGAAACAAAATCTAGTGCTCAATTCAGTTCATATGACTCATTGGAAGAAGATACATCGGAATCAAGAAGGCCCTGCCCTGAATTCACAAAAGAAAGCTATCTTTTCAATATTTAGCCCTTCTGGAGACCATCTATATTCACTGGAACTAGGTGGAGAAGGGGCAGGCTATGTTACCACTTATCTCAATTCAAATAATTATGGCAGAACATTTATCAATATGAATAAAATCAATGGTGATGGAGCTGGGGAAAGAGGAAATGAAACAGCAACAAGTTAATAATTATTATTTTACCAAGGAAAGCAGAGAAACCAGGACACCCTACAACAGGGCAGCATGATAGCTACCTATAAATTATTGAATGACTCACATACAGAAGAGGGTATAGACTTTGGTCAGATAAAGAAAAACTAAAACCAGTGAATGGATTGAGATACTAGGAGGTAGGTGTTTGTTTTGTTTTTTTTTAAGATAAGGCAAAATTTCCCAACAATAAGAACCATCTTAAAATGGAATGAAATGCAGGTTTTCAAACAAAAGCATGGAGGTCATTTGTCACAAATATGGAAGGAATTCATTCCTCTGTTAGACACCTAGATTAGATGTCCTTTATGGTGCATTCCTGTTTTTTGCTTCTAAAACATCTTACCCAAGGTGATATTGTAAAGCCTGTAATGAGGGCTATATAACATGTTGGACTTCTTTACTCAAGATAACTGAGAATGTTTTCAATAAATGCTGATTTCTACCACTCCATTAGTGTTCCTTACATGCTAAATTACAAACTTGTCCAGGTGAAAATTTGATGGAAGTATTAAAACGTTTTATGCTTCCAGTGGTAGTACAAAGAAAGTAACGATATAGATTACTGCAGAAAACATTTATTTTCTTCATTGAATACATTTTTACTGTTATCTACTTTATTGCTTTTACATAGCATGTCCCACACTTCAGACTGCTAATAGATTAATAAGAAAATTGTGACAAAATAAATGAGGAAGTAAACACCTTTATAACACTGTAACTAATAAGATGGATTAATGTAATTTCTATTTATTTCCTCTAATTTAATTCACCAGTGTTTCAAGAACAAAATATATTGTTGGAAACAAACTTCCTCAGAGTATCGTCTAATGTATGCATTTGGAGTTTAACTAGAGAAATTCATCATTTGGAAAAAAAATACTGTATCAGGAGGGCAGAGTTTATAATCTCAAAGAGGATCATAAACATGTCTGAAAGGTTCGGAACCGCCGGATATAAGAAACTCTCAAAGTAGAAGGCAGAAGAATCAAAACATTTATTTAGGCTCCACAGTAACCAACCCATGAACCAGCAGCCCCATTTTGATATATTAATGAAAAGTTTCCAGGCCCAATAAGTACGCCTTGAAAGAGTAACCAGGAGGCTACAGAGAAACATGATTGCGTAAAGCAAAATCATGTTTCCCCCTTTTATGGTAATAAGATTACCCACTGGACTGAAGTCTTTGTTCAGCTTCCTCCCGTAGATCAGCTCTGCTACTGGCAGCTCCTGCCTCAGCTGTGTCTGTGTCTGTAACTGAAGCTGCAACTGTAACTGACGATGTAACTGTCGCTGTAACTGACGATGTAACTGTCGCTGGCTCAAACCGGAAAAGGAAAGAGAAGATCTTCAAGCTGTCCTCTCCCCTCTCACAGGGCCTTTGACATCATCAAGCTCCGCCCGAATGACCAGGGCCGATTGGTTCCTGAGTTGGCCCCTCCCCCCAGCATAGACATTAACACCTCCCCTCAGCCAGCCCCATGACTCATCACACAGGAAGTTCTGGTCCTGCCCCGGAAGAGCAAGCCACAGTGTCCAGAGGCTCAATGAGGTAAGCTGAGTCATTCAAAGAAAACAAAGGCCATTCTGGTTACAAATACAAATAGAATTACTTATGAAATTGAAATACCTCATTAAATATGTAAATGTCAATTATAACAATATAATTTTAAAAGTAAGAATATGCTTCCTTTTATTTGATTCTATTGTCATAATAAAAAGTTAGGCAACTCAAAAACCTAAGGACAAAATGTATTTATGCTGGGAATAAAATTTGCCTAGCCCCCAAACAAAATTGGAGCAACATTGTACAAAGTATTTTTGCCATTTCTTTCTAGTATTGGCACATACCTGAGAAAATGAACATAGCCTGGCCAAGACTGAATAGACAATGAGGAATTCCTTCTTCTAATTCCTTAGAGATGTTAAAATTCTGTGTGATACTTCTTAGATGCCATTCTTTATGGTTTTCAAGACTTGGGGAAAGTGATTATGTTGAAAACCAGATAATAACTGATAATAATAAATAGCTGATATTTCCCCTTCTTCTGGAAGTGTGTCAGATTTGGAGGTAGCTTGTCTATTGCCTATAGTAGGATGATGTTCAGGTAACTGGTGTAACAGGGAAATCATGGTATCCCATGATCCATATCATATAGTACTTCCAGAAGAATATTGATGTGTTTTATGGAATGAGGGAAATATGCAGAAAAAGGTTGTCTCTATTGTTAACATATTTATCCAGAATGGGTTTTAGTCTGCCTATACCCATCATGATCTACCATTGCCCTTTGAATGATCTCAATTTTTAATTCTTTTGAGACTACAGTATTCCATGATTCATATTTTACATGATGACTAAGATAACATTGTTAATGATCTTGCCTATTTTGCCCCAAGAATCTCTGGGCCATTAAAGGCACTGCATAATTTCCCAAAGACAATCCAACTTGCTTACCTCACCTCCTGTTCATCTCTGAATCCAGATTTTTGCCTATTTGTAGTATCTGTCCAACATACATATGGGAAGCTAGGAGGTGCAATAGATAAAGCCCTGGGCCTGGAATCAGGAAGACCTGAGTTCAAATTCAGCCTCAGACACTTACTTGCTGTATGACTCTCATTTGTAAAATGAGCCGGAGCAGAAAATGGAAAACCACTGCAGCATTTTTGCCATGAAAACCCCACAAAAAGTTGGATGAGACTCAACGACAACAACAGCAACAACATACATATATGTGGACATATATGTGTGTATATACCTTGATTGATTGAGACACAGATGCACACAATATATACCCACTGATATACCACTTCTATGCCTCAGTCAGCTTACAACCCTATGATTTATTATCCCCATTTTCTAAATAAGGAAACTGAGGCATAATCAATCAATAAACATTTATTTTTGAGAGGATACTGGGAAGATGTTGGAGTAGATCAGAAAATTCCAAGCTTTTCTTGTTTCCCCCATAAATGAGATAAAATAGCACCCCAGAGTTAATATTGAATGATTAAAAATAAATAGGAGTAGCAGAGGATTCTGGGAAGATGGAAGAGTAGGTCAGAAAATTACAAGCTCTCAAGATTTTCCTCCAGCAAAGAGATAAAATAGCACCTCTGGGCAAACAAAGAGCCATAAAAACATATAAGAATAGGGGCAGAGCAGGCCTCTTGGGATTGTCAGAGAAGACGTGAAGAAACATCACAGGACTAGATTTCCTCCCTGTGAAGAGTAAACACATCCAGGTTAGGGTCTGCTTTAACCATAAGCAACTGAGTTGGGAGGCTGCCTTGGCCACTCCACAGGAGCTTTCCCTTGGCTCCTGGAACAGTAAGGGGAATTGGGCATCTTACCTGAGGAAGATCTAAGGAACCTATGCTGACAAGAACATCAGACCCAGCTGTGCTTCAGAGAGTAGCAGGGGCAAAAAGGAACCAGCACATACACCCAGTAAGTAGAGAAGCAGTGGGGTGGGGACACCACTGGCTATGGGCCCTTACAGGATGATGGAGGACTTGGTTTGAGTTCAAGGTCAGAGGAGAGGAATCAAAGAGAATCAGAGCACAGAAGCACTATTGCCCATATGCAGGACAAGAAGTGATTATAAATACTAAATTTTTACCAAAAAATATATACAGGCAAAGGAGAAAGAATCTAACTATAGAAAGCTACTATAGGAATAGAGAAGACCTGGGTTTGTCTTCAGAGGAGGATACTGAAGCAAAGAGACTCTCTTCTACCCCAAAGAGTAATGTCAAATGGTCAGCTGTATATGTCTATATATGAGTATGATAATAGATATGTAAGTATATGTATAAGGGCATATGTATGTATGTGTATATATGTACATATACATATACATGTATATATTTGTGCATGTATCAAATATATCCATGCTTAATTGTAGCCTTCTGGGGTAGGGGAAGGGAGAAAAAGAACAAAATAAAAAGTGCACAGCAGAGAACAAAAGAAAAGTTACAAGGATGCAAAGAAAACAGTAACAGCTCTTAACGCAACCTGTAGTATTTATTATATAGGTTTTCTTGAAATGGAAACTCATTGCTGTATACTCTGAATCCTCTTTTATGTTCTGCTGTGCACATGACAATGCTTTTTCTTCCCTTTTTCTTATTTCATATTTGTTTCAATATTTGAATTTATATGGTTCTTTTTTCTTTTCTTATTGTGTATTTGTTATAGTATTTAATTCTAAAATATTTTTAAAAAAATAAACATTTATTTTAAGCACTTACTATATGCCAAGCTCCATGCGAGGGATAGAAATACATTTTTTAGAAAATGAACAATAGCTCATGTTCGCAAGGAGTTTATATTCATATGAAAGAATACAACATAGAAAAGGAAACTAAAAAGCAGTTGGGAGGGGAGAGGAAAAAAAAGATACTCAACTTAGAGTAAGGTAAAGAGGTTAGAAAAGTTCCAAAGTAGTGCAGCCAGGTGGGAAATAGTTGATGCCTGAGCTGAAGTCCCTCCTTAAATGGCAGTTTAGAGTTCATGGCCCTCCCTCCAATCAAAAGGACAGAGGATTGTGATGAGGTAGATTACCAAGGCTGATCTGATGTTTCTGTTTGAGCTTAGGTGACTTCTAATTATAACACAGATGGAGCGGGTTGCAGGAAAGATTTTAAACCAAGTCTTCAACCCTCCAATTCCAACATTCTTTCCACTAAGGCATACAATCTCTTGTTAAGCTTTTGTAAAGGATAGAGATAGGGACTGTTACTGTGAAATCTTAGATTCAGGGAATTCCCAGATGATGAAAATTTTTATCAATGAAGGTCAGCATCTTCCCTACAAGTTAGAGTCTTTTCTAGTTTCTAGACCACTGACAGGTTAAGTGACTTGCCCAGGAAAATACAGCCAGAATATGTCAGAGGAAGTACTTGAACTCAGGTCTACCTGAATTTTAGGCTGACACTTCCCTAGGCCACGCAGTCTGTCAAGGTTTCACATGTAACACAAAACACAATCACTCTTTTTGCTAGAATAGTCCAAGTTGATGGTCAGAAATGTTTCATTATATGAAACGATAAGTATCTAGAATATGATTTTTGTTTTCTACAAGGTAGAATCACATATACAAGATCCAACAAATGCCACATAATTACACAAAGGTGTCAGTATGTGTATTTTAATTAAATACATTGATGGATCTGTAAAGAAAGCAAAAAAGATCTCTTTTTATAAAAAAATAGAAATGTTTTAAAACTTCATTTTCTTTTACATAAAAAGGAGCTATCTTTGACCTTGTTATTTAAATACTACAAGAACATTTTATTAATAATCTACTGATCTCAAGCTGGAAGCTAGAAAAAAAGCTTGGGGAAGAGGTAAACACTAAAACAGAAATTTTCAAAGAAGTTATGTCAGAACTGTGTCCATCTCTATATGCTAAAAAAATCAACCAAAGGTTAATCCATGATTGTTATTAGTATTTCTTTTAAAAAGAGTCAGTTGAAAAGATAATAATATTTTTAAAAAGAGACAGGTTAAGTTTGCCTACAGTGGATAGACCTTTACTGCTGATTCCATCATTTCCTTTACTTTATAAATGAGCAGATAGTAGATCAGTCTCAGTAAAAAGCTATATTTTCTCACTCTGACAATACTCAGGAGAGTTTTGGATAAATTTCAGTAAGAGCCACTTTAGCTTGTTTTAGAAGGGTGCTTTCTCTATGAAAACAAAAAAAATCTTTAAGGATCTTAAAAACATTAATCCAGAACCAATTTTCATTTTATTCTAGAAGCCTGAATCACTCCCATTTCTGAAGTTGTTTCTGGTTTTTTGTTTGTTTGTTTTTTGTTTTTTGGGGTTTTTTTTGTTTGTTTTTTGTTTTTTTTTTTAACCAGAAGTGTGGGAACACAAAACTACTTCAACCTTGTAATTTTATGGCCCTTCACTTCTTGGCATGCATTTAGGGGAACTGAAGGGATTATTTTTTAAAAAGTGAAATGTAGCATTCGTTAAAATTATCTGACACCATTTTCAGAGGTTTGTATTTGCAAAACTAACATTCTAGAAGCCATTTAATCACATTATAGAGTTTTTTGCGTGGTTTGGTTTTGGGTTTTTTTTGGCTTTCCCTTCTCTACCAGACTGATACATAATTAGACTGTAAAGAGTAGAACAAAAATTAGAAATAATTTTAAATCCAAGATGAATGAGGAAATGTAAAGAGATCATTGCTACTTTCAATGACTATAAGTAACCAAGGTTGTATGATCTACCTCTGAGGGCACAGGAAAAAATATAAATATTCTTGCTGAGTCTTGTTCACCTTTGAAAGACCATGGCAAAGAGAAGAAATACTACAAAACTAGAGAGAGGCAAATGTCATAAAATGGAAGAAGAGGAGTATTACATTTTCCAAAATGTAAACCGGGAAACTTGAATCAAAAAATATATAAACAAATAAATAAATACATTAATGGATGGATGGATAGAATGGTTAATGAATGAATAAATCAAAAAGTAAAGGACTAAGTGCAAGGCAATGTGCTAAACTCTGGTGATATAAATAGAAAAGTGAGACTACTCTTGCTTTTCAGGAGTTCACATTCTAATGGAGGAGACAAAAAAAATGTACACAGGATATTTCAATTGCAAGTCAGATAAAGATGCTCTGTAGTCTTTAGTATGCAGTGGTTAAGGAGACCAATTATTCAACCAGCAGCTTTACTTCTTTAATGTCTTTTCTATTAAACATATCCACTTTTGACATTGAATCAGTTGATGGTCAAAGTACATTTGTGATAAGAACTTTTTCTTTGGGCCATCAGTAGCTATTGGAGCTGAGGAAGTAGGGAATTCATCACCTGCAGAAAGAGTTGCCTGTTTCTCCATAAAAGAAGCTGTTCTCCAGGACAATGGCTGCAGGAACTGGGCTAAAAGCAGAGTTGGTGTTCTGAGGAGCACGGGTATTCTTGGCCTAATTGCCAAATGGTGGCAGTTGATCAGCAGTTGGTATTGGTGACAGAAGGAATAATATCTCTCCAGAAAGATTTATCCCATTGATGATGGTTGCGCATGAAGAAGAACTGCTGGTCTGGGCCTGAGATGTTTTGGTGCTTCCACAGAGTCTAAATCACAACAATTGTTGTGGTGGTAGTGGGAAGGGTGACCCACCTTGCACATGCAGCCTCCTGTCTTCCTTCAAGGTGTCATACTATTTAAGCTAGGCTGGTTTTCCTGCCTCCCTGGAAGAAGGTGAGTGACAATATTCTTGGTAACAGGATAGTAAGCCAATTCTCCACAAAGTTTGCTCCCCTTGAAGAAAGACAGCAATTCCTGGCAAAATTCCAAAGTGTATTCTTATTAAATGAATGACTCCTCAGCATTCTGAAAGAATAATAGTATCCTCCAGAAGCCAGCGGGATTTCATTAAGAACAGGACTTAAATGAAGATTAAATTAAAATAAAGATTAACTTCATTTCCTTTTTGGACAGGTTTGACATGTAAAGGTCTTCAAGCTTGGATCCCTCCTATGTATCCAGTCTTCTTATACTTACTCCCCTTCACCCAATTTGATACAGTGATACTGCCCTACTAGGTGTTCCTTGGACATGGCATTCCATCTCTCCTGGACTTCTCATTGGCTGTTCCCTATGCCTAGATGCTCTTCTCCTCTTATCCTGCCTCTTAGTTTTCATAGCATCCTTCAAACCTTACTTCAAAGTCCACCTTCCATTCCTAGTCCCCCCTCCCACCCCAGAGTAAGGTCTTCCCCTTTCAAATTACTCATTTACATGTTGTCTCCTATTCTCAAATGTATTTTCCTTGAGGGCAGAGACTATAGTTTCATGGGAATTTCTCTTTGGCTTTGCCTTTCTTTGTATCTCCAGTGTTCAGAATAGTGTCTGGAAAGCAATAAGTCCTTATTAAATGATTACTGACTGTCTGACTTTTAACTCTGCAACTAAACTTTATACTTCCTTTAAAACATTAAAATAGACTTTAAGTGGGGCAGGCCCAGATGGCATAGAAAAGGCAGCAATTCCCCTGAGCTTTCCCCAAGACCGCTCCAAGTACCTTTAAATAATGCCATAAAACAATTCCTGGAGCTGCGGAACATACAAAAAGACAGGGTAAATTTATTTTCTAGGCAATGACAGCTTAGGTCATCAGGAAAGATCTGTTGCGCCTGTTTGAGAGTGGAGGACAGTCCAGCACAAGCTGCACCAACACAGATTCAGGTCCAACAAAGCAGGAGGAGGCCATCAGAGCCAGTGAATTAGCAAAAACAAAAGCTGCTTCTGGAGGTCTCAGTCCAAATGAAAACAGCAGCACAGAACCCCAGAAGCTTAGCAGAGTGCACCCTCCACCCTGGAAGCAGTGCCCTACTTTAGCAAAGTGTTAAAAGTCAAGTAATAGGCTGGGAAAATGAGCAAATGAGAGAAAAAAAAAATTCTGAACACAGGTTACTTTGGTTACGAGAAAGAACACGCTCAGAAGAATGTAACAAAGTTAAAGCTCCTATATCCAAAGCCTCTAAGAAAAATAGGAATTGGACTCAGGCCGTGCAAAAGCCCAAAAAGGATTTTGAAAATCAAGTAAAAGAAGTAGAGGAAAAATGGGGAAGAAAAATAAGAATGATACAAGAAAATCATGAAAAATGAGTCAAAAGTAAAATAACAACTTAAAAAAAAAGACTAGGCCAAATGGTAAAAGTGACTTGGCCAAAAGGAAAAGGAAGCACAAAAATTCACTGAAGAAAAAAGAACCTCTTAAAAAGTAGAATTGACCAAATGGAAAAGGAGGTACAAAAGCTCACTGAAGAAAATAATTCCTTAAAAATTAGAATG
The DNA here is from genome assembly GCF_011100635.1 of Trichosurus vulpecula. Taxonomy (NCBI): domain Eukaryota; kingdom Metazoa; phylum Chordata; class Mammalia; order Diprotodontia; family Phalangeridae; genus Trichosurus; species Trichosurus vulpecula. Next base: position 328,305,794 of record NC_050573.1, on the reverse strand, counting down.
GAGCAAATGGAAGCTAATGACTTTATGAGGGATCAAGAAAAAAATAAAAGAAACCAAACTAATGAAAACAAATAGAAAACAATGTGAAATTGTATATTATAAAAACAACAGACCTGGAAAATAGACCTAGGAGAGACATCTTTAAAAGCCATTGGACTACCTGAAAGCCATAATCAAAAAAAAAAAAAAGCCTAGAAATCAACTTTCAATAAATTGTCAAGGAAAACTGCCCTAATATTCTAGAACAAGAAGGTAAAATAGAAATTGAAAGAATCCACCAATCACCTCCTGAGAGAGATTCCAAAATGAAAACTTCCAGGAATATTGTAGCCAAACTTCAGAGCTCCCAGGTCAAGGAGAAAATATTGTAAGCATCCAGAAACACTTCAGGTATCATGGAGCCACAGTCAGGATAACACGAGATCTAGCAACCTCTACATTAAAGGCTCCTGGTGCTTGGAATATGATATTCTGGAGGGCAAAGGAGCTAGGACCACAACGAAAAATCACCTACCCAGCAAAACTGAATATAATTCTTCAGGGGAAAGATAGATATTCAATGAAATAGAGGACTTTCAAGCATTCTTGACAAAAACACCAGAACTGAAGAGTAAATTGGACTTTCAAATACAAGAATCAAAAGAAGCTAAAAAATGTAAACAAGAAAGGGAAATCATAAAGAGTTTAATAAGGTTAAACTGTTTACATTCCTACATGGGAAGATAATACCTCTAACTCATAAGAATGTTCTCATTATTAGGGCAGTTGGAAGGAGTATATATAGACAGAGGGCACAATTGAATTGAATATGAAGGGATGATATCTAAAAATATAAAATTTGGGGGTGATAGAGGAATGTACTGGGAGAAAGGGAAAGGGAGAGGTAGAATAGGGTAAATTATCTCACCTAAAAGATGTAAGGAAAAGCTTTTACACTGGAGCAGAAGAGGGGGTATATGGGAGAGTGGGGTTGGCAAATCTACCCTCATCATCAGAATTGGCTCAAAGAGGGAATAGCATATGCACACATTTGGGTATGGCAATCTATCTTACCCTACAGCAAAGTAAGAAGGAAATATAGTTGACAATTCTAACTGTGGAAAAAAAATTTTGAGGGAAGTTTCTCTGTTTAAGGCCTCATTTCTCAAACATATAGAGAACTGAGTCAAATTGATAAAAAAAATAAGAGCTCCAAATTGATAATGATCAAAAAATATGAAGTTTTCAGATGAAGTAATCAAAGCTCTCTATAACCATATAAAAAATGCTCCAACTCACTATTGATTGGAGACATGCAAATTAAAACAATTCTGAGGTATTATCTCATAACTATTAGATTAGCTAATAGGAGCAGAAAAGGAAAATGTAAAAGGGAAAAATTAATCATTAATGCACTGTTAGTGCACTGATTCCACCATTCTGTAGAGAAATTTGGGACTATGCCCAAAGAGCTATAAAACCATTGCATACCCTTTGACCTAGCAATACTACTACTAGGTCTATACCCCAAAAGAGATAAAAAAAAACAAAAAGGAAAAGGACCTTGTACAAAAATTTTTCTAGAAGCTCTTTTCTGGTGGCAAAGAGTTGCAAACTGAGTGGCTGCCCATCAATTGGAGAATGGCTGAACAAATTATCTTATGTGATTATGAGAAATGAAAAGCAGGATGCTCTCAGAAAAACCTGGAAAGACTTACACGAGCTGATGTAAAGTGTAATGCACAGTGTACACAGCAACAGCAATATTATAAGATGATCAGCTGTGAATGACTTGGCTATTCTCACTAATCCAATGATCAAAGACAACTACAACTCTGAAGGACTTATGATGAAAAATGCTATCCATCCCCAGAGAAAGAGCTAATGTTGTCTGAATACAGATTGAAGCATACTTTTTTCTTTTTTGCTTTCTTTATTTTCCTTGAGGTTTTTTTTTGTCTGTTTTCTTTCACAATATGACTGATATGGAGAAGTTTCACATGACTATAAATGTGTAACCTATATTGAATTGCTTTCCTTCTCAATGGAAGTAGGAGTTGGGGAGAGAATGGGGAAGAGAATTTGGAACTCAAAGCTTTAAAAATGAACATTAAAATTGTTTTTACATGTAATTGGGGAAAATAAAATACCAAATAAATTCAAAAATAAATTTTAAATGAAAAAGAAAAAAAACCTGTAAAATATATTGACTGCATGTATACAGATGATGGATGGAATTAAACTTTAAAATTAAATTTGAATTGCCTAACAATAGAAAGTATTCAAATAGATGATATTCTGCACTAGTAATTTAATTCATACTTTAAAGTGGCTCTGTAAACCAATTGCCTAACAATAGAAAGTATTCAAATGGATGATATTCTGTGCTAGTAATTTAATCCATACTTTAAAGTGACTGTAAACCTCTGTATTCCATTTTAAAATTGCTAACAGCTCATGTCATATGAGTTCTGGGTTGCAAATTAATGTTATCAGTTGTTTAGAAAAATGATAACAACGTTTCTGTGGAATGGGAACCTGGTAGAATTTTAAAATGTTACACCAAATGTCACACATAGTACATGGATGGCAGCATCCTCACAGTCACCATGGCACAATCACTGCTGGAGGAAAAGAGCATGAAATACCCTTCTACAATGCTGCCTAACTACTTTCATTTTTCTTTCATTTCTGCTGAGGCAGCTGTGAAGTGCTGGGGTAGGCAGATGTGAAAACAGCAGCAGTGACCACTTGACCACTTCTGAAGATCCATTTGTCAATATTTGGCATCATGCCCTCATTACTGCAGTGGCATACCGCTAGAAATGCAGCCAAAGACAGATCTTGTGAGGTTGTAATGCCGTCCTCAGGCTGAGCATACAACAAACGCTATATTCCATGGCCCAGGAACACACTGAATGTTTAACGAGATCCTAATGATCATCTAATACCAATAAGCACATTGTAAATGTGGCAAATGGAGCCCAGATAGGTCACATAGTTCTAAGAATTACCACAAATCATGGATGTGAGGAAGAACTAAAACTAAAATGCACATCTCATCTATTTTAACATCTTACCACGATGTCATTCCTTGTGGAGTTGGGAGATGGTTATGTATGTCACATCCAGAATCCTAGAAAGTTTTCAATTCCCTGGCCAGAGCTCCCTATGGGACTTTCCACTTTTTTTCCCTATATGCCATTCTCCCTATTAACTCCACAGTTATGGCATTAGGTCATACATAACTTATAAATAATTATAGTTCATATAGACATGACAGAAACTTGTTTGTCAGGAGCTTACAATTTAGTAGGTTACAAAGGATAATGTGAAAAGGCACTAGGTAGAAGTCATAGCAAAAATTCTTTGAGAAATTTGAGTTTGGGAAAGGTCAAAAAATGGGAGGGCTTATTGGAAGAGATGGTATCTAAGTACACCTTGACCAAAGGGAAGGACTTCAGCTGATAGAGGTGAAGTGGGGAATTAGTTCATTCCAACTATAAAGGATGGTGTGAATAAATCAACAGAGATAGGTGAAGTCAAGTCAACAAGCATTTATTAAGTACCTATTGTGTGCCAGGCACTATGCTAAGCACTGGATATGCAAATAAAAACAATAATAAAGTCCAAAAGAAATTTCCTGTTCTTAAGGGGTTCACAGTCTAATGGGAAAGACAAAATGGAAACAACCATATATATCCAAGATATATACAGGAGAAATTAAGAATAATTTCATAGGGAAGGCCCTAAAGATTAAAGAGGACTAAGAAGAACTTCTTACAGAAGATAGGATTTTAGCTGGAACTTGGAAGAATCCAGGGAATGCAAGAGGTAGAGATGAGAATGGAGATAGTTTTGACAATTGAAGATTGCCAGTAAAAACGGCTGGAGTGCTTATACTTATTTTTTCTGTATCATGGAATAACTGAATAGAGCATGTGTGCATACACAAACACAGATACACAGATACACACATGTACATGGTGTTTATGTGTGTACATATGTATTATGTATGTAGGTACATTGGAACTAACTTGTGGAAAGCCCTTCATTGCCAAGATGGAGACCTTATGTTTTACACCATAAAAAGATGAAGAGTTACCAGAGATTTTAAGTAGGGATGTGACAATTCCAGGGCTATGCATTAGGAAGATTATTTTGGCTTCAACGTGAAAGATGGGCCTATAACAGGATGGGCTTAAGGTAAGAAGGTGAGCTAGAAGGCTATTACAGTAATCCAGTCCAAATGGGCAGATAGTCATGGAGAGACTTTATGGAAATGAATAGCCATATATTTACTACCCAAAATAATAATGAGGTAGTCGTTTGAGCTTTTTTTTAAAACTTGTGAATTTACATGTTTGTAGTGGCATGCTTTCCCTACCGATATAGTACAATTCATTAGACAATTTAACTATAAACATACTTAAGAAAAAAAATTCTCAGAGGCAGTGCCAACATGAGTATAGGGACTCACCTGAGGTTTGCACCAAATTCCTCCACATACCTTTAAATAATAAATATAAACAAATTTTGGAGTGGCAGAACTCTCAAAAAGATGGAGTGAAACAATTTTCCAAGCCAAGACAACTTAGAAAATTGGCAGGAAAGGTCTGTTGCAGAAGCAGTAGAAATCAGCACTGTTGAATGCAGGCTGTGCCAGCACAAACCAGACCCCAGAAAACTAGGAGCAGGCCTTGAGAGCCATTGAGTCAGCAGTGGAAGCAACTGCTTCTGGAGCTCTCAGCCCACAGACAGTAAGAGGGTTGAACAAGTAGTTTGAAGGTGATTACAAGGAACTCTTTGCTAGCACTAAGGCAGGACTCTGTTGCTTTGTCTATACTTGCATCCAGGACACATTCCTGGGTGGCAGTCCCAGCATGAGGATGAGCACTAGAACACCAGAGTTTGAAGCCACAGTGGAGCAGGACCTTCCTCACAGTTCCAGAGCAGAAAAAAGTTCTTGTCATCACTCAGACCAGAGCACAGGCCTGGAGGGTAGCAAACACATTTCCTTAGATTGGGGGTATCCAAAATGTGGCAGTGCAATTTATGCAGCCCTCCTACAACATAGAAATTTACATAAATATTTTAGTAATGCTTTAGTAAAGGAAGCTGAGCTATCACAGAGCTCTCACTAAAATGGCAAATCAAAATACATTGTCTGTTGTTTCGATAAAAACCTAAGGTTGGACAGCCCTGCCTTAGATCATACCACCTAGAAAGAACTGAAAACTTACAGGTCCCTACAATTATCTCTTAAAACAGCTGCATGAAACCCCTGAAGCTTGGAAAAGTGTGATCTCCACCCTGGAAGCACCCTACCTTACCAAAGAGTTAAAAGTCAAGTAATAGGCTGGGAGAATGAGCAAATAATACAAAGAAATTCTGACCATAAAAGGTTACTTTGGTGAAAAGGAAGATTAAAACACACTCAGAAGATCATAACAAAGTTAAAGCTCCTATATTCAAAGCCTCTAAGAAAAGTACAAATTGGTCTCAGGCCATGGAAGGGCTCAAAAGGGATTTTTAAAATCAAGTAAGAGAGGTAGAAAAAAAAAGTGGGAAGAGAAATGAGAGCGATGCAAGAAAATCATGAAAAATGAGTCAATAGCTTGGTAAAGGAGACAATAAAATTCTGAAGAAAATAACACCTCAAGAAACAAACTAGCCAAATGGTAAAAAGAGGTACAAAAAGCCGATGAGGAGAATAATGCCTTAAAAAGCATACTTGGTGAAAAGGAAAAGGTGCAAAAATTCACTGAAGAAAAAAAACCTTCTTAAAAAGTAGAATTGGCCAAATGGAAAAGGAAGTACAAAAGCTCACTGAAGAAAATAATTCCTTAAAAACTAGGATGGAGGAAATGGAAGTTAATGTCTTAAAAAGAAATCAAGAAACAATAAAACCAAACCAAAAGGATGAAAAAAAATTGAAGACAATGTGAAATCTAGGAGAGACAATTTAAAAAGTTATCGTACTACCTGAAAGCCATTCTTGAAAAAAAAAAAAGATCCTAAACCTCTTTCAAGAAATTGTCAAGAAAAACTGCCCTGATATTCGAGAACAAGAGGGTAAAATAGAAATTGAAAGAATCCATTGATCACCTCCTGAAAGAGATCCCAAAATGAAAACTGCCAGAAATATTATAGCCAAACTTCAGAGCTCCCAGGTCGAGAAAATGTTACAAGCAGCCAGAAAGAACCAATTCAAGCATGTTAGAGCCTTGTTCAGATAACACAGGATTTAGCACCTTCTACGTTAAAGGCTCCTGGGGCTTGGAATATGATATTCTGGAGGGCAAAGGAGCTAGGATCACAACCAAGAATCACCTACCCAGCAAAACCTAATATAATCCATCGGGGGAAAAATTAACAGTCGATGAAATAGAGGACTTTCAAACATTCTTGATGAAATGACCAGAGCTGAACACAAAATTTGACTTTCAAATACAAGACTCAAGAGAAGTATAAAGAGGTAAACAGGAAAGGGAAATCATAAGGGACTATAAGGTTAAAGTGTTACATTCCTATGATGGAAAGATAATACGTGTAACACATAAGAATTTTCTCATTATTAGGGCAGTTAGAAGGAGTGTATGTAGACAGAGGGCACAGGTGTGAATTGAATATGAAGGGATGATATCCTCAAAAATAAAATCAAGGAGAGAGAAGGGAATGTACTAGGAAAAAAGGAAAGGGAGAGGTAGAATGGGGTAAATTATCTCACCTAAAAAGTCAAGAAAAAGCTTTTAAGTGGTGGGAAGAGGGGGGATGTGAAGGGGAGTAAGTGAACTTTACTCTTATCAGATTTGGCTCAAAGAAGGAATAACATACATACACAATTGGGTATAGAAATCAATCTTACCCTCCAGCAAAGTAAGAGGGGAAGGGGATAAGAGAAGGGGAAGGGTGATAGAAAGGAGGGCAGATTGGGGGCAGGGGTAGTCAGAAGCAAAACACTTGAGGAAGGACAGGGTGAAAGGAGAGAGAGAATAGAATAAATGGAGAGGAGAGAATAAAATGGAAGGAAGTATATAGTTGGCAATCATAACATTTAAAAAATGTTGAAGCAAGTTTCTCTGTTAAAGGCTTCATTTATCAAACATATAGAGAACTGAGTCAAATTTATTAAAAAAAATAAGAGCCCCAAATTGATAATGATCAAAAGATATGTATAGTTGTCAGATGAAGTAATCAAAGCCCTCTATAGTCATATGAAAAATGCTCTAAGTCACTATTTATTGGAGAAATGCAAATTAAAACAATTCTAAAGTAATACCTCATGCCTATTAGATTGGCAAATAGAGCAGAAAAAGATACATGGCAAATATTGGAGGAGATATGGGAAAAAGTAGACATTAATACACTGTTGTTGAAGTTGTAAACTTATTCAACCATTCTGTAGAACAACTCAGAACTATGCTAAAAGCACTATAAAATCATTCATGACCTTTGACCTAGCAACTCCATTACTAGGTCTATATCTCTAAAGAGAGGGGGGAAAAAGAAAAGGACTTATGTGCAAAAATATTTATAGCAGCTCATTTCTGGAGGCAAAGAATTGGATATTGAAGGGATATCCATCAATTGGGGAATGGCTGACCAAATTGTGGTATGTGATTTTGAAGGAATACTCTTGTGCTACAAGAAATGATGAACAGGATGCTCTCAGAAAAACCTGGAAAGACTTGCATGAACTGACACAAAGTGAAATGTACTGTATACACAGTAACAGCAATATGGTAAGATGATCAGATGTGAAAGACTTAGTTATTCTTAGCAATACAGTGATCCAAGATAATTCTGAAGGACTTAGGATGAAAAATGCTATCCATCCCCAGAAAAAGAACTGATGTTGGCTAAATACAGATTGAAGCATAAAAAAAATTCTCAAAATTCTAAGACTTACTGTTCATGAGTTAGCATTACCAATGCTTTCAGAAAATGTAATTTCTTGCCCTATTCTATAGGGCATGATTTGTGTTATGCAAGATATTCAGAGTTAAACCCTTCTATTTGCTTGTTCATATCAGTCCATTCTTTCAAGAAATGTATATTAAATTCCAGCTATTATATAAGGCACCAGGTGAAGATATCTGGGGAGCATGAGGACAATGATGACACATCCCTGTTAAAGGAGCTGGCAATCTAATACTAAAGATAGGTCACATATGCAAATTGCTGTTATATAATAGCATATGAAAGGATCCAGAGGGATGTTTCAAAGTTCTCTAGGGCTTCAGAGCTGGGAAAGGTCTCATCTAATTGTGGAAATGAGGGGCATTTTTAATAGGCAGTAGTGTTTGGGCTAAACTATAAAGGATATAGGTGATAGTGGAAGGAAAAGGTAACAGAAAGAAAGATGGGAAAAGGGGGGAGCCAAGATGGTGGCTGGAAAGCAGGGACCAGTGTGAGCTCCCCACCAAGTCCCTCTAAAAACCTATAAAAATGACTCTGAACAAATTCTAGAACTGCAGAACCCACAAAATAGCGGAGGGAAGCAGGGCTCTAGCCCAGGACAGCCTGGATGGTCTCTGAGTAAGGTCTATCGTTCACAGAGCTGGGAGTGGAGGGGAGTGGAGCAGAGCCCAGCATGGGCAGCACGGACCAACCAGACGAGGAGCCGGGTGGAGCGTGCCCTAGCACCCTGAATCAGTGAGCTGCAGCAGTTACCAGACTTCTCAACCCACAAACACCAAAGACAACAGAGAAGCTTAGTGGGAAAAGGTGCTGGGGACAGAGTGAAAGAAGGAGTTTGTGGTTTGGCCACCACCCTGGGGGCAGCAGAGGTGGGGCAGCTACAGAACTACAGCTGCAGTTGCTTCCTGCCCCAGGCCCACCTGGTGGGAGGAATTAAGTGGCTGATCAGAGCCGGAGTAAAGAGCCTGCTGAAGATCTAAGTCCAGTCCAGGTTGGGGGTTCTTGGGGAAGGAAGAGTGCTGGTGTGGCAGAGCTGGCACATCCCCCCAAGCTTGAAACATAGTACTCTTTACTCTACAAGCAGTCATACCCCAAGCAAAAACTCAAGGGTCAAGTAAGTTGGCTGGGAACATGGCCAGGCAGCGAAAACGCACCCAGACTCAGTCTCAGACTTTGGAATCTTTCTTTGGTGACAAAGAAGACCAAAACATACAGACAGAAAAAGTCAACAAAGTCAAAGAGCCTACAACAAAAGCCTCCAAGAAAAACATGAACTGGTCTCAGGCCATGGAAGAGCTCAAAAATGATTTGGTAAAGCAAGTTAGAGAAGTAGAGGAAAGATTGGGAAGAGAAATGAGAAGGATATGAGAAAACCATGAAACACAAGTCAATGACTTGCTAAAGGAGACCCCCCAAGATACTGAAAAATATACTGAAGGAAACAACACCTTAAAAAATAGACTAACTCAAATGGCAAAAGAGCTCCAAAAAGCCAATGAGGAGAAGAATGCCTTGAAAGGCAGAATTAGCCAAATGGAAAAGGAGGTCTAGAAGACCACTGAAGAAAATACTACCTTAAAAATTAGATTGGAGCAAGTGGAAGCTAGTGACTTGATGAGAAATCAAGATATTATGAAACAGAACCAAAGGAATGAAAAAGTGAAAGACAATGTGAAATATCTCATTGGAAAAATCACTGACCTGGAAAATAAATCCAGGAGAGATAGTTTTAAAATTATTGGACTACCTGAAAGCCATGATCAAAAAAAGAGCCTAGATATCATCTGTCAAGAAATTATCAAGGAGAACTGCCCTGATATTCTAGAGTCAGAGCGTAAAATAGAAATTCAAAGAATCCACAGATCGCCTCCTCAAATAGACCCCAAAAAAGAAATCTCCTAGGAATATTGTCACCAAATTCCAGAGCTTCTAGGTCAAGGATAAAATACTGCAAGAAGCCAGAAAGAAACAATTTGAGTATTATGGAAACATAATCAGAATAACCCAAGATCTAGCAGCTTCTACATTAAGAGATCGAAGGGCTTGGAATACGATATTCTGGAGGTCAATGGAGCTAGGATTAAAACCAAGAATCACCTACCCAGCAAAACTAAGTATCATGCTCCAAGGCAAAATATGGATTTTTAATAAAATAGAGGATTTTCAAGCTTTCTCAGTGAAAAGACCAGAGCTGAATAGAAAATTTGACTTTCAAACACAAGAATCAAGAGAAGCATGAAAAGGTAATCAAGAAAAAGAACAAGAAAAAGAAATTGCAAGGAACTTACTAAAGTTGAACTGTTGAACTGTTTTGTTTACATTCCTACATGGAAAGATGATGTGTATGATTCATGAGACCTCCTGTATTAGGGTAGCTGAAGGGAATATGCATATATTTATATATGTATATGTATATATATATATATATGTTTATGTATATATATGTATATGTGAGTGTGTATGTGTATATATATGTATATATATATATACACACACACACACATATATATATATATATATAGAGAGAGAGAGAGAGAGAGAGAGCGGGCACATGGTGAGTTGAAGATGAAAGGAAGATATCTAAAAGAAATAAAATGAAATTAAGGGATGAGAGAGGAATATATTGAGAGAGGGAGATAGGGAGAGATAGAATGGGGTAAATTATCTTGCATAAAAGTGCAAGAAAGAGCAGTTCTGTATGGAGAGAAGAGAAGGCAGGTGAGGGGGAATGAGTGAATCTTGCTCTCATCAGATTTGACCTGAGGAGGGAATATCATACATACTCAATTGGGTATCTTACCCCACAGGAAAGAAGGAGGAAGAAGATAAAAAAGGGGGGGGATGACAGAAGGGAGGGCAGATGGGGGTAGAGATAATCCAAAACAATCACTTTTGAAAAGGGACAGGGTCAAGGGAGAAAATTCAATAAAGGGGGATAACTTAGGAAGGAGCAAAATATAGTTAGTCTTTCACAACATGAGTATTGTGGAAGCCTTATACATAATGATATGCATGTGGCCTATGTTGAATTGCTTGACTTCTTAGGGAGGGTGGGAAGGGAAGAGGGGAGAGAATTTGGAATTCAAAGTTTTAAAAACAGATGTTCAAAAACAAAAAAAAACAAGTTTTGGGATGCAACTAGAAAATAAGATACACAGGCAATGGGGCATAGAAATTTATCTTGCCCTACAAGAAAGGAAGGGAAAAGGGGATGGGAAGGGAGTGGGGTGACAGAAGGGAGGGCTGACTGGGGAACAGGGCAAACAGAATATATACCATCTTGGAGCAGGAGGGAGGGTAGAAATGGGGAGAAAATTTGTAATTCAAACTCTTGTGAAAATCAATGCTGAAAATTAAATATATTAAATTAAAAAAACTATCACCTTTAGGAAGTCAACTTTAAGTAAAATTTTAATTAACCTCCTGCAGTATTTTAGAATTAATTTCAGCCTTTATTAACAATTTACTGTGTGCAAGTACAGGGGAAAATAATCAACCAGCAAATAATTATTAAGTGCTTATTATGCCCCAGCTTGGAGTGGGGGGGGAGGGTAGAAATGGGGAGAAAATTTATATTTCAAACTCTTGTGAAAATCGATGCTGAAAACTAAATATATTAAATAAAAAATTTTAAAAAAAGAAAGATAGGAAAAGGAACTCCAGGAGAAGGGAACAATGTGAATAAAGATTTAGAGGAAAGAGAAAACATTTTATTTGTTTCAAATATTTTTGTTGTTCACTCTCATACTAAAAACTGCCATAACATGACAAAACAGGAAAACATAAATGCTGGAGAACAGGTGGGAAAATTGGAACACTATTGCATTATTGGTAGTGTTGCGAACTGATCCAACCATTCTGGAGAACAATTTGGAACTATGCCCAAAGGGCTATAAATATGTGCATATCCTTTGATCCAGCAATACCATTTCTAGGGCTGTATCCCAAAGAGATCATACAAGTGGGGAAAGGACCCATATGTACAAAAATATTTATAGCAGCTCTCTTTGTGGTGGCAAAGAATTGGAAATGAAGGGGATGCCCATCGATTGGGAAATGAGTGAATGTAATGGAATACTATTGCGCTATAAGAAAAGAAGAGCAGATGGACTTCATAATAAACTGGAAAGACTTATGTGCTGAGAGAAGGGAGCAGAACCAGGGGAACGTTATACGCGATTACAAACACAGGGTGTCTGTGATGACTAAATTTGATAGACTTGGCTCTTCTCAGCAATACAAGGTTCTAAGACAGTTCCAAAGGACTCCTGATGGAAAAAGCTATCTACATCCAGAGAAATAATTAAGGAGTCTGAATGAAGATTGAGGCAAACTATTTGTTATCTCTTTTTCTTCTTTTTTCGGTTTTGTTTCTTCTAAAGTTTTAACTAAAATGTCTTCCTTGACATTTTAATGAGTTGCAGGATATTTTACATTCCATCTTAAAATCAATTAATTAATTAACAAATATGTTTAGAATACCTAATACTAATATAGCAAAAGCTGAAATGTTAGGAGACTATAGGAAGATAAGACTTGGTTGCTGTCTTTAGGGAACAAAAATTGCTGTAAAATTACCAGGCTTCTGCCTAGGTAGAAAGTAGTTTTCATATCCACAGTCCTCAATGCTGTCATATTGCAGATAGCTTTCTGTGCTTTAGATGATCACTCCTGTGATTTTCAGACATAGTTAGCCTCACCTGAAATTCTGCCAGGTCAATATTGATATTTAATCTTTTTCTCATCCAGACAAAATAATATAGCTCATATTCTCAATTGAACTTCTGGTGACAGCTGTGTTAGAACTTCCAGAACTAATCAGCTGGCATCATATTTTTTCTAAATCATGGCCAGCAAATTTAATAGCTATAATTAAGTTGGTTTCCTTAGGAGTTTAAAATTAGAGATACTTGTTGTGTCCCCTATGATATAACTAATTATACTGCACGGAGCCTGTGTTTTGGTTCTGGAAGGATTCTGAGTCTTCTCAGCTGGTGTATTACTTTGATGAATTATTAATTACAAACTCTGTTGAGACTTCTGGCAACCAGTGAAGATAAGGCTACCTGATTTATTTTCAACTGAGATCAGCTCTGTTACTTTTACTAGTACTTCTGGCCATTTGTTTTCCTAAAGAGGCCTTATGTTTTCCTTTTTCACCAGTTTACTGGATTATTTAATTTCTCCTTTATTTGGATACATTTTTGAGGATGGTAATTTTATATGCCAAAATATATCATTTATGAAGCCTTATTTTACTTCAGGGTCATAAAGCAGTAAATTGCAGCTCAAAAAATGCCCAATGTCTACATGGTACAGTGAGACATGTTGTTTGTTACATCCTGTTTTCCTTTTGTAAAGAATCCCTCCTTTGATTTCATTTTCTTCTCCTTTTTTATTCACAATTCTTGCCATGTCTGCTTTGTACATTTTTTGTTAATATCAACTAAGATTTAGTTTGTGAATGGACTTCTACAAGAATAAAATTTATTGAAATATAAAAGGTGTGTGTTTTTTATGTATGGAAAAATACAAAGACAGATTCTTTAAGATTATGGATTGTTTCATTCTTCAAATTTATATCTTCAGAATCTAGAACATAATAACCACTTACTGCTGATAAATGATAGAACGATAGACGGATAGAGAGAGAGAGACCGATGATTGATATACAGACATATGGAATATAGAGAATATGACATACTCTCTTCCCTCATGGAGGTTATAGTCTACTGTTCATCTGTTGCTTATTTATAGTGAAAGAACTTAAGTAAAAGGGGGGGGAAGGAAAGGGAGGAGAGCATAAGGGAAAGCAGAACAGCAGACAGAAAGAAAGACAAAGAGAGAAAGAAAGAAAGAGAGAGAGAGAGAGAGAGGGAGAGGGAGGGAGGAAGGGAGGAAGGAAGAAATGGAGGGAGGGAGGGAGGAAGGAAGGAAGGAAGAAATGGAGGTAGGGAGGGAGGAAGGAAAGGAGGAAGGGAGGGGTGACACTAAAAAAAAAACACACAAGATTGTATACAACTTTAAAATTCTAGTTATGTATTGTTCTTTTTATCCTAGTTCAATGTCCAAACCAGTATTTTATACCTTATGCTTGAGAACTCAACTCTGAACTATATTTGTGATCTAATTGATATGGATACCCTCTGAAATTATGCAGGCCATAGCCTATCCAGGCCTCTACATCATGTGGAATGCCTGCCCATGCCCTTCCATAAGCTTGACACCAAAGTTCCACCCAGCATCCTGGGAGCCTTCTTTACTTTCAGATACCAATGGAGTTTGTAGACTCTCTGTTACTATACATACTGCTTTCTTTGTAATCATCCTATCTTTTGGTTCCTTCACACATTCCTTTGTGACAATTTTTGCATTATTTTTTTTCTTTATAACTCTCTGTTTTTCATATCTTGTAACCTACTTATACCCACCATTCATCTTTTCACAGACTTTATTTTGATCTTCAATGGCAAGGCTTCTGAGTCTATGATTTTCACTACTAGCAGTAATATAATATCACTGGAATTGGTATTTAAACAATGAGTCTTTGTTTCAAAGAGAAGCCTGGCACCTTTAAAAGGAGTTGTCACAAGTTGTCAAAGGCAATTCTCCTCTTTATTTTTTGGCTAAGATTGTTCTGTGTTTGAGGAATTTGTTCCAGATTTAAGTATTGATGGTTAAGGCTGAGATTTGTCCATCCAACTACACTTCATAGTCTAAATAATAACCACGCTTCATCTTCTTGTTGTTGCTATGGTTGTTGCTATTGCCGTGACTGTTGTTACTGTTTTCACGGAGAAGTCAAATTTCTTAGAGTTATAGTATGGATTTCATTTAGAAGCCACTGCAAAGTTCCAGAACTTGACACAGTCTACAAACAAAAAAAAAAGTCTGGAAGATTTTGTGATATTATTTGGAATCCTTCTTTGCCTAGATTTCCTCCATATCAGTAATGAATTACTTCGACAAGTATATTTTCTGATTCACTTGATATTAGTGATCAGAGGGTCATCAAAATTATCTCCATTCTTATATTTTCAAGGGTTCTTTTATCATTTAGATGCACGTAAGACATGTTTAAGGCAGCATTTTGCTGAACAAAATTGAATTCTTCTTTAATACTCCAAAAAATAATAAAGCCTGTGGGATTTTGCAATCTCCAAATTTTTGAATCAGTTGTTCAATGGTACAAATGTGATATATTATGGAATATCATTTGTCAATACCTTTGTCTTGTCTTTCTGATGAGGAACAGAAAGTGGCGGCAGGGAGCAAATTTGATGGCACAGATCACAGACATAAATAGCAGGGGACCAATGAGGCTTTGTGACAGGGCACTACCATATTTGGGAATGTACTTTCCAGAAAGGGGGCAATTACCCGTGTTAACATTGAGGTCTTCTGGAACAATTGGGTTCAATCACCATCATGGGACTATTTAGTGGTTGGCTGATCCCATCCCCATGCTACCCTCACCTCTCAAACTTTCCATTGTGCATGAACCCCAGCTCAGCCACTTTCCCACTAAATCCCAAGAGCAACTAAGTATTCTCCAGGAATTTTTGGCAAGTTACAATTCTGGAATAGGAAGCTTTCTGATAAACTCAGATTTGAAAAGGATATGGATGAAAGAAAGAAAGAAAGAAAGAGAGAAAGAAAGAAAGGAAGAAAGAAAGAAAGAAAGAAAGAAAGAAAGAAAGAAAGAAAGAAAGAAAGAAAAGAAAAGGAAAGAAAGAAGCAAAGAAGGAAAGAAACAAAGAAAGGCCTATAAATGAGGATTAATATAAAAGAACAGCACCAATTCATTTTTTAAAAAGTGTTAGGAAAGGGCAACAGAGTGAAATAAATGATGAGTGGAAAAATATGCAGACCAATAAAGAGGTTTGGGGTTGTTGGTTTTGTTTTTGGTGTTTGTTTGTTTGTTTGTTTGTTTGTTTTGGTGGGGAGAGGTGTTTAGAGCAAGAAGACTGAAGGAGAAAGAAGCCCATCACTTAGGGTTAGGTTTTATAGTAATAATAAACAAAAGAGATTAAGGATTCTTTCTCCATTTTTATTTTGCTTCTTTCTTCTCTGAGGATGATCATCTTCAAACTGGTATGCATATGAAAGTGCTGAGAATGTTTAAAGTGAGAAGATAATTTAAAAAAAAATAAACATATGGGCCAAAGTATCTAGTTCCAGATAAACTCCATCCAAGGGTAGTGAAATAACTTGAAATGTAATCAGTGAAGCCAAACAATTTAGTTTTGAGGAATAATTGAGAGGAAGAGAAGTAAAGGAAAATGGGAAATGAGTAAATTGTACCTCAATTGTCCAAAATGGTCAATTTTCTAAGCCATGAAAAGGTAGGCTGAGGAAGAAAAATCATACTGGACTTTTAAGCATACTGCTTGTGAACTTTTAGAAAAGGTGGGATCATTAACAGGAAAGAGCACAAATATAATAAGAAGTTAGGTTAAACATTATCTTACTCCTTTTTTGTCACACTTTTTAGACTGATAGCTCAAACTAGAAGAAACTAGAGGATTAATTACAAATGGCATTTAAAACTCTCATGATGTCTTTATGGCATGTTAAGGAAATTGTGTTTTCTTCATCTGTCAAAATCAGGCGGCTTCACTAGATGATCCCTGAGCAGATGTGTGTTTGTAAACATTTAACAACTAACTTTTTATTAAAAAATACTCATGCCATAATTTTAAGATTAATTTCCATCATTAAAATTTTTCTCCATTATTGTCTTAATTCTAGATAATCAAAAATAATTACTCAATCTGTGATTTGCGGAATTTGACAATTTCCCAAGGTATACTCATCGAAAATTGAACTATTGACGCACTATATTCCCTTGCCCCTGAGGTTGCTTCAGTTCTAGATCTGTGATTTTTAATATCTCTTTTAAATATCACACTTAGAAATGAACAAAGTAGTCCAGACATGATCTGACAGATTACCCTTCTCCTTTATTGAGGCTGCTTCTATTTTTTAATGACCAAAGCGAAAGTGCATATTGGGTTTTATTTCTCCTTTGTAACTGTTTTTCTTTAGACTCATATTCAGCTTGCAGTGAAACAAGATTCAAATACTTATTTTTTTAATTTATTTTATTATTTATTTAATATTTGTTTTCAACATTGATTTCCACAAGATTTTGAGTTACAAATTTTCTCCCCATTTCCACCCTCCCCCATACTCCAAGATGGCATATATTCTGATTGCCCCATTCCCCACTCAGCCCTCCCTTCTGCCACCCCACTCCCCCCTATCTCCTTTGCCCTTACTTTCTTGTAGGGCAGGATAGATTTCTATGCTCCATTACCTATGTATCTTATTTCTCAGTTGCATGCAAAAAGAACTTTTTCTTTTGAGCATCTGATTTTAAAACTTTGAGTTCCCAATTCTCTCCCCTCTTCCCTTCCCACCCACCCTCCCTAAGAAGGCAAGCAATTCAACATAGGCCACACATGTATTGTTATGTAAAACACTTCCACAATATTCATGTTGTGAAAGACTAACTATATTTCCCTCCATCCTATCCTCTCCCCCTTTATTCATTTTTTTCCCTTGACCCTGTCCCTTTTCAAAAGTGTTTGCTTTTCATTACCTCCTCCCCCTACCTGCCCCTCCCTTCTATCATCTCCCCTTTTGTATCCCCTTCCCCCTACTTTCCTGTGGGGTAAGCTATCCCATTGAGTGTGTATGTTATTCCCTCCTCAGGTCAACTCCAACGAGAACAAGATTCACTCATTCCACGTCACCTGCCCCCTCTTCCCTTCCAACAAACTGCTTTTTCTTGCCACTTTTATGTGAGCTAATTTACCCCATTCTATCTCTCCCTTTCTCCCTCTCTCAATATATTCCTCTCTCACCCCCTAGTTTTATTTTATTTCTTTAGATATCATCCCTTCATATTCAACTCACCCTGTGTCTTCTGTTTATATATATATATATATATGTATATTCCCTTCAACTACCCTAATACTGAGAAAGGTCTCATGAATTACACACATCTTCTTTCCATGTAGGAATGTAAACAAAACAGTTCAACTTTAGTGAGTCCCTTATGATTTCTCTTTCTTGTTTACCTTTTCATGCTTCTCTTGATTCTTGTGTTTGAGATCCAAATACTTATTAACATTTTAAAACTAAGTCTTTCTTATCTTGGAGAATTTTTTTTAAACTTAGGTTAAATATTTACAATCATCCCAATGAAATACCACATTGCTGAGAATGGATTAATCATTCCAGTTTTTCATAATTTTGCTTGTAGTATCTAATATTTTAAAAACTCATCTTTAAATTTGTTAAGCACAAGTTTTATGTCTTCATCCAAGTCAAAGGCAAGCATCTGGAGCAGGACAGGGTCCATGTTAGACCTGAAGCATTACATTAGAGACTGCCATCCAGATTGTAATTGATCCATTCATCAGCAGTCTTTTTGTACCATCATTCAAGCTGTCATGAATTAAGCTAGCCATAATAGCATGCAATACAATTTCCTTAACATGCCCATAAAGAGATCATGAGAGTTTTAAATGCCATTTGTAATTAATCCTCTAGTTTCTTCTAGTTTGAGCTACCAGTCTAAAAAGACTGACAAAAAAGGAGTAAGATAATGTTTAACCTAACTTCTTATTATATTTGTGCTCTTTCCTGTTGATGATCCCACCTTTTCTAAAAGTTCAAAGAAGTATGTTTTAAAGTTCAGAATGATTTTTCCTCCTCATCCCACCTTTCCATGGCTTAGAAAATTGACTATTTTGGACAATTAAGGTACAATTTACTCATTTCCCGTTTTCCTTTACTTCTCCTCCTCTAAATTATTCCTCAGAACTAAATTGTTTGGCTTCACTGATTACATTTGCAAGTTATTTCACTACCCTTGGATGGAGTTTATCTGAATCTAGATACTTTGGCCCATTTAAAATGGCTAAACAGCTTTGTGTTGTGTGTTTATTTTTTTTTTAAATTATCGCCTTGCTTCAAACATTCTAAGCATTTTCTTATGAGTACCAGTTTGAAAACGAAACTCTTGCCCTGTCACACGGATAGTATGTTTTGGAAGTTGGATTTGAATCCAAGTCCTTCTAAATTCAGAGAAAACATAGGGTAGACATGGCAACTGGCTCAAAAGGCTTCCATAGATATCTGAAATAAAAGTTTACATCAGTGTATCACCTTAGAGGTTTCAAAGGAGTTTCTTCATCACAATCCTATAAGGCTTATATCAAAGTATATTTATTGTTATTTCTATTTGACAAAAGGAATTGTGAAGGTAAGAGAATAAATGGTTTTTACATGATCACTTGAATACAAAGTAGAACAACCAAGACTCAGCATGTATTCTTTTGAGTCCTGGTCCAAAGAAAACATATATTCAGCCTCTTCTCAAAAGGAATTAAACTTGTTCTTCATGGGCCAAGATGGTGGAAAAGAGGCAGCAACCCAGCTGAACTCTCTCAACATTTACCTCCAAACAATTTGAAAATAAACACTCAAGTCAAATTTTGAAATAGAAAAGCCAACAAGATGAAAGAATGAAATATTTTTCAAGCCTAAGACAACTTAGACAGTCAGCGGGAGAGGCCTATAACACCTGGTGGGAGGTCAGCTTGGAAAGTATGCATCAGGCAGGACCACCAGCTGCAGTAGGCTATACAGGCTGTGACAGCAGAAGGAGAAATTTCAGGAGGTCTCAGCTTAGAGACAATGGTAAGGGGGTCAAACAGCTAGGCAGAAAAACTATTTCAGGGGACTCTTTGTTAGCGCTGGGTGAAGCTGGCACTTATTGGCAAGTCTATTGCACATAGATAATTCTGGGTTACAGGTCCCAGCCACAGAGGAGCAAAAGCACTTGCAGAGAACAGGGCCTTTTCTGGGTAAAGGCCAGAGTACAAAACGGGAGAGCAATGAGCACACCTCTCCCAGAGTAACACTACCTTGGAAGCACAAAAAACTTGGAGACCTCCAGAACTAACTCTGAAAATAGTAATATGTAAAAGTGTTACATGAATCTTGTAGACATTGAAACTTAGGGCAATGCCTCCTCACCTCCAGGTGAGCAGAGTCCAAAATTAACAAAGTCAAGAAAAAGACTAGAAAAGGAGCAAATAATAACCATCAAAAAGAATTTGACCATAAAAAGTAGGTATGGGAGCAGGGAAGCCCAAGACATAAAATCAGAAGAAAACAACGTTTGCTACCAGCAAAGCCACAAAGAAAAATGCTACTTGGACTCAAGTCTAACAAGAATTCCTTGAAAAGTTAAAGAAAAATATGCGAGGTAGAAGAAAAATTGGGAAAAGAAATAAGAGTGATGCAAGAAAACTATGATAAGAGAATTAACAGCTTAGTAAAAGAGACACAAAAATTACTTAAGAAAATAATAACTTAAACAAAGAATTGGCCCAATGTTAAAAGAGACAAAAAAGTTCACTGAAGGAAAGAATTTTATCATTATTAAGGCAGTTAAAAGGAGTCTACATAAAGGGAGAGAATGAGTGTGAATCAATTATGTTTGGATGATCACCTAAAGGAAAAAAAAAACATAGAAGTTAAAAAGAGGGATTCACTGGGAAAAGATCAGAGGGAGAGGTAAAATTGGGAAAATTTTATCATATAAAAGAGGTGCCCATGGGAGATCTTTTACAGCGAAAGGGACTATGTGGGGAATATATGGCAAGAAATGATTGAATCTCACTCTCATCTGAGTTGGTTCAAAGAGGGAGGAGGATCAAATATGGAACTCAAAATTCAAAAAGAAAAGAATGTTAAAAATATATTTAAAATGAGAAATGCATGAAGAAAAAAAACTGTTCTGCATAGCTCTAGAAATGTTTTTACTGACAGATGAAAGTTTTAGGCAGATTAAATTTACCTCATTATTTTTAAAATGTTTTTTTTCCAACAATTAAAACCAGAATCCACTACCTTGTGAAGCAGTAATTTCTGAAAGTGTTTCATTAGGTGCTGCATAAGTTAGGATGGTGCCATGGAGTACAGAGCACTAGAACAAGGGTCAGAAAGCCATGAGATCACTTTCAGATGCTATCACCATCTAGCAACAGTATACTGAACAATAGTATGCATAGTGGAAAGAGCACTGGACTTGAGTGGACTTAACTGGAGTTAAGAATACTAGAATTAGAATCTTGCCTCATATACTTATTTTCTGTCTGATATTGTGCAATTCACTTAGCCTTTCTCAGTCTCAATCTCCTCAGTTGTAAAATAGAAATAACAGGAGTATGCTATAGCCAGCACACATTGTCTTACAAGAGAGAGTTGGTCAATTTTTAGTTTGAACATTAACACCTCAGAAATCAGCAAAGTCCACAAATCAGGGGTTCAATTACTGTTTTGTTGACTGTCTAAACCAAGAGGTTACACACTAAGCCAAATCCTGCCCACTGACTTTTTATTTGGCTAGTGAACTAAGAATTTTTTAAAAAATTTTTAATAAAATAAATGTTCATTT
This sequence comes from Trichosurus vulpecula, assembly GCF_011100635.1. Taxonomy (NCBI): domain Eukaryota; kingdom Metazoa; phylum Chordata; class Mammalia; order Diprotodontia; family Phalangeridae; genus Trichosurus; species Trichosurus vulpecula. Next base: position 328,284,415 of record NC_050573.1, on the reverse strand, counting down.
AGCTTATAAACCATATAAAAATGGTACAGATGAGGTTATGAATTACTGATCTCTGAACTCTAGACATATGAAAGGTTGGAGAAAATGTTGATCGTGCTATTAAACCTAAAAGTGTATCATGCATTTTTGTGAGACCAAGCTGTTAAACATTTGCCAACATGCTCCTGATAACAACATGAAATTTACCTTGCAGAATTTGAAACAAACAAATGAGATAAGGCATTCAAAATGCTTTACAAACCCTTAAACTTACTTTCTAAAGGAACTACTTTTATTATTCTAATCTTATTTTACTTCTATTTTCTCTGTCAAGTAGCATAATCTCTGAACTGGAAGGGCCAGACTAAAACTAACTAATAAGTATTACCTAAGATTACTAAGATGTTTATAAGAGTCCCTAGGTACTATTGATCATTTCAGCTTTACTAACCTAGGTGAAATACATCCTCAGATAATGAAAAAAATTCCAGATAAAATAGTTGAGCCATTGTCAGCTGTCTCTGAAAGAACATGGAGTAAGAGAGAAGCACTGCTGGATAGGAGAAGGGTAAATGTGCCAATTTTTCAAATAAAAGGTGGGGGGATGGTTTCTGCAGACCAGCAAATTGAACCTTGTTTCCTGGCAAAATTCTAAAAGATAATACTCAAAGAATATTTTCTTATGATGTGGAAAAGGAAATGGTAATCATAAAGTAACATAGCTTCAAAGATAAAGAACAGGTCATGTCAGACAAACAAGTTTCTTTCTTGACAATGTTGGTAGATGATAGATCTGGGAAATACTGCAGATAGAGTTCACCTACATTTTCTCTCAAGCTAGTTTTGTAGACTACAAGCAAGATATAGTGACTTGTTGACCTTAGACTAAGGAGATTTCACAACTGGTTGAATGGCTAAAAAGACTAAAAATTAATTATTTCTTTTTTTCATTCAGAAGGGATGGTATTTAGTAGAGTACTTTAGGGGTCAATACCTGTCCTTATGCCATTTAACATTCATTCATTTATGAATGACTTAGATAAATAGAGGGGATCCTTAATAAATAAGCATAGGAGACAAAAATGAGAGATACAGTTATCAAATTCTGTGATAGGCAGGGTCCTATATATATATACATATATACATATATATATATATATATATATATATATATATATATATAATATATACATAAAGGGTAAAATGTTAGACCACAAATATTAACAGATATACATGTATAGTTGTAAACTTTGGGTTCAAAAATCAACTTTGCAAATACATGATAGTTGTGGCATGAGAAATTGAAATTCATACGATTGTTCATGCAATTGTTCATCTGCCTAAAAGTTCCTGAAAGTTCTGTGGCAGACATCAAGTGAAATTTTAAACAAATGGTTATGAAAATCAAAAAGTAGTGGTACAAATTTATACCACAGTATAACAAGTATAGTGTCTAAGATTAGAGAAGTGATAGTCTTATAGTATGTCACTTTGATTAGAATATATCTTAGGTATTATATTTATTCTGAGATACCACATTTGGGAAAATATTGATAATCTTGAGTGTCCAGAAGAAGAGGCAGGAAGTGGTCAGGAGGAACAAAGTAATCCCCCTTTCAGAGATAGATCATGTAACAGAATGAACCATTGGTGGATCCAGTATGACATTTTCCCATCTGGTTATTTGGAGTAGAAAGGAACAGCCTTGGGAGCCCATTCACAACAATTCTCTTTTGCATATGTTATGTACAGGTTCAGGATCAGTATAATTACAGAGAGAATCATCTTGAGACATTACAAAGACAGAGAGCTTGCAACGTAGGATGAATTGGTTCATCAATTACACGAATAGCAACATATAAGAGAATGATGTACAAATTATAAGGCAGAATGGACTTATTTAACAGCACCTGGGAATCCATCCTGGAATATATTATGTTTCCTGTGAAAGAACATTTAATATGAAAAAAACAGGCCATTTCCATTCCAAAGCCCTAAATAAATAGAATGTTCAAATGTCATCTAATTATGCATCCTGATAGGTTTAACTATAAAATCCTCTTTCAAATTTTTGAATAATTAATTATATGCTGTACTTCTTTTTTATTCATTTGTATTATAAAGGATATTCAATTCTGTGTTATAATTGAAGTTGAGGAGTTTCTAAGTGGAAGGAAGATTTTACTTGTTAAAATATTTTATATAGTGATCTGGCTCATCAGATATTAAAGTGAATGCCAGATGTACAGGATGTTTTAAAAAAAATAGCACAGTACATTGTACATTTAGCTACTGAGGCATGAATTGAACTAATGAAACATCTTGTATCAATTCCAAAAACATAACCACCTGATTTATTTGTCCTATGTCTTATACTTTTACTCCAACTCATCTTCTAGGTGGATAAACCCTGTAAGATATGTCTTATGCAATGAGCTTTCCTTTTCCAGAGAAGATTGTCATTTTGAATGATATGCTTATCTAAGCACAAGTAATATTTTTAAAGATACAAATCATTTTGCACCCTAAACAAAATGTATGCTTCTAATGATTAATCTTTTTTTGTTCATCTTGGCATGGTCCAGTATTAATGGATATGGTTGGAATGTATTTGCAGGAAATCCCTCTAATTCTCATAAGGACACCATGAGTTAGCTGCTATTAACTGAGACAAAGTGACTTGCCCATGGTCAAAGAAATGCTAAATAGCTGAGGAAGGATTTGAACTCAGGTCTGCATCTAAGATCAGTACTCTATCCTGTATGCTATAGAGGATGAATTACAATGGCTCCCCACATCTGCGACTAATTTTGTTCCTGTTTCCTACCACAAACAGACAGTGAAGGAGATAGAAAAAATAGAATGCAAGGTTAGAAGGGAACTTATCTAGTTCAACGGTCTCATTTTCTAGATGAACAAACTGAGGACCATAGAAGTTAAGTGAAAAACATATGATTAATGACAGTGCAAGGTAAAAAATCATCTCCCTTGTCGCTACTCTCTCCCCTTCATTAATTGAAAGAAGAGAAGAATATAAGAGAGTAAACAAAAAAGGGAGAATGCTCCACAGTGGTTTGTGTTGGTGTATTATTGTGACAGAGTTGGGGAAGGTGACATCAAGGCCAGTATGTACCTCTCTGTCTAGGCCAGGGGTGGGGAACCTGTGGCCTCAAGGCCACATGTGGCCATAGGTTTCCCACCCCGATAGGTCTATTCATGTAGATAATTGTACAAATCTCCAAGTTTCTTTCAACACATGAAATCTGTGATATGTCATCCTTCCAGTTAGGCACAGCTTGCACATGAATCAGTATAAAGTAGTGAATTTCACATACTTAAGAGATAGTTTCTTATCCCTTCTTTTGGGAAAACAGTTGTTGTCTATAAAGTTGTTGAAAATAAATTTTGCTATGTGCCCTTTCCTTAACCTGGAGAAAAGTCAGTTTATCAGATCCAAAAAACAAAGGCTTAGTAGTGAATCTTTAGTTGAATCACAAAAAAGTGGAGATGCTACCTGTTCTATTGAGGACCCTTGGCTCTGTGATCCCATCTGCCTCCTTGTCCTACAAAGTCAGAATTATTGATATTCAGGACATAGCACTGGATCTATGATTTGTCATTTTGGTGTAGCATATCCTGACAAGTAAAACCCTTAGGCTATCTTAAAACAAATCAGTTGTTAAAATGTGATGTGACTCACCTGCCTTGATGCCTCGGACCAAAACATGATTTTTCTCTTATGGATACTGCTTTATATCCATGCTGTTACATTTCTAAATTTCTTTAAAGGTCTTCGGGGGAACTCATATAAGACATCTTTAGAGGCAGAAATACCAGGAGTTGCAATTAGGGAGAAACAACAGATCAGGCTCTCCCTTTGTAGTTTAACAGAAGTGGCTGTCGTTGTACAAAAGTCAAGAAGACTGGCAATGGCCCAGGTTACAATTAAGGTCTTTCCCAGACTTCAGTATGTCTGAGGCAATACCAATTCTATGACTAAGGGCTAGGTAAGAATTGAGACAAAAGATTTCCTAATTTACCACAACAAAAATATCTGTCTGAGAGGGGAAGACCCTCAAAGTTTCTGGCCAGAAGAGAAAACATTTGCTATTTATACTTGTTCTAAGCCAAAAAGACTTTACCAATGAGCCTCAGAGGTTTGGGCTGGCGGTATTATTGGACATTGAATGAAAGCCAGAAATTATGTGGTATCTAGTGACCATGACCAAGCCCAGGAAATGGGGCTCTCCTGATTAAAAAACAACCTCCTACTGGAACTGCTCTAGTTCTAGTTGCAGCACCCCTTCTCCTACACATGATCTTAGCCAAAAGGCAAAGATATGATAGCAGCCTCATTCTTTCTTCTGATTCAGTACCTGGATCCTGCCATTAGAGTCCAAGAAGAGCTCTTCCTCTGGGTCCTCTCCTAACCTTCTCCTAAAGAACTTTTAAGAGTCATATATTTCAAACAGATGTGTGGTTAGCATTGGGTATAGAGGCTCTAACATTTATTTTTCTTCTTTTAAAGTAATTCTATTTAAAAAATTAATTAATAAGCACCTACTCTGTACATTACATTGTATGAGGTGTTGGAAATAGCAAGAATAAAAATAACATAGACTCTTCCTTCTGAGAACTTGCAATGTGACAGAAGGTGAAGAAAGTTATACACATAACTATTATACAAGTTAGACTACTATAGTACATAGTGAACACCAGGGGTAGGTTACAGATTGGTGTGAAAACAAATACTTCCAAATCAGATGCACTTAACCTTTTCTTTGTCATTAACAGTTCTGATAGTCTCTTGAAACCTATGGTTCCCCTTTCAGAATAATATGAAGAAAATAAGTTAAAAGTATTATCATAAAGGAAATAAATTATATTGAAATAGTTATCAAAATTTTTTAGGGTTCATAGATGCCAGGTTAAGAACCCTCATAATCTACATGGAGAGATTAGAAAAAGCTTTATTTTAAAAAAAAGCCTTAAGAAAGCATCTAAGTTTGGTCTTAAGGTAGAAGAGAAACCATAGTCCATTTTAAGCCCTGGAGAAGAAAAAACAATGGCTTATTTTTTCTATATATTCATGTGGATGTATGGAAGACATATCATGGAAGGCAGAAGAATGTTCAAATATATTGTTACCTATCCGTCATAAGACTTATAGTGCAATATCTCTAAAGAGCAGCAAAAGTTAGGTTTTTCCTTTGTCTACATGCCATAAAGTTTAAAGAGAATGTAGTTTGTTATTTATTGTAGATGTGTCCTTCCATTAAGTGATGCATCATTGTAGTACCAAGAAGACATTACATATAGTGCTAAACAAGCATTGGCAGATTCTACCACTCTGAAATGGCTTTGGATATAGTAGCACTGACAAAAAGTATCTTCTCTATGAAGTTCAGCCTGTCTAATAATGGCTGGCACTTATTAACAGTAAGTCAGCTTCATGGTAATGAATGTCTTGGCCATGGAAATCTACAAAGTAAACAAAAATAAAATAAATGGCCCTCAGTTCTCTGTAGTCCCTTTTAGATCTGTAGTGTAGATGGTGGAGGGGCAGTTCCAGGGTTGAAAAGAGTGCTTATGGTCACTCACAACCCAGTTGCACAGTACAGAAGAATAGTAAACACACTTCTCCCTAGGTTATACCACCTTGGAAGAGTTAAAAACTTACAGGTCATCAGAATTACCCCTGAAAACAGATGCACAAAAAACCTAAAGCTTGGGACAGTGCCCTTCCACTTGGGAAGCAGAGCCCCGCTTAAGCGTAGAGTTAAAAGTGAAGAAATAGGCTGGAAATAAGCAAACAACAGAAAAAATCCTGACCATAGAAAGTTACTATGGTGACAAGTAAGATCAAAATACACAGTGAGAAGACAACAAAGTCAAAATTGATCTCAGACCATGGAAGAGCTCATAGGATTTTGAAAATAAAGTAAGAGAGGTAGAAGAAAAATTCAGAAGGAAAATTAGAGCAATGCAAGAAAATCATGGAAAAAGAGGTAGCAGTTTGGTAAAGGACACATACACATGCACACACACAGATACTGAAGAAAATTATGCCTTAATAAACAGACTAGTCCAAAATGGTAAAAGAAGTACAAAAATCCAATAAAAAGTGCCTTGAAAAGCAAAATTGGCCAAATGGAAAAAGATATAAAAAATTCCCTGAAGAAGAGAGCTCCTCAAAAAACAGAATAATATCCACACTCAGTTGGGTGTAGAATTCTCATACCTTACAGGAAAGTAGGAAGGGATGGGGATAAGAGAAGAAGGGGGAGCTGATAGAAGGAAGGGAAGTTTGGGGGGAGGTAAAAGTGAGAAGTAAAACACTTTTAAGAATGGATAGCATAAAAGAGAGAGAGAGAGAGAGAGAGAGAGAGAGAGAGAGAGAGAGAGAGTAGGATAAACAGTGGGGAAATAGGATGAAGGGAAATACAAAGCTTGTAATCTTTACTGTGAAAAAAATTACAGTGAGCTTCTCTGATAAAGACTTCATTTCTAAAACATATAGAAAACTGAATCAAATTTGTAGAAATAAGAGTCATTCCTCAACTGATGAATGGTCAAAGGACATAAACAGGCAGTTTTCAGAAAAGTAATCAAAGCTATCAATAGTTATATAAAAATGCTCTAAATCATGCTTGATGAGAGAAATGCAAATTAAAACAACTCTTGAAAATGACATCGCATATGTCAGGTTGGCTAATGTGACAGAAAATGAAAATGATAAAAATTAGAGAGAATATGGGAAAATTAAAACACTGGTGTACTTTTGGTGAAGTTGTATAGTGATTCAACCATTCTGGAGAGTAATTTGGAAATATGACCATATGGCTATAAAACCATACATACCCTTTGACCAAGCAATACCACTATTTGCTCCACATCCCAAAGAGATAAAAAAAGAAAGTAAAAGGACCTATGTGAACAAAAATATTTATATCAACTCAGTGGTGGCAAAGAATTGGAAATTGGGGGGATGTCCATCAATTGGGGATGACTGAACAAGTCACTGCATATAATTGTGATGAAATACTATCATGCTTTAAGAAATGATGAGCACAATGCTCTCAGAAAAAAACATGAAAAGACATGAAATGATGAAAAATAAAATGAGCAGAACCAGGAGAACATTGTACACAAGAACATCAATATTGCATCATGATCTACTATGAATAACTTAGATATTCTCAGCAATACACTGATTCAAGACAATTCTTTAGGACTTATGATAAAAAGTGCTGTCCATCTCCAGAGAAAGAACTGATAGGGCTTGAATGCAGATCAAATATTTTCTTGTTTTTCTTGTTTGTGTTTTCTTTCATAGTATGACTTACATGGAAATGTGCTTTGCATGATTGCACATGTATAACCTATGTCAAATTGCTTGCTGTTTCAGTGGGGGGGCAGGGAGGGAGAGAATGTAGAACTCAAAATTTGAAAAAAAAGGAATATTAACATTGTTTTCACACATAATAGAGAAAATATCAAAAATCCAACATATATATATGTAAAATTTTTGTTCAACATACAATTGACATGTCCTAATATCTGACAGAAAGCAGTAAAAAGATACCTGTGTCTCCTCTGAAGTAAGAGTTGAGTAAGGTGAAAGATGTCCATCACACATCCCCAAGATGGTGTTATATGAGTATGCCTTACCACTCCAACTAGATGGTAGTTACTTTGCAGGCAAGAACTACATTATATTTTTCTTCATTATTCCACAGTAGTTTGGAAATAATGTGAAATCAATTAATATTTTTAAGTGAAAGATTAAACCAGCACATTAGTGTGGTTTAAAAGGTCTAAATTAGAACATCTGACAAATGCTTTATACAATTTTCTTAAAAGGAAAATAAAGTAGCCAGAAAAATAAAGACAGAAAGATAAAAAGAAAAACAGAACAGGAGAAAGAAAGAAAAAGATAGAACTAAAATGTCCTGTATTTGAGAATTCTGCACTATTCACCCCCTGGCCTTACAAAGAACAATATTTTGTGAAACCAGATTGATTTAAGACTATAAACTTCACCTCATTATTCTATGGGGCAACAAATATCCATGAATCTACAGACTAACTTCTAGGGCAGATTCATACTATTTTCTCCTGGTGTGCTGTTGATACTGAGTTTCTCTTAGAAGGACAACACGTTACTCTCCTGAGGATGGTCCATGGGAAATTATAAATACCATCAAGTTCCTGACTGCCTATTTTTTGCTTAACCTTGCTCAGATTTGTTTTTTTAAAAATCACCTAAAAAGGATGAAAGAAAAGATTGTTTTGACAGGAAAATCAACAGTGAATAATTTAAAATGTATAAATTTTATGGAGTTACAAACTCATAAATTTTTCAGGCTAGAAAGGACCTTAGAGATCTTCTAGCCAAACTTACTCTCTTAGACAAGGGTCACTCAGTAGGTAAGCTAGTGGCAGAGTAGGTCTAAGAATTCATACAGTCCAATTGGAAGCCTTGAGTACCTGTCACTCCATCACTCAGCCTATTCTCATCTTTAAATACAATTAGAACTGTTTTGAAAAATCACCATATATGCTAACAAAATTTTTTCTCTCATTTTTTCCTTAGAAATAACATTGAATAGATTTTTTTTTTAATTTAAGGGATTAAGTGTGGAGGAAAATTACTTAAGTATCCTCTCTGATGCTTTTGAAAAGAAAACTCAGTTAATTAGTGACTACTTGTCCTCATCCAAATTAAAGGAATAATCATTTAATCAGAGATAGTATTTAAATAGAAAAAAAATCAGTTCAATGGACTAATTAATACTTTTAATCCCAACAACATTAGATACATAAATAAAAAATAATTTTGTATGCATTGTATTTTCCCATATGCCATAATTTTGATTGTTCATAAAGATTCGATACAGTAATTTATCCTTCTAATATCTGAGAGGCAAGTTGTAGCAAAGATACTGACCTGCACTGGTAGAAGAAGCTCATTACTGGGAGCTCCACGGATCAATGAAATCACAGGTTCAGTCTATATCCCTAATATCTGAAAATTCAAAGTCAATGAATGGAGAAAAAATTGTAGCTGGATTTTAGTTTCAAATAAAATTTCTTCTTTTCAAATTTAGGGTTTTTTTTTCCATTTTTGATTTTCCATCAAGACATTTTTTTTCAAGCTGGAAGAACCCAAACTAATTTCTTGGAATTTCTCTTCTACATACCTCAAGCCTTTCCTAGTATAACCATTCAAGTTATATTTTCTACTAATGATGAAATTATTCAGGCCATTCTTACTTTAGATATTTATGGAGAAAAGAAAGGCAAGAAGGTTTAATTTAATCAGATTCTGAAAAAAATATATTATTAAGCACCTACAATGTATGTTGTATTATTAGTTATACTATATTAGTTTCTGAAGATGCAAAGAGAAGTAAAGGAAAGAGATGAGAAGAGAGAGAAGGCAAGAAGGGGGAGAAAAAATGTGAAGAAAGGCAGGACAAAAAGAAAGACTATGAAAAGAAAAAGAAAAAAAAACAGAAAAATTAAAATAAGCAATTCTTAGCCCAAAGGGCTTACATTCTATTCTGGATATAATAGACATGTACACAGATACAAATTAATTTAAGAAAAGAGAATACATTAACATGGTGGAAAAGAGGAGAGTAAGGGAAAGCATCCTGGAGGGTAGGGAAAAAACCTGAGCTGAGAGCCTGGAACAAAGATCCTGAATCAGTGGTAGGGAGGGATTGAAATCTAGACATAGTTAAGCAAATTCTTGGGAGCAGAAGAGGAATAATGGTGTCAAACACAAATAGAAATAGGGGCCATTAATCAGCATATAAAGGTCTGGGCAATTAATCAATCAAAAAATATGTATTAAGTACCTAGTATATGCTAAGCACTGTGATAAGGGTTGGGAATTTAAAAAAGAGGCAAAAGACAGTCCTCAATGAACTTACAAATTAATGAAGGAGATAGCATGTAAAGCACACTCTTTATACAGGATAAACAGGAAAAAGATAACAGAGGTATGACATTAGAATTAAAAGGGATAGAGGAACAATTCCAGTAAAAGATAGGAATTTAGTTGGAATTTAAAGGAAGCAGGGAGATCAGTAGACCTACTAGATAAGGGAAAGTGAGCATTCCAGACATTTGACATAGGCAGAGAAAACAACCAGAGTAGAGACATGGAGTGTCTTGTTGGTGGAACAGGCAGAAGAGAGTGTCACTGGATTGGCATATATGTATTGGGGAGTAAGGGGTAAGAAGAATAGAAAGGTAGGAAGGGGCTAGATTATTGAGGAGACACTACAGAGACAGAAGCAATATAAGGGCTATGTGGTGTCAGCTTCATGTCTCCTCTGAGTCAGAAAGAGCCTGAGTAGTCCCTTTTACCCAAGGGTCAATGGAAGCTTGTCCTCTTTCTCCAACGCCAGCCAGTTTGGAAATAGAACTACGAGTCACCCTGGCTTATTGTTACATTTTGAATGTACCCCAGTACTAAAAATAATCTGTCTTTTCATCAGATGTTTAGAAAAATGGAACTAGCTACAGAAAATCTACACATGCTCCAAATTGGGGAGCAGGACACTTCCATTATTGGCAGCATGCCTTTCCAGAAGCAGACTTTCCAGTCTCTTCCATATGGGGATTACCCCCGTTACAAACAGATGAATTGGTGAATCAGTTAACAAGCATTTATTAAGCATTTATTCTGTTCCAGGCACTATGACTTGCAGTTGACTCGGATTTGAGTGAGGGAGGGCTGTGCAAGGTCACCAGCCTCACTTTCTCCTCCAGAGCCATCCGGATCCAGTGACCCGATATTCATCAAGAAGCTGGAGATGACCCAGGATTAAATGGGTCACAGAGGAAAGACATAACCACTGGGAGGGGGTGGAATGAGGAGGCTATGGTCAGGTGGTAGAGCATTTCAGGCAAGGGGGGAGCCAATAAAAATAGACAGAAAATGCAACAGGATAGCTCAGTGGCATGAAAATCTAGAGAGCAAAGACTATCCAGAAAAGGGTCAATGTCAAAGGCTACAAAGAATTAAAGAAAGATGGAGATTTAAAATGGGCCATGAGATTTGCCAATTAAGAAATCATTCATGACATTAAAAAAAGTAGATTTGGCTGGATGATGAGGCCAAAATCCAGACTGTAGATCTATAATAACAGAACCTACTTCCCACAGTTGTATTTGTGAATCAAGTGAGAGTAGAGGAAATGGAGACATAAATTATAGATGGCTTTCTCCCACAATTTAGCAAGGAAGGTGTAACCAGAATGGCTTTTGTTTTCTTTGAATGACTCAGTTTACCTCATTGAGCTTCCCTGGACGCTGGGGCTTGCTCTTCCGGGGCAGGACCAGAACTTCCTGTGTGATGAGTCATGGGGCTGGCTGAGGGGAGGTGTTAGCTCCAGAACCTGGTCTACCCTAGGGGGAGGAGCCAACTCAGGAACCAATCGGCCCTGGTCATTTGGGCGGAGCTTGATGATGTCAAAAACTCTATAAGAGGGGAGAGGACAGCTTGAAGATCCTCTCTCTCTCTTCCTTTTCCGGTTGGAGCCAGCGACAGTTACAACGACAGTTACAGAGGCAGTTACGACAGTTACGTCAGTTACAGCCACAGCTGAGGCAGGAGCTGCCAGTAGCAGAGCTGATCTACAGGAGGAAGCTGAACAAAGACTTCAGGCCAGTGGGTAATCTTATTACCATCGAGGGGGAAACATGATTTTGCTTTACGCAATCATGTTTCTCTGTAGCCTCCTGGTTACTCTTTCAAGGCGTACTTATTGGGCCTGGAAGATTATGATCAACATATCAAAATGGGGCTTCTGGTTCATGGGTTGGTTACTGTGGAGCCTAAATAAATGTTTTGATTCTTCTGCCTTCTACTTTGAGAGTTTCTTATATCCGGCGGTTCCGAACCTTTCAGACATGTTTATGATCCTCTTTGAGATTATAAACTCTGCCCTCCTGATACATTTGGCGTCACGAACAGGATCGCTAGGTATAAGATCTCTATTTAGAAGCAGAACAATTTCAGAGGAAGAGATGAATATCCCAGGATGGGAGGATCCATTTTATTCCTCCCTAGCAAAAGAATTGGCTAAAAAAGCTGGACCCTGTGAAAACTGGGAACCAAGGCTACGGAGAGGAGATCCTAGGGATTTGGAAAAGTGTTTACGAGAAGTTGGGATTCAGTCAGGGGCATCACTATCTAGGCAAAGCTGGATAGTGTTATCAGCCTACCGGCTAGTATACGAAAGATTGAGATTAAGTGAAAGACATGGGGGCACTCCTACCCCACAGGAAGAAGAGGAATCTCAGATAGCAGGAGACCAAACTGACTCAAATGAGAACTTTTCTATTAATGTGGCTAAGAGCAACAGGAGACCAAAAAAGCCCAGAGTGCATTTCAACCCAGCCCAGAAAGAGCCTGACTGCCTGCTTCGTCCTAGCCATGGTGGCAGAGGAAGTGAGTGGGGAGAGAATGAGACAATGTTAGGGGCTGAGGCACAAAACACTACTGGGGTTCAGGATGTGCCTCACACAGAGAATAGGAGATGGTTAAATGATCAGACAAGGGCTCGACCCATACAAAGGAGGAAGACAGAAATCCGAGGTGAAGATTCAGTTACAAGGGAAATTCAGGAAGATTTCTCACCGCAAGAGGTCACAGATATTTTGAGTAGATTCAGCCAAAGAATAGGAGAACCATTGATATCTTGGATGGTAAGACTCAGTGATCAAGGGGCCGGTGGAATATCAGTAGATGGGACAGACTGCATGAGATTCATAGGTATCAGCCATGATCCTCTAGTTCAACAAGCTTTTAGGGAACATCATCAGCAAGGAGATGGTGATAGCAGGACTACTCTGTTGGCATTAGCCGCTGTGGGATGCAATAAGAGATATGATACTGATTCTATGTGGCCCACTGAGCACAGACCCTGGTATTCACTTAGAGATTGTATCATGAGACTAAAGGAGGAGGTAATGAAGACTGCCATTATGATAGGAACTGCAGACAAATATTACAATGATCCAATGGGACTGCCTCATAGGAATTTAATAATTAGGACAGCTCCCCCTGCTTATAAACAACTAATTTTGAATTTATTACTTGGAGAAGTAGGGAGCCGTCTTACAACAGTGATCAATAAGATTTTACAGTTATATGACTTAGGTGACTGGGGAAGGGATAGATCTCCTCAAGAGAGAAGGGTGAATAACCAGCAAACTTGGCGCCAAAGGAGAGTAACAAGGAAAGAAATGTTTACTGCTTTATTAAGAGCAGGAGTAGGTTTTGAAATGATAGATGGAATTCCAACCAATGAATTATACAGAATGTATAGAGGACTTGATAACACGAGAAATAGGGAAATAAGAACTGCTCCTGCAAGCCTACAAGCCACTCAGAGTGAAGGTGACCTTGTGTGATCAACGGATGAAAACTTGTACATCTGGGGAAAGGCTGGGAGGACAATCTTAGTCTATATCTAGGGTGGGATCCTCTTGGCTTCCTCATTATGTTCCTTTTGAAAAGAAACATTTCCCACCTGAGTTTGGCTCTGATGTTGGATCTTTGCATAACTGAAATCTCAACCAAACTTGAGATGATTTTATTTGAAGAATTATAGTCCATACTTGTCTATTCTTTTTGTCCTTTGTTTTGGCTAACCTTGTTGCTAGTTTTGTTTCCTTCAGGCTTAAGCACCCTGCACTTTCCGGTGACTGCCTAAGCATGTAGCATTCTTGGAATTCCTGCCAGCTCGTTAAAGAAATGACCTCTGGAATGGGACTTTTTGGGGGCAGGGCCATCTCTACATCCAATTTCAGCATGAAGAAGCTATGGAAAATGAGACCTTCACCCCTCACCCCAAGATTTTGAGCCCCAATCGTTCAAGGGGGGTGGAAATGATGATAGTGTTCTGTTTACTTATTTTGTGTTATCCTTGCTGTATTGTTTTATTGTTATGATATTATTGATCCTATGTAATGGATACAAGGATTTAGGGGTGGACATTTGAATTATTAATAATTATTTTGGGGATGATTGATTGAAGAGATTATTTTGCTGGGATCTAGGGGTGGATCGCATTTGAATCGTTAACCAATGTTTGGGAATGTCACTGAATGATATGTTTTGCTTTATTGTGAATGATATGTTTTAGTTTCCTTTGTAATTGGATCACAATGTATGTTCTAGGATACATGGCTGATTAGATTATGTATCCTATAACAAGGGGTGGAGTGTAACCAGAATGGCTTTTGTTTTCTTTGAATGACTCAGTTTACCTCATTGAGCTTCCCTGGACGCTGGGGCTTGCTCTTCCGGGGCAGGACCAGAACTTCCTGTGTGATGAGTCATGGGGCTGGCTGAGGGGAGGTGTTAGCTCCAGAACCTGGTCTACCCTAGGGGGAGGAGCCAACTCAGGAACCAATCGGCCCTGGTCATTTGGGCGGAGCTTGATGATGTCAAAAACTCTATAAGAGGGGAGAGGACAGCTTGAAGATCCTCTCTCTCTCTTCCTTTTCCGGTTGGAGCCAGCGACAGTTACAACGACAGTTACAGAGGCAGTTACGACAGTTACGTCAGTTACAGCCACAGCTGAGGCAGGAGCTGCCAGTAGCAGAGCTGATCTACGGGAGGAAGCTGAACAAAGACTTCAGGCCAGTGGGTAATCTTATTACCATCGAGGGGGAAACATGATTTTGCTTTACGCAATCATGTTTCTCTGTAGCCTCCTGGTTACTCTTTCAAGGCGTACTTATTGGGCCTGGAAGATTATGATCAACATATCAAAATGGGGCTTCTGGTTCATGGGTTGGTTACTGTGGAGCCTAAATAAATGTTTTGATTCTTCTGCCTTCTACTTTGAGAGTTTCTTATATCCGGCGGTTCCGAACCTTTCAGACATGTTTATGATCCTCTTTGAGATTATAAACTCTGCCCTCCTGATACAGAAGGATGGAAGATATAGGATGATAGCTAAAAGCTAGGTAAGAACTCTTTTTGATTTAATCAACCAATTAAACTTACTGTGAACAGACTATATGCCTCCTAGAATCAATCAAAATTACTGCATGAAAGACTGGGTAATAGCCTAAGCAATTTAAGAAAAGATTTGGAGTTTCTGAATTTGAGAGGTTGGAGCAAATATGACATTTCCATTACACCTTTGAGGAGCTAAGCGAGGACTGAGCTATGCCAGAAAACAGGAAATAGCAAGTATGGTCACTGGCTCTACAGGCTTCTCAGGGCAGAGGATTCAGACTGAGGGTTCCCCAAGAAAAAGTCACCTCTTTCCCCTAGTTCCCCTCTGAATGTCATAGACACTATAACATCTGTACTCAGACAGTATAATAAAATATTTTTTCATTATATAAATGTTTCCTTTAAACTGAATTTTACCTGAACCACAAGGTTTTTTGTTGTTGTTGTTTTTTGGATTCTGTTGTTGTTGTCATAGGAATAAATATAAGGTTAGGCAGACAACCTGAATTCTATCTAGGTATTGGGAAATTTCCCAACTGGAAGGCTCACAAATTGTGAATGAACCTTAAACTTTTCATCCAAAAAAATCAACTCCCTAAACCCAAAGAGAAAGGAACCAAGTAGAACCAAGGAGCTATTATATTGCACCCTGTGCTTAAAACAATTTAATTATTGTAATAGGATATGTATATATGTATGTATGTGTGTGTGTGTGTGTGTGTGTGTGTGTGTGTGTGTAAAATTCAGCAGATATTCAGAAAGGTTAAGTGAGTCGTTTAGGTATCAGAGGTATCAAAGGCTGTATTTGAACCCAGGTCTTGAATGTAATCAGAATTTCCTATAACCTTTATTTCGGTTATCACTTCCTGGGAGGCAGTGATGGTGGCAGAGGGGAGTCAGTCTTTAAAGAGTGTCAGGATTTTTTTTATCAACCAAGTACCCTAAGGTAACAATTCTATTCAAGCTCAAAAATAGTATTGCAATTATCTAAAATATGCAAAGGCTATAAAAAGGAATCATTGCGGAGGATTCCTCTGTGATGTGAGAGGATCTGCCTCCCTTTCATAGAATTATAAGAATGTCATTAGATACTTGGAGATAAAAAAGGCCTCTGTCCAACTTCATTTTATTACATACAGGGAAACTGAGTCCCAAAGTTGTTGAACAAACTGCCAGATATCAAGATAAATAGTTAGTGGCAGAAATAAGATCAGAATCTATTTACTATTATTGTGTTCTTTCCAGTCAGACTGTAGTTAGAAAAATGGGCAAATTATTTCATTATTTGTTTGTTTGAGGTATAGAACCCCTATGAATACTCTAGTCACAGAAAGTCACTAGCTAAGAGAAAAGATTCCAAAACAGCACTACATCTTTTTCATTTCTACCATGAAAATTGCGTGGAACTGGTGTTTCTATTTTTCCAATTTATAAATCTAAGTTAGAAGTCTCACAAAATTTTATAGCCTTTCTGATGGTGATTCTTTGGACCATGGCCTTTTATGTACACATTCAATTCCTTTCCTTCATCACTTTATTTTTTCCTCTATTCACTGGTTCACTTTTCCCTATATGCATTCTATTTGGCATTCTTATTGGCCTCTTTAATTTAATTCTTTCTGGGCCTTAATCATCTCTTCTCTCTTCTTTTCCCCTTCATTTAACATTTGAAGAGGCTTCTAAGATTGGTATCATCTGTGATTTGTGCTTCTAATATCCTTACCACGGTCTATTACTAGCTTTTTTATTTAGCTGTAGCAGAACCAAACACAGAAATACACAAGATAACTTGTGATTAAACAAAGGAAAAAAAAAAGTAAAAACAGTTTCTGCCTTCAAGGAGCTTACATTATAATAAGGGAGATAAAATGAACATAACTAGGGATATATAAGATATATACAGAGAAGATGGAAAGTATTCATAGAAGTTAAGGCAAAAGCAGTTAGGAGAAGCATGAAAGGGCTCCTTTAGAAGGTGGGTCTGAGCTGAGTCTTGAAGAAAGTCAGGAATTCTAAGAGATGAAGATGAGGAGGGAAAGTATCACAGACATGGAAGACAGACATGGAAGACAGACAATGAGAAACCAAAGATATGGAACATGGTACCTCATGTTTAAGCAAGAGATAGTAGACCAGGATGGCTGGATATAGTTTATAGATGGGAGGAATGTGTCAGAATGAAAAGATAAGAAGGGATCAAATTGTGCAGAGATTTAAATACCTTTTATTTTTCCTTAGAGGTAATAGAAAACTATCGGATACACTACAGATAATTCAAAATGGCCTTGTTGCTGAAACTTTTCCACCAGAGCTGTAATGATAGAGAGTTCACTAGAGATTTGACATAGGTTACTGATATGGGTGGGGTGGCGGTGAAGAGAAAGATACACTTCTTCCCTCTGTCAATCAACAGGTTGCTGTTTTCACACCTCATAGTTCTCCAACAGTCTTTGGCCCCGTCCCTGTGATCTTCACCTAGAGCCCATCTTTCTCTTTAGTCCCATAGAGGTACAGACAAGACTCTCTGGAAGATGGACTTGCTCTTTTCCTGGAGTTAGTGTGCTCAAAATCAGATTTTCCTATGTGCCATCACTGCTATTCACTCCACAAGCTCAAATAGTTTTTTGTTTTGTTTCTTCATGGGGCTTTTTTGGCCATAGGTATAATATCTAGCTATGAATCTACTTTCTATACCCCAATCCCTCCCAGGGAAATTTAGCTTGGACAATGTTATAATTTGCTGATATTATAATTATTATTCTTACTAATAAAATGGTTAGCTCGTCTTTAATGCAAACTGTACTCTTTTTTTTTCCCCTAGACAATATCTTAAATCAACAGGGATCATCATCTTTCCATGATGTTGGTGCCAGTACTCCCTCTGGTGACAGCAATGCAATTAGACTGCATATAAAATTCATAAAATCATGAAAAGTTTTCAAATGTTGTAAATATCAGTTTTACCTTTGAAGATAAAATATCGACTACCTCATATTTTATTCATCCAATCCATTAGCACACCAATTAGCACATTGCAGAGACAGCTCTGCAGAGGCCAGAAGTGAAGTGGACATTTGGCAGATATTATTAACACGTGGACTTTTTATACATAGTCCACCTACGCTGTTCAGATTTGCTACATAATTGTGAGTTTTTATTTTTGGTTTTCTTTACATATATTTTTGATACAGCTTCGGAGGCATGTTATGATAAGAAATAGAATCTACCTAATTTAACACAATGTCTCACTTCTAGACTTTTAGTATAGTTCCACTAACTCAGAAGTCATCGCTCCAGAATATTATTTTTTCCTTGTATCTTTTATTCCTCTTTACTATTTTGCTTGGAGGTTTACATATAAACTTTAAACAAATCCTTTACATATAGATTCCTAATTTCAGGGTCCTAAGCA
The DNA here is from genome assembly GCF_011100635.1 of Trichosurus vulpecula. Lineage (NCBI taxonomy): Eukaryota > Metazoa > Chordata > Mammalia > Diprotodontia > Phalangeridae > Trichosurus > Trichosurus vulpecula. Next base: position 328,266,032 of record NC_050573.1, on the reverse strand, counting down.
ATGACCTCCTTCTGTCCTTCTAACCACTTTGTTTACCATCTAGCTATTTTTATTTCAGTTGAGGTCATGTTCAATGTTTAAGGAAAGTTATTTCACTACTCCACGTGGAAGAAACCCATGAAGATGAAAGAGATAATTTAGTACCTGTAAAATGTTGAACATAAACACCCTGTTAGAGACATAACATTTAGAAAGTTGATTTAGCCTGTACACAAATGACTGGCTGAAGTGTTGTGATCTAAATAACCACAGTATAACATAGATCTTGAGTCAATATCAAATGTTCACAATCCCTGTGTTCAAATACAACCTCCAAGTGATACTGGCTATGTGAATGTGGGTAAATCCCTCAAGCTATCAGTATTCTAAATAACTCTCTAAGACACGATAAGTTGCAGAAATGTTGCTTACTTGAATGGATAGAGGCAATTTCTTCTATTAGGATTTCTTATACCCACAAAGGCACATTTCCAGTCCCTGTCCCTGTCACCATTCTTCTACCTAAATAACAAATTAGCCTAGGAGCAATTTTGCTAAATTGGAAATTTAGAGATTAGCATTTTATCTCCATCAATATCATTATGTAATTGTGTGACTGGAGGCAGGATTCCTTTTTTGTAAAACACTTGGATTGGACTTGATAATACCTACTCAACAGCCCTTTCAATTCTACAGCTCCAAACCAATATTAAGACTTAAAATGGGCACTGTTAACTACTGGTTGTAGCATTTAGGAATTAATTGCCCACAACTGCCCTACATGGAAAAACATGAAATGCTGTAATAAACATGTCTTCTACATTTTTTAACTGTTATGCACCACTGCCTATGAATACCACTGTCATTTTCTACATATCGATTCTACCTGGAATAAAAAGTAAGCTTTGATGTCTGAAGCTTCCTATTCTTGCCATCCATCCACAACAAGTATATTGTGAGTAGCCATTATTATATTTATGCTCTGCCTTCCTGGGAAAAGTAACAACAAGGCCATTTTCTTTCCCTGTATATACCATTTGTACGTAGTTGTTTACATGTTTTCTCCACAATTAAACTATGAGCTTTTTGAAAGCAAGGACTTGTTATTATTTGCCATTCTTTGTGTCCCTATGCTTAATAAAGTACTTGACATAAAATAAGTGCTTAATAAATGCATGTTGACTAAACTCAAAGTCATATAGGAAGCACCCTTCCTCTGGGAATACTTCCTTGACCTCAGCAAGAGAGTAAAGACCTTTCTCCTCTAACTACAGAAAGCACTTTATTTTGCAATTTTCTAATGTTCTTTTTTGTAATCTGTTATTTTTGTCTTGTTCCATTACAAAGAATTAAGTTCTAGGAAGACAGGGACTGTGTCTTAGATAAACTTTGCATATCCTCCAATCTTACTACAGTGTTATGTATAGAGTAGATATTTAATAAAGGGTTTATTAAATAAATATATATTAGGAAAAATCCTTTAATACTTTTTAAAATTATAAGCACTCTGTGTTAAATTGTTGGAGCTTTATTTTGAACGATTGAAGCTATTGGATTGAATATATTATATATACATATACATATACATATACATATACTCTACTTATGACCTACTATTACCACTGAGAGAAGCTAGACAGAGCAGTGGATACAGTTCTGGGCCCGGATGCAGGAAGACTCATCATCCCAAGTTAAATGTGACTTCAGAAACCTATTGTGTGACCCTGGGCAAGTCACTAAACCCTGTTTGCCTCAGCTTCCTAATCTGCAAAATGAGCTGGAGAAGATAATGGCAAACTATCTAGTATCTTTGCCAAGAAAATCCCAAATGGGCGATGAAGAATCAGACAGGACTGAAACAATACAACAACGAAAACATTGCCATTGAAAGCAAACATCTAATTATTAATATAGCCAAAAGCTATTAGACAACAGACAAGTGATCAAAGGAAATAAATAGTTTTCAAAAGCAGAATTGCAATCCATTAAAAGGTCCAAAGAAAAATGCAAATTAAAAGAAGCCTCAGGTTTCATACCCTGCAAATTGGGGGAGAAATGGCAAAAACGGAAAACTCAGTATTAGGGGGGTTGTAGGCAAACTAGAGCTGAGAATAAGTAAAACCATTTTTAAAAGCAATTTGGAGTTGTGAAAATAAAATGACAGAAATTCTCTTATCATTTGACCCAGAGATTCTGCGAGAAATGATTATTAATAACCAACAATTTGAGGAGATTCAGATTTCCCTTTTGGCTTTTCTCCTCACTTCAAGACCTCAGTCTCTGAAGGGGTAAGCTAACCTTCTCCTCTTTCAGACCCTTCCCAGGTTCAGAAACCATTGAGCTCTACTCAATTTTGGGTGGGGATAAATTATTCCAAAAGATTGCCCAAGGTTCAGGGTAACTTATAAGTAAACTACATAACCACAGTTTAAGTCCAGCCCTCATTGTAATATTCATTCTCTCATTAATTGTTAACCAATCAGAATTGATTGCCATGCTCAGAAACACCCCTCTTCCAAAGGAATATAAACTGAGAGCCTGTCTCCATGATTATATTCAGTCTAAGAGAGAGCAAGCCAAATGACCATCTTTTTATTAGAATGCTGGTATTATTGGTAAAATGATTAAATTACCCAGAAATTATGTCTTCTGAACCTTTTTAAATGCCACAATTCCAATCACTTGATGGGTTCAGATGTACAGTTTTCCACTGTATTCTCTTTCAGGAGGCAACTGTCCATTTCCAGTGTAATTTTTTTCCATACTCATCTGCCTGTATACTCTCTGCAATACTCACCACACCATCTTCCTCCATATTCTCTCATGTGGATGACATCACTCTTTATATGTTCTCTCTTTTGATATTATGATTCTTTCTCATTCTCTTTTATAGGATCATCTTTTATGTCCTGTTCTCCCTACCCCAGGGTTCTGTTCCTGGTACTCTTTTTATTTCTTGAGCTCCAATCCGATATCAAGAAATGCCTGTCGACATTTCTTTTTTTTTTTAATTTAATTTTCTTTTAGACTCAAGGGCCAGAACACAAATACAGAATAGAGAAAAGGAACAAAACATATCATAAACTTAAATATTGAAACTTAAATACAAAGAAAGGGAAAAGAAAGCATGTTGTGTGCATAGCAGAGCGTAAGAGGATTCAAAATGTATAACAATAGATTTTCACTTCAAGAAAGCCTATATGATAAATAATACATGTTGTGTTAAGAATTGTCTGTCGTTGCTCCCTTGTGAATCTTCTTTTGTTCTCTGCTGTGAACTTTTTTACTTTGTTCTTGTTTTCCCTCCCCCCACCCCTGTCCCCAAAGGCTACATTTAGATATGTTTCTCTATGGATATATACAGACACATATACATATATACATACATATATAGATATATACTTTCCCAAACATACTCTACTCCTGATTTTTATTTTTATGTTTGTGCATATCTCTTGTCTCCTATCCCTCTGGATTCCTCTACTTTACTTCTACTGACTACCTTGCCCTCTTATTACTTGCCTACCCCCTTTGTATACCCCTACTATTTTACATATTCTAAATTTAGAACTTTTACATTCTTCTAAGCATATATGTATTGTTCCCTCTTAAACCCATTCCCAATGAAAGTAGGTTACCAGAACTACCAGCCCTCCTCCCTCATCTAATTCCTCTATATCCTTTCTTCCTCCTGCACCTCTTTTGTACAAAATAGTTACTCTTTTTCGCTGTTTCTAAATGGTTTTACTTTTTAAATTCAGATCACAGTCAGGTTTACCGCCCTCTTTCTTATGAGCTCACCAATTATTAATAAGAATCTTAGATATACATTTTACATTTTACGTTATATAAAAGGAAAAGTCTGTCCTTATGAATTGTAAGCAGAATGGCCTTTGTTTTCTTTGAGAGACTCAGTTTATCTCATTGAGCCTTGCTGGGTGCTGGGCCCCAGGCCCAGAGCCCTGTTAGGTGTGGAACCTTGGTAGGGTAGGGCTAACTCCAGGGAGGGCCTATGTTGGATTAAAGTAAGCTTGTCAACCCCTTCACCTTCCTTCCCTTGCTTAAGCAGATCGAAAGAACCTGTGCTTTCCTGGTCAACCCCTTCACCTTGTTTAAGCAGATCGAAAGAACCTGTGCTTTCCTGGTCAACCCCTTCACCTTGCTTAAGCAGATCTAAAGAACCTGTGCTTTCCCGGCTTGCCAGCAGAAGCTGTGGGTGGATCTTACACCCCCACAGAAGCTGCTAGCCGGATTGTTAAAAACAGTGGCGTGCCAGCAGAAGCTGTGGGTGGATCTTACACCCCCACGGAAGCTGCTAGCCGGATTGTTAAAAGCAGCTTCCGTTGGAGCCAGAGACAGCTACAGCCGAAGCTGAAGCAGGAGGTGCCGGTAGCAGAGCTGACCCACGTGTGGACCGAGGAGTGCTGAGCAAGGACTTGAGGCCAGTAGGTAATCTTTTTACCGTAGAGGGGAAGCATGTATGTGATTTTGCTTTATACCATCATGCTTCTCTGTGGCTTCCTGATTACTCTAGTGAGGCTTTTGATCAAAATATCAAAATGGGGATGCTGGTTCGTGGGTCTGTTACTTTGGAGCTTAAATACATGCTTTGATTCTTCTGCCTCCTACCTAGAGAATTCCTTATATCCTGCAGTTCCAAACCTTTCAGACATATATATGATTCTCTTTGAAATCATAAATTCTGCCTTCATAATACATGAATCCCTTATAATCAGTTTTTGATATGTACCTTATATTTCTCTTGGTTCTTGTATGTCAAATCTTCTATTAAGTTCAGGATTTTTTTTAACAAAGTCCTGAAAGTCTGAGAGTTTATCAAATATCCATTTTTTTCATTCAAGATAATACTGAAATTTGCAGGGTATGATATTTTTGGCCAGAACTCCAGGTCTTCTGCTCTTTGATATATTGTGTTCCAAGACCTGTGGTCCTTTAATGTCTCTGCTGCTAGGTCTTGTGTAATTCTAATTGTGGCGCTATCATATTTAAATTGGTTTAATCATGATGCTTTTAATATTTTATCCTTGAACTGGGGATTTCAGAATTTGACTATGATATTCCTATGGGTTTTCCTCATAGGATCTCTTTTAAGTGATGTTAGATGACTTGTTTCTATTTCTACTTCCCTGCTTTGTTCTAATGGTTCAGGACAATTGGCTTTAATTATATCTTATATTATTGTATCAAGATTCTTCTTTTGATCATGACTTTCAGTTACTCCAATTATTTTTATATTTTCTCTTCTTCATCTATTCTCCAAATTTGTTGTTTTCTTATGAGATGTTTCACTTTCTCTTCTGTTGTTTCATTATTCATGTTTTGTTCAATTATTACTTTATGTCTTATAATTTCACTGGCTTCACTTTGCCCAATTCTAATTTTCAAGGTGTCGTTTTCCTCCTTAAGATCCTGGATTTCCTTTTCTAATTGGTTGACTTTCCTTTCACAACCTTCTGGTTTTTCTTGAATTATTTTTTTTTTTAGTTTTTCCTCCATCTCTGTCATTTGATTTTTAAAGTCTTTTTAAAAATCTATAAATTCTTTTTGGGCAGGTGACCATTTGATGTTACTCTTTGGGGGTTTCTTTACTTCAGCGTACTCCTCTGAAGATGAACTCTGGTCATCTCAATTCCAATAATAGGTTTCTATGGTTGGATTCTTTCTCCTTTGTGCATATTTGTAATCACCTCTAGCCCTGGGGTATGGGAAATGGGGCTTCTTGCCCCAGATCTTCAGTTTTCCCTTCTAGCCTGGAACCAAAGCCAAACCTCCAACCTCCTGTAAGTGCCCACAGCCAGGGGTTTTCTGTCTCACTGCTTCTGCACTCACCCTACCTGTACTGGTTCCTTCTCGTCCCCACACCTCTTTGCAGCACATTTGGGTCTGGTGCTCCTCATCAGTAAATGTTCCCTCAATCTTCCTGGGCTCAAATGCCCTGACTCCCTTTGCTATCCCTGGGTGAAAAGTTTCTGTGGCTGTCCTTTCAGGCAGCTTCTCAAACCAACTAACCTCAGGGATGACTGCTAGTTGTTTAAGTGGCTTGCTGCTTGTTGTTAAAAAGGAAACTAGGCTGGAGATATTTACTCCTTGCAGGGACCAAACCTTGTCCTGGGATTTTTCTTTGGATCTTCTCAAATTTGTCCCAGGAAGTTCCTGGTTGTGCCCCTATTCTTCTTTGTCTCCACCTGCTATTTTAACTCTTTTTGTGGGGGAAAATCTTGAGAGCTTGTAATTTTCTGACCTACTTCACCATCTTCCCAGAATCCTCTCCCAACATTTCAAATTATACACAATACAGGTCTCTCAAACTCAACCTTCCCCAAACTGAAATTATTGTCTCACCAAAAAACATATCACTCTTCCTAAATTTTCCCTTTTCTTTCCATTGACTCAAGTTCATAGCCTCGGAATCATTATTTTTTACTCTCCACACCATTTATTTAATCGGTATCTATATCTTGTTGACTCTATTGACATATCTCTTATTTGTCTTTTTCTATACACTCACACAACTCCCTGGACTATTGAAATAGTCTCCTAATTGGTAGCCCTGGTTTCAGGCTCCAGCACTCGCCAATCTGTCATCCCTGCATCTGATAAATCAATACTTTGCAAAGAGAAGTCTGACCACATCACTCAAGAACAATCAATGGTTTCCTATCAAAGAAAGTGCTATGTTCTATGAGTGAAGCAGAATTGAAATAGCTCCAAAGAAACACAAAATGAACACATTTAAAGAATCCACCCCAAATGTTCACTGAACCTATGGTTCAGCATTCCAAGTTCATACTGGTCTGACTGAGCCAGTCAGATACATTGTAACTTGAGTCTAACATAGTGATGTCTTTTTGGTCCTCTTCAAGAAGAAAGGATAACAACCAACCAACCAACCACCTGTAGAAAAAATAAATGTTCTTTTGTTTGGCATTCAGAGTCCTTCACAATCTGACTCCAATATTCATATGTAGAATAAATTCACATTTCTACCCCTCCTTTTAGGAAAGCGGTCTGCTTTCATATATATGTGTACGTATAAATTTATGTATATGAATACACATGTACAGGTAGTGTGTTAGTATATGTGTGTGTATGTGTGTGTGTGTGTATTATTTTTACGGTACGCATTTATTGATCCCTATTAATTTTAGTGCTATCCCTCTGGTGATTAATTCCTATTTATTCTGTATATAGCTTTACTGAATTTCTTTGCATGTTTTCTACCCTATTACATTGTGAGTTCCTCTTCTGAATTTCTTTGTATCCCCATAATTTAGCCCAGTTTCTGACATGTTGATGAGGCATAATAGTGTTTATTGGTGACTAACCCTTTTCTCTTTCTATCACTTCACATAGACTGGGCCTCATTCCTAGCATAGTCACCTTTTCCCCTGTTGCCTTTTGTATTCTCTTCATCCTTTCAAGAGTTAGCTACAGAAGTCATTGATAGATCCTCAATATACTTAGTACTGCTGCTTGAAATTATATTTACTTATTCTCTGTATTTATTTTTATGTGTATGTATAAGCTTTTGCATACATTTCAGTATTTATTTTAGTATATATTTTTACTTTACCTATTTATATACACACATATACATGCTTCATCATTCCAGTACAATTAAATTCCTTAAGGGTAGGAACTGCCTACCACATAGCACAGCACCTCGCACGTAGTAGGCACATTAAAAATGCTCATAGAATGAATGAATGAATCAATAGACTGGCTCAGTAAACTGTTTGTGAAGAATGACTGATGAGATCTGAACTACAACCACCTAAGTCCTTAGTTCAATGACAGTGGTGTGTTGCTGTTTTCCCCCATAGCTAGGGCTTGCTGGGGAACCTGCTTAGACCTAAGGAAACTTGGCTCTTCATAGGATATAATTCTAGCTAGGGAATGTCTAACATTCCTGCTCACACAGAGAATGGCAATCAGATATAGTATGTTCTGTAGCCTGTTCTCTAAGAGTCCAGCAACCATAGCTGAAATGTTCTACTTTACTAAATATCAAGGAATTATTTTTAATGTAAATAGATGATAATCCATACTTATAGAAAGGAGTATAACCTAACTAACCACATAGAAAAAAAAATCAAAGTGATGAAAATGTATTATTCAGAGTATTATATGCATTTGAATAGAAAATCTATGAGAGCTCATTTGGCAGTCAATACAAACTGAACTGATATCAAGGAAGAGATAAGGTTCACTACATCTTGGCTGAAATGTATCAAAGATATCTTTGTAAGGTTAGACTTAATTGCAGGTAGAGACAAAAACTAATAAATTTTGCCTCTATTAAATAAGGGAATTCTACTTAGAGCAATATATAACTACCCCTTATATTGCTAGTAAGATATTTGATGGAGAAACACAGTCAATGAAAAGGACAGTTTTCAGTGAAGGTTCTGGAACATTTCATAAAAGGAGACAATGGTAATGGTAATGTACACAGTCATGGAAAGATTTGTTCGTAGTTAACAGTGTGACTCATGGTATTTAGAATGGTCTAAGTTAGATTCTCCTAACTCCCCTTTTTGTAATTTTAACCACAATCTATAATTACCAATATATAGACAATGCATAGTCAGCACTTTGTTCAAGATTGACAGGAATTGATAACTATGTTTTGATCTTTCCAAAAAAGAGACATTGAAGAAAAAAATAATTACAAACATAAGAAGCTGGGTCTATAACTGATTATTTGGACATCTTGATGGAAAGTTGTGAATAAACAATATAATGTGTGTAACCCCTTTAAACATAAGGAAAAAGCAGGGGCAGCTAGGTGGCACAGTGAGTAGAGCACTTGACACATGTACTAGCTGTATGACCTTGAGCAAGTCATTTAACCCCAATTGCCCTGCCTCCCCCCCCAAAAATAGGAAAAAGTAGTGGCAGTTGCTGTAATTCAAGGCCTCATCCTAAAATTGGGAAAAAACACACACACACACATACACAATCTGAGTCAGATTACTAGGGAACCTGCTTAGACACACACAGAATATGTCAGAATAAGTAACTATAGGAATTGGTATCGTAGCAAACAATTGCCTTGTATATCAGAATAAGAATATAAGGCATCTGAAACCAAACTAACATACTCCGAAGTTTTCAGCCTATAATAGCCAGAGGTTGGGGAAAAAATAAAAGTGATTTTGTAAGTAACCGTGGTCAAATAGGTCATCCAAAAATCAAGTGTTCTAAATAACAAAAACAGCAAGAACTTCTGCTCTAACACCAAAATTCATTCTTCTGGGAAGGACAGTCTGTGAAATCTATCAGAATTCAATTTTTGCAAGTAGATCCAGTGACAATGACTGTTAAACAAATGGCTCAAAATGTCCTGACATATAACAATACTAATAATATTAAAACTAATAACAACATAGATATATATTGAACTTAGGTTTCATTAAAAGCTTTAGACCTCTTTCAGATAAACTGTTCTGTGGACAAAGGTACTCAACCTTATACTTATGAAGTAGATTTTTTTTTAAACCAAAGTGTCACTCTTCATATTTATTCCTATTAAATTTCATCTCATCTCATTCAGTTCAACATTCTAGTCTTTCAAGATCATTCGTGGATCCTGACCATCTCATCTGACAATTCTTAGTTTTCTGATCATTTGATAAGTACGCACTTTGACTGCCAACACTTCAATTAATGTTTGCAGATGACAAAATTGTGTGATTTTTCTTACCTCAAGGTTCAGCAGATCTACAAGTTTATCAAATTTCAAAGTAGGTGAAATCAGTCTTTCACACCGACACTCTTTGTCTCCCTTATTTGCTTCTCCCTCTTGGATGCTCAGAAGCCTCTTTTCACTCCCAGTTAACAATGCTCTCCTACTTTCCTTATTTACCACAGTTCCTTCTTTCAAGCTTCCCCTATAATAATGGGATCCCCATTTTAATCATGTTTTTCCTGTGACTTATCCTCTCAAGTATCTATTCTCTGCTATCTAACAATGGATAAGAATGACAAGAGGTCAAGCCTTAATGATATATTAGCTGGCTGATAACAATGCCTAGGAGACATTTAAATTGCAGGTTCTTAATTAAAATACTTTGAAGGGGAAAAAGAGGTAAAATGAGAAAGTCCAAATGATTTAATGGAAAGTACATGAAACTGAGAGTCAAAATATGTGGGTTCAAAGCTCTATAGCTTACCAACTGTGTGACCTTGGTTATATCAATTTCCTCTCCAGGATTCATTTTCCTTTCCTGGAATGCACAGGTATGATGATATGGTCTTTACTATTCCTTCTAACTCTATTGGGCCTATGACTTCAGAATAACAGGGATGATATTTTTGGTCATATATATACCTATCAGCAGCCCTAATAAGATTTTATATAGGCAGCAGATGAGTCTGTTTATAAGTAAAACAGACCCTATTCAAGATATTATTTTTGTATCAAGAGGACAGCATAAAGGAGGTAGGACAGAAAAGAGCATGAGGCAAGAGAAGCTAAAAGGTAACATAAAGGAATGTCCTTATTAAATCATTCACTGTGACTTAGAAGCAATGTCTCTGATTCTTAAGTACTCCTCTAAGGCCTCCTCTATCTTTAAGTATGCCATCAATATAATTCATGATAGCCATGGAATAAATGGCATGATCTAGTATCACAGCAGTTACAGTTCATCAAAGTTTTAATTCCATCTAGTCAGAATATATCCCAGAATTTTAAGGTATCAGGAAAATGTGCTACAATGGTAAAATTTCTTTCCTATTTAAGCATGTCTGATGGAATGTGTTTTTTGTAACTTCATTTCTCAAAACCTTTTTGCTCAGCTAAATCTTGCATGCTAATGTGAGGTAGTGCTTTCTTTTAAAGATTTTTCCCTCCCTACAATTTGTTTATTCTTTTCTTTCCTGTATACTTCATTTTTATTTATAAGCTAGTTGTTTCCAAAAGGTAATGCACAGTATAGCATTTATTTGTTTATTTTTACTTTCAAGATAAGAAGAAGCTCAAGACATGAAGGAATATGCACTTCTAACCAGAAACGTATGCATCATCTTCATCTATTAAACACTACTTCAAGTTATTATTAAAATAGGTTACTTTGGTTTTGCCTCTCATTTCTCCTTTAATTTCATTCTCACCTTCTAGTACAGTAAATACTAAGAAAACAGGATATCCATGTAATTTGCAATCAGAAAATATGCCTTTCTTGCTTTTTTTCAAGTTCTAATGGTGAATTTGTGCTAATCTTTCCCTATTTTCTCTCCTAGAGCTCCCTGTGATAAGTGATGATACACACTGAGAGAAAGCTAGCTAGGAAAATCAAAGGATGACATCTGTGGACATGGGAAGACATAAAGAAATTGACTCCCATAATATTACAGTTTGAAACTTTGACATCTTTGACACTGATCAAGCAAACCAGACTAACCAGAAGGACCAATGAAACAACTAAAACTCTAAATGAAATAGACAATGACAATTACTTTTATGATGGAAATAAAGTTATTTATATTCTCACAGGATCAATTATATCTATATCTATATCCATATATATGAATATGTATAAGCATGTGTACAAGTGTATATATTAGTATTTGTTACTGTATCCATATCCAGATATGCATATGTATGTATTGTATACATATTCATGTTTATCTGTGTACGTAGGTATATATGATGTACATATCTGTATTTAAATTTACACACATGCATATATATGTATATTGTGTAGGCATATGCATATATGTCTATGCATTTATATATGTATAAATGCAATGTTATGTATATAAGATATATGTAAGATATATATCACATACAAACATATATATGTGTGTGTGTGTGTATGTGTGTATATACATCTCTGTGTGTATAAATATCCGTGTGGTATAGTAGGAAGCTTCAGAGGACATAAGTTTAAATTCCAGTTCTGCCACTTACCAACTGTTTCATCTTGACCAAATCATGTCATTGGGTCTCAGTTCCCTCATTGCAACAATAAGTAAATTCAATTAAGTTACCTCTGAGTTTCCCTTTAGCTCTAAATCTATGAGCCCCGATTGGAGATGGCTCAGGATTCATGGGGAGACCCTGGCCCTTCCAGGCTTAGGTCTTTTCAGGTTCTCATTTTGGGTGAGGAAACCCCCATTCAGTGAATAGGCCTCTTTAAGAAGTTAATCAAGAAATGGCCCCTTTAATAAAAACAAAAAAAAATGGCAAATATGGTGAATATCAGGCCACTGGACTCAGATGGCTCTGGAGGAGAAAGTGAGGCTGGTGACCTTGCACAGCCCTCCCTCACTCAAATCAAAGTCAACTGTAAGTCATGTCATCATTTTCCTGTGTCATGGCCTTCTTAGAGAATGAGGGACACACAAAGATCCCTGATGAAGTACTTTGCAGGTCCTAAAGTACTATTAAAAAGTCAATTGTTACTTCAGTCTTCTTAAACTGTAGGTTCTGACCCCATATGGGGTCATGGCCCTATATGGGGTTGTGACCCAGAGTTTAAGAAATGTTAACAGTATCACAGATGGAAAAAGTTTAAGAAGCCCTGTCTATATCACAAAAAAGGAAGGAAATCACTTTTTTTTTTTATCTGAGCAGTGTTGCTTTCAGAATTCAATGAAATGTAATGCCCTTAAAACAGAAGGAAGCATTTTTACAGAAGGCCTAGTAGTACCTGTAAAATTCACAGTGAAAGTAGACAATCCATCAATCCATTTATCAAGTAACTGGGTGTGATTCTCATTTTAAAACAGTTGAAGCAATAATAAATTTTGCACTAAGAATGCTTATCCATCTCTGAGGAACTTTTAATAAATTATCAGGAAATGATCAGATAGTCTTTGCACAGCATCTGAATTGTACATTGTCTCATTCTGCTGAAAATATAAATAACTTTATTTTTTTGTTATAAAAGTAACTGTCATGCCAAAGCAAGATTTTGTCAACTCATTTGTTATTCCTTGAAAGAAAGAAGATTGTCACACCAATGAAGGCAACTCCCTTAGAAAAAAAATTATTCACATATCAAACTTTATACTCCATCTGTCAAGCACTGGAACATAAGCAACATGTATCTAGAGCTGTGCAGAATAAGATTTTTAAAAACGACGATTCTGTAAGACAATTTATGTTTCTTAGGTCAGAGATGTACAAACTGGTACTGAGAGAAAAAACCTACAGAATCATAAATAACATACATTTTTGAAAAGACATCAAAATAAAAGAAACTCATCTTTCCATGATTTAAGTACTTCCTGATGGTAGACCTGGGATAATCATGTAAGAAATGGGAGGAGGAGTTTTGTTTCCACAGAACTAAAGGTGTGCTTCCCCACCCTCCCCCACCCCAGCTTTAGCAGAGACCAGGCCTCAAGGTCGGTCAGGTGAGAGGTCAGAGGTTTGTACGCATGTGCATACTTTTTGAGAAGGCAGTCTAGGGAATTAGAGAGGCCAAACCCACTTGAACCTGTTCAAACTTATCTAGGGTCTGGTCTTGGTCAAGAATCCAGGCCTGCTGATTTGCATAATTTGCATATGTCAAAGAGGGAAAGTAGGGGAAATAAAAGAATATAGTTTAATCCTAAACTAAGACAAGGAAAATCTAATTAACTTCACTTTTGCTTCTGTATCCTTATTATCCTATTTATATAAACTGTATAACCTAGGAAAACTATGTAAAAAAACAAAGATTGTAAACTAACCATGACTCTAGCAGGAGTGGAGGGAATGGTTACCCCTGCTCCTGCAGCTGTATCAGTGTGAGTGTTCCTGTGAGCACTACACCCACTCTCTTGGAGAGCATAATAAAATGCTTTCCTCTGCCCACTCTGGTCTTGAGTTCTTTGGGTGTGAATGGGCAAATCACATGGATTTTCCTAAGGTCAAGTGAAAGGAAGCAACAGGCAGCGAAAGCTCGCCGGGCTTACTCCTGGATCTTATCTTGGGGTGTCATGTGATCCCCACCGTGGTGTTGAGAGGGCTACCACTCTGGATTCCCTTGGGGAACCCTGTGGTCTGCACAGCCTTCTTAAGGGGACATCAGATGGGACTTCCAGCCCTGTCTCAGGAGCTTTGTGATCTTACTGCAATCCTAAGGGGCCATCACTTGGGTCCTCCTTAGGGTCTGACCCCTAGGAAGCCCTGTGATCCCCACAGATTAAGGGATGGCTACCACTTGGTCTTCCTCTGGGAGTCCTGTGGTCTGTACAGCCTTCCCTAGGGATTATCACAGGGTTCTTCCTCAGGACTTTGGCCCTGCCTAGGAAGTCCAATGATCCCCAAAGCTCACAATTTGGGGAAGTCCGGTGATCCCCAAAACCACATTTCTCACAATTATAAGAAAGAAGAGTTTCCCTCCAAATCAGTTGATTATGCATTTCTTTTAAAAATGTGGTGATAAATGAAATGTATTTAGTTTTCCATTAACAAATATGAATCACTATTGGAGGTTCATTTAGCCGTGGCAGGAACACATAGTCTTCCTAAGTAAAAAGATGCACACCCCTCCTCCCTTCCCCCCACCAATATCAATGCATAGGAAGAAACAGGGAGACTATACCCAAACTAAAACCTTAACCAGGCTAGGCATACTTTGGGGATTTATCCATTTCCATCTCTGTCAGCTCCCTAGAAGTCCTTGTGAAGTATTTTTATAGGTGCAATAATACATTCCAGGGTACCATTTCAACCATGTCAAAAACTTGACTATAGCACAGCCAGTAAAATCACTTCAGCTTCTTAAGGATGTGAGAAAAAGCTCCATTGTAATATTCTTTTATAACTTTATATAGTAATAATTTTTAACATTTATTGGAATGCTTGGACCTCACCCAAATCTTATATTTTGACCTTATCTAAACCTCATTGAAGTATTTAGGATTACCTGCTAATATATATCTCAAGTACTTCCTGGGCCATGAGGAAACTGCCTACACACAGTGGTTGTGTCTTTGTGCCCTCGTTTGAACTCTATATAACATATTATACAGAGGCTCAGGTAAATGGGCCACATCTTTTTTAAGCTCTCCCTTCTTTACAAAACTTTCAGACTTGGGTTTGTTCTCAGAGAATGACAGTAATCACATTAATTTCCACAAATCAAATGATTATGTAGTAAATCTCTTTAGTCATCTAATGAGAAAGAAGAGGTCTGGCCAAGCAGAAGTTTATTTAATGTTCTTACACAGGTATGATTTTTGTCATAGAGCCCCATATTGTTATCGTTACCAATGTTAACTACTCTTTCTCAAGGGGATTTTGACTGTTGTATATGATTGTGTTTGCACTGAGTATTAAGTGAAAAACGGTCTGGAGAAATGGAAATAGAGTGACTTTTGTTCCAAAAGTCATAGAATGACAAAAAGTTAAGCAGAACCCCAAGTGAAGGAGTGGTATGCTACTCTAACCCCACCCCCACATCTAGTATGCCTTTTTGGTCTTTGCATTCAAGTTCAATTTTGCCAAATAAATTAAGTAAGGGCCTTTGTGCATAAATTTTAATTTAAGGCTAAGAGGTAAGTTTCGAAGTACTCAAAGATTTCAGGGGATGAATTGCAATTCATTCTCACTTCCTTAAAGCCATCTCATAAAATTCTGTTCATACTGTTCATACAATATTTCCATGGCAATTACTAATCAATTTCTGCATTACATTTCTCTGTTCCCTAAAAATTCCAATGTAATAACAATTGTGGAGTCTATAGGAGACATTCTAAACCTATATATTATTATGGTTTTATATGTAATGACATACCAAAAAATAGGTAAATAAACATATGGGATGCCAGTTATTTGAACTGCAAGGTCACTATTAAATACTATAAGGAATCTCGGACCTCATAGACAGAAACTGAGTCAACCTCCAAGTGCCATGGGTTACTTAGAGCCTCACAAGAAAGCAAATGCCATTAGCTTCAGGTAAGGGACCTGGCTTGAAACACATTTTAGTTTCAAATGCATTCAACTTAGACTCATAGCCCCTTTCCTATAAATCAGAGGAAGACTTTTTAAAAAAGGAAAAGAACAAAATAACAACAAAGTATCAACTCAGAGGAAAAGAGAGATGAGTACAGCTTTTAAAATATTCCACATACCTGCTCAGGCTGATTTTCATCCTTTCCTTACCCTTAGCTATTTCTTCTATTCACAGACCAGTTTTTTTCTTCACAGGGATTGCAGCTAAGGTATAGAAGTGAGGAAGAAAGGAGGATTGTTATTCCTTTATTACTGCTCATTTGTTTAGTCATGCTTTACTTTTGAATGGGGCTTTTTATCCTGAATGGACTATCAGCCAAGTGTCTGGTATTATGTTTTCATAGAACGCAGTGGCATTGAAAAGGTACTCCAATTAGTCCAATCAGTTAAGTGCTTGCTGAATGCTTTTGTTTGCTTTGTACTATGGTAATCCTGTAAGGGACTTAAAGGATATTTAAATCATACTCCTTACCCTTATAAAGGTTATAAAAGCTTACTTTTGTATACAATTAGATGACAATATAAGCTAATATGCTACTACTAATAATAGCAATGATGAGGTCAAGGAACCATGATATTGAGGTTTAAGGGTTTTATAGACCCTAAAATATCAACATGCAGAGTCCTGCCCGAATGAATTAAACTCAAGCCTTCTTTCAGCCAAAGAGAAAAACAGAGTTTATTAAAGATTCACCATATTGGGTAGAGTCTCAAGAAATCTCACCATTTGTGATGCTCGTTTTGATAAGGGGGCCAGAATGCAGTCTGTTGAGCTAGAGTGAATCTGGACTGGAAGGATGGTGCTGCCCTTCTATAATAGGGAAGGTGGGGGTGGGGAGAGGTGGTGGTGGATATTTTAAGGGAAAAGTTAAAGAGTTCCATTTTTACATGTTTAGTTTAATATGTTGGAGATACAATTCAATATGTCTGAGAAGCATTTGGAGAAACTACATTGGATGTCAGCTAAGAAGTTTTGAGGCAGGAAAGGTAGATTTGAGAACCCTTAGCATAGAGACAGATGGCAACAAGTAAACTAATATACAAGGAGAAGTGGCTACAGAGTAGGACACTGAGGGGGACACCTGTGGTTAGAGAACATGATTGTAACAACAATGTTACTTGCAGCTGCTGTGGAGGTGCAAGACCAATAACACCAGCATACAGGAGGGTGGCTAGCATTGGTTCTTTGGTCTGTTTTTCTAAAGGAAAGCAACTCAAAAGGGGATAACAATCTTACTTTAATTAAACATATACATCATTTACTTAGTTGAAGCAAAAAAGTCAGCACCCTGAACTTCTGAGAAAATAGAAATAGAAATTACAAGCAGGAATTACAAGCAGAGAAAATAACACAAATCAACAGACAGGGTTTCTAGCTATCTGACCAAGGCAATACATACCTAGTTACCAGAGAGAGAAGCACCAACATCTGGGTTTTCAAAGCCAGGGGGGCTCCTTAATGGCTACCCAGAGTCTTCTCTGGCTACATCACATGAACATTCTTCCCATGAGTGAGCCCCAAAGCAAAATGCTAACCTCAGAGTATATACACACTTCTTCAGCATCAGAGGGCATCAAAACCCTCATTACCCAGGCTCATGTGAATCAAACTCATGTGACTGAGGCTTACATGTGACTTAAGCGGGTCACTTGGACCTATTAACAGATGGGAAAGATCTTCCCATTAAACAAAAATACATCAACAATACAATGATCTAGACATGATTCAGCAAAGGAAATTGAGAAAGACCAGTCAGATAGGTAGGAAGAAAACCAAGTGGGAGTGCGATCCTGAAAAACTAGGGAAGAGAGTATCAAGGATGAGAGAATGATCAATAACATCAAAGGCTAAAATATAGGTCAAACAGAATAAGGATTGAGAAAAGGCCATTGGATTTGGCAATAAAGACATCCTTGGCAACTTTGGAGAGAGTAGCTTCAGTAGAATGTTAAGACTGGAGTTGTTCTAATAGAAGTTTGATTTCATTTTAATTAATCTTTATTGTTTGAGATTAAGGTCTGTTCCTCCTGGTTAAGAGAGTGAGAGGAGAGAAAGTGGAGGCACCTATTTTATTCAGCCTTTGCATGGAGTTTAGTAGGGCAGAAGAGAAGTTTAGCTATAAAGGTCAGAAGAGATATCAGAGTTAGTGATAGTTAATGATTAATCATTAAAATGCCCATTTACATGTGTCCTTGCTTATAAGACACCCAAGAGGGGATCATTAGTTACCACACAGGAGGGGAAAGAAAGAGATTTACAAATTCAGTATTTTGCCAGAGAAGTCTTCTGCCTTGGGGCTGACAAAAGAGAATTAGATAATTATTGATTTATTTTTATAGTTTTCTAAGACAGAAGGAACACTTACACTGGGATCTCTCAGCAGAATTGTCAAATCTGATTGGGCATGGGCTAGGGAGAGGACCAGGCTGTGACTGGTTGTGCTAATGTTAGAGGTGGGGCCTTCAGAATTTTTCTCCCTTTTTGACTAGCCAAGGACCATGTTTCATATACCTGATTCCATCACAAAATATCACATATGGCTTTTCATATGTCAATGACTTAAATATTTGTAGAATGAAGGAAAAAAGGAAAGAAAGATGGAAGGAAGAAATATTATAGTAAAAAAAGCAAATAATGAAAGAGAAAACCCTCTCATCCATCATCAGATTAGGGGAGGGTGGTGCTGGAAAGTTGTGGGGGGCTTGAGTTGCCCTTCTCCACCTGGCCAGAGGTACCCCACCTCCATGGCCACAGCAAGGGGCCCCACTGGCCCTGTGCCCTTGGGCACCATGTAGCCAGACCCTCTGGGATTCTTATAGAGGAAATCCTGCTGTGGTCAGAGAGATGACTGTGGCCAGGGACAGTAGTTCAGAGTTTCATGAATATCTAGGTACAATATTATTCCATTATTCAGCCCAAGAGGTGCTGTTAGTTTTGGTATTTCATTGACTAACCTACTTGAGGTATTTGAGATAATGGGGTTCTCACTGACCACTCGATTTGAATCTTATAATATCCCTCCCTCTAGAAGTAGGCACCCAAATTCATTTTGGAAAAAGGGTGAGGGTCATCCATTCCTCATCAATCCCCCCTCAAACAGTGGGGATCCAAATTATCTGAGGACATGGGCAGAAATCTTGTTTTCTGGAACTACTTCAGGCTGACAAGGGGCATAGAGCTCTCCCTGCCTCACTGGGTCCTGGTGGGAAGGTTGACTAAAACTGAGCTTAGGCTATGTCCAGGGGATGATGGGTGGCCGTAGGGCAGATTCCTTCCTACAGAATTCAAGTAGCTCAAAAGAAACGCAAGATGCTCAGATTTAGAGACTCTACCCTAAATGTTCACAAGGACTATTTGGGCTCTACCTGTGGAAGAATATTCTGAGCTTGTATTGCTCTTATCAGCCGCAGGGTGACACTGTAACTTGACTCTAGCATAGTGATGTCATTTTGGTCCTCTTTTAGAATCAGGGACAACAATCAACTAAATTATCATATTAGGACCAAGGTTTTCCCCCTTTTCTACTTCCTCATCCAGAAACCAACCAGAATGGGAAATCTCTCTTAAAGATTTACCCAGGCCAAGAGCTAATTTCTAAAAGAAATTCCAATTTTGGGCTAATGGATGTATTCTTGCTCATTATGTTTGCTCAGACAGATCTGGGAAAATTATGATTCTCCCTTTTGTCACAAAACAAGTGATATAGAAATTGATGTCTCTTTGACCAAGATTTGGGTGACTTAAGTCAAGTACCCCAAGACCCTCATTTAATATAAGCCACCTCTCATTGTTTTAACCAGTCAGGGTTGATTGGCACCCTTCAGGAATATATAAACTCTCAGCCCACTGTCATTAGGGATCTTTGGTCTAAGAGAGACAGTCAAATTACCATTCTGTTATTAGTAAATGTCTTGGCCTTATTAATAAAATAAATTACCCATAAACTATGTCTCTTGTAATTTTTTAATAACCACATCTACCAGACTACAGATAGACAATTTCTCTTGGTTGGACTAGAGCTTAAATTAGTTATTAGACAACATAATTTTTTAGTAAATCTCCTTAGGTGTAGAATATTGAACAAAGAAAATTCTTTAGAGAGTTGGGGAAAACAGACTTTTTTACTGGCTTGCCACAGGAAAGAAAAGTCAAATAGGTAATTGGAAATGTAGGAGCCTAATTCAGGTAGTATGAATCAGAAATAAAACTATAACTGAACGTAGGAAAATTGTGGTCCTAGTGGGAGAGGCAGTAACCTTTATCCCAAAAACTTAGGCCTTATTCAGAGGTTGAGAAGGAAGGTAACTGCAGGAAATGTGTACAACAGTGAAAAGTCCTTCGGAAAGGTAGCAGTGAGCAGAGTTCCAGCCGGAGAAGTAGGAATCATGGAAAGATATTAGGATTGAGGAACTACTACTATTACCACAAAAAAAAAGACATTTGGGTCTACCAAGTAGTTGACTATTGATCAGTCACACAGAGGCAAGGTCTGAAAAGTTTTGAGTGAACATTAACCATATAATATGTCTTTCTAGACACCATGACTTAGAATCTGGAAGCTGGATTGGGATAGTTAAGAGTTAAGTCCGAAACTCAGGTCATGAACACACAAAACACTAAGCCTATTCTTTGCTGAACTTTCATTCCATGACCTATAAAGTCTCTTATTCAATTCTCTAAACAGCTATAGCTATCTGTGTGTAGGAGTGTGCTATTAGGCTCTGGGACAGTTTCTTAGATTTCAAGCTAAGGCCATGAGATCAGGCTTAATAAATTTGCTAAGTCAGCCATGGGGCAAAATACACTCCTACTCTCTCCTCTTCTGCTACCCCTGGGCCCTTAATCCCACTATCTGTAATCTTCAATTATACTATGTTCAAACATGAAAATACATATTGCTTAGTGTAAAGGTTACTTGCCTCTCTACCAGTCATAGCATCAGAGCTATGAAAGAAAGAAAAGCCAGCAAACACCACTGATACACCTAAGAGATTAGGCTTTTTCCTTGATGAAAGGGAAAGGTCTTGCTCTCATAGTTCATTCAAAACTTTAGAAAAATACATAGGGAGGGACCTGACTACAGATAGAACTGTTGTTATTGTTCAGTCTCTGTCAGCTGTGTTCAACTCTTTCTGATACCATGTGAGGTTTTTTTTGTTTTTTTTTTTGGCAGAGATACTGGAGCGCTTTGTTATTTCCTTCTCCAGTTCATTTTACAGATGAGGAACTGAGGCAAAAAGGATTAAGAAACTTGCCCAGGATCACACAGTTAGTGTCTCAGACCAGATCTGAACTCAGGAAGATGAGTTTTCCTGACTTTCACCCAGACACTGTATCTACTGCACAACCTGACTGTAGCACCTGCTGATCCCATCTAATCCCCAACACTTCTGGTAGCTGTAAAGAATATTCTTCAATGGGGGCGGAGCCAAGATGGCCACATGAAGGCAGCCTCTTACCGGAGCTCTCTCACAAGGTCTGTCAGATTCCCATAAAAAAGTGAATTTGAGCAGATTTGAGAGAGTCAGAAACCGCGAGCAGTCTGCGTGGGGCAAATTTCCAAGCCGGGAGAGTTTGAAAGGCCGGAGGAACGAACCTGCAGGCTCGGAGAGTGCTCGGTGCGGAGCTGCTCCAGACCAAGGCGGAAGCGGCTGGCCGGGAAATCCACGTGGGAGACGGGCTGGGAGAAAGCTGGGCGCCCGAAACCGGCAGAGATCCCCAGGCCTCCCAACACAGGACGGCAGTATCTGGGAGCGACGAGAGGCAGCACAACGCCACCAGCCGCGAAAACACCCAGCCCTGACACTTGCAAAACCCAGGAACTCGGCCTCTTGAACTTCCGGAAGACTCAATGGCCAGGTAACCGGCTCTAACCCCTCCCCCCCTCACCCAGAGAATTCCTCGGGAAAAAAAAAAAAGAGAACTGAAACAGAGGAGAGAGTAGCGGGGCTTCACAGGACAAATACTAGAAGCTCATTAGTCCCAGAGGGGAAGAGTCGGCAGGGGGCCAAGCCAGGAGCCCAGACGTAACCTTGCTCCCCCAGGGGAAGCGCCCGTCATCAGCTCAAACAACAAACAGCGGAGACCATTGCTGAAAAGCAAGTGCTGGAGAGCACCCACAGGGAGTGAGACGCCAGGGAGCCAGACCCCTCCCCCACACCTCAGGAAACTGAGGGTTATAATTCTAGACTCACAACCCCCAGAATAAGAAAGCTGGGACAGAAAGCCCTGAGATCCACAGATAGAAATTCATTGTAAAGCCAGCAAAAGGCAAACCAACATGAAGAAGAACACAAAAAAACCGAGGACAATAGATTCTTTTTATGGAGACAGGCAGGATCAAAATATCGACATAGAAGAAGATAGCAATGACACGGTAGATACATCAGATACCTCAAAAGCTAATATGATCTGGTCTCCAGCCCAAAAAGCACTGCTGGAAGAGCTAAAAGAGGATTTTAAAAACCAAATTAGGGAGGTAAAAGAAAACATGGAAAAAATGGAAAAGTCCCTAAAGAATAAGATTGGCGAAATGGCTATGGAGATTCAGAATCTAGAGAGAGAAAAGGACACCCTGAGAGGTGAAATCAACCAATTGAAAATGGAGGCTCAAAAGCAAAATGTAAACACTAACTCATTTAAAATTAGACTTGAGGAAGTAGAAGCTAATGAATCTATGAGGCATCAAGAAGTAATAAAACAAAACGTAAAGAATGAAAAAATAGAAAAAAATGTGAAATATCTGGTTGGCAAAACTACTGACCTGGAAAATAGATCCAGGAGAGACAATTTGAGAGTTATTGGTCTACCGGAAATCCACGATGAAAAAAGGAGCCTTGAGAGTATCTTCGAAGAAATTATCAAAGACAACTGCCCAGAGGTCCTAGAACCAGAGGGCAAAATAGTCATTGAAAGAATTCACCGATCACCCCCTGAAAGAGATCCCAAACTGAAAACACCAAGAAATATTATAGCCAAATTTCAGAGCTATAAACTCAAGGAGAAAATACTGCAAGCAGCCAAAAAGAAGCAATTCAAATATCGTGGAACTACAGTCAGGATCACGCAGGATCTCTCAGCTTCCACGTTAAAAGACAGGAGAAATTGGAATATGATATTCCGAAGGGCAAAGGAGCTGGGACTACAACCAAGGATCAACTACCCAGCAAAACTAAGCATAATTTTCCAGGCAAGGCGATGGACATTCAATGAAATAGGGGAATTCCAGACCTTCCTGATGAAAAGGCCAGAACTCAATGGAAAATTTGATCTCCAAATACAAACCTCAAGAGAGACATAAAAAGGTAACCAGGGGGAAAAACCCCACAAACTTCATTAACCAATTAGGTTAGGTTGTTTACATCTTTATATGGGATTATATCATCTTATGTATGTTTTTTATGTGTATATATATATATATATATATATATATATATATATATACATATACATATATAAGTCATTCTTGTGAATGGTACAACTATTGTGACAAATGAAAGGGATATACATAGGTTGTGAATGCCTGTATAAATTAACTGATGTAAAGATATAAAATATAAATAAGAGATATAAAGGGAGGGCTATGAGGGAAGTGGTAAGGAGGTTGTAGAAAAGGGTAAATTACACCAAAGGAAGTGGCAAAAAAACATATTATAGTAGAGGGAAAGAAGGGAGGGAGAAGAGCAGTATTTGAGCTTTACTGTCATCTGATCTAGTTCAAGAAGGGAATAACACACTCTGATAAGTTTAGAAATCTAACTTGTCCTACGGGAAGTGGGAGGGAAAGGGGGGAAAAAGGGAGGGGGGAGGGCAGAAGGAAGAGGAGAAGTAGCAAGTGGGTAACGGTAAGATAAGGGAGGGGAATAAAGAGGGAGGGTTAACTGAGGAAAGCGGCGGTCAAAAGCAAAACTTTGTTGGGGAGGAGAAGGGGAAAAGGAGAAATAAAAGCATAAACAGGGGGAATTAGGATGGAGAAAAAGACACAGATAGAAATCATAACCCTGAACGTGCAGGGGATGAACATTCTCACAAAACAGAAGCAGATAGCAGAATGGATTAAAAACCATAATCCTACAATATGCTGTTTACAAGAAACGCATCTGAAACAGGGGGATACACATAGGGTTAAGGTAAAAGGCTGGAGTAAAATATATTGTGCCTCAGCTAAAGTAAAAAAAGCAGGTGTAGCAATCCTAATCTCAGACAAAGCAAAAGTAAAGATAGATCTAATTAAAAGAGATAAGGAAGGACATTATATCCTGCTAAAAGGCACCATAAACAATGAAGCAATATCATTGCTTAACATATATGCACCAAGTGGTAAGGCATACAAATTCTTAGAGGAGAGGTTAAGGGAGTTACAGGAAGAAATAGACAGCAAAACTATAATATTGGGAGACCTCAACCTCCCCCTTTCTGAACTTGATAAATCTAACCTCAAAATAAATAAGAAAAAAGTTAAGGAGGTAAACAGAATTTTAGAAAAGGCACATATGATAGACCTCTGGAGAAAACTGAACGGGGATAAAAAGGAATATACTTTCTTCTCAAAAGTACATGACACATACTCAAAAATTGACCATGTACTAGGGCATAAAAACCTCACAATCCAGTGCAGAAAAGCAGAAGTAGTCAATGCATCCTTTTCAGATCATGATGCAATAAGAATCATTTTTAATAAAGTACCATGGAAAAATAAGCTAAAAACTAATTGGAAACTAAATAATTTAATTCTAAAGAGTGAGTGGGCCAAAGATCAAATCAGAGAAACAATTAATAATTTCATTCAAGAGAATGACAATAATGAAACAACATACCAAAACTTATGGGATGCAGCAAAAGCAGTTCTTAGGGGAAGTTTTATATCTCTAAATGCCTACATGAATAAAATAGGGAAAGAGGAGATCAATGATCTGGGCATACAGCTGAAAAAGCTAGAAAAAGAGCAAATTGAAAACCCCCAATTAAATACCAAATTAGACATACTGAAAATCAAAGGAGAGATTAATAAAATTGAAACCAAGAAAACTGTTGAATTAATAAATAAAACAAAGAGCTGGTTTTATGAAAAAACCAATAAAATTGACAAACCTTTGGCCAATTTGATTAAAAAAAAGAAAGAAGAAAATCAAATTACCAGTACCAAAAATGAAAAGGGTGAGGTCACCTCTAATGAAGAGGAAATCAAAACAATAATTAGGAATTATTTTGCCCAACTGTATGCCCATAAATTTGACAACCTTAGAGATATGGAGGAATATCTACAAAAACATAAACTGCCCAGACTAACAGAGAAGGAAGTGAAATTTCTTAATGACCCCATATCAGAAAAAGAAATTGAGCAGGCCATCAACGAACTCCCTAGGAAAAAATCTCCAGGGCCAGATTGTTTTACATGTGAATTCTATCAAACATTTAAAGAACAACTAATTCCAATACTTTGTAGACTATTTGGGAAAATAGGTGAAGAAGGAGTCCTACCAAATTCTTTTTATGACACAAATATGGTACTAATACCCAAACCAGGTAGAGTTAAAACAGAGAAAGAAAATTATAGACCAATTTCTCTAATGAATATTGATGCAAAAATTTTAAATAAAATATTAGCAAAAATATTGCAGCAACTCATTACGAGAATAATACACCATGACCAGGTAGGATTTATTCCAGGAATGCAAGGCTGGTTCAATATTAGGAAAACTATTAGCATAATTGACCATATCAACAACAAAACTAGCAGAAACCATATGATCATCTCAATAGACGCAGAAAAAGCCTTTGACAAAGTACAACACCCATTCCTATTAAAAACACTAGAAAGCATAGGAATAAGGGGAACCTTCCTCAAAATTATAAATAGCATCTACCTAAAACCATCAACAAGCATTATTTGTAATGGGGATAAACTAGATGCATTCCCAATAAGATCAGGGGTGAAACAAGGATGTCCATTATCACCCCTATTATTCAATTTGGTTCTAGAAACATTAGCTGTAGCAATAAGAGAAGAAAAAGAAATTGAAGGAATTAGAATAGGAAAAGAAGAAACTAAATTATCACTGTTTGCAGATGATGTGATGATTTATCTAGAGAATCCTAGAGAATCAAGTAAAAAACTACTTGAAATAATAAACAACTTTAGCAAAGTTGCAGGATATAAAATAAACCCACATAAATCCTCAGCATTCCTATACATTACTGACAAAGCCCAACAGCAAGAGATAGAAAGAGAAATTCCATTCAAAGTTACTGAAGGCACTATAAAATATTTGGGAGTCTATTTGCCAAGACAAACCCAGGGCCTATATGAACATAACTATGAAACACTTTTCACGCGAATAAAATCAGATCTAAATAAATGGAGAAATATCACTTGCTCATGGTTAGGCCGAGCTAATATAATAAAAATGACAATTTTACCTAAATTAATCTATCTATTCAGTGCCATACCAATCGAACTACCAAAAATTTTTTTTACCGAGCTGGACAAAATAATAACAAAATTCATTTGGAAAAACAAGAGGTCTAGAGTATCTAGGATATTAATGAAAAGACATGCTAGAGATGGTGGTTTAGCCACAGCAGATATTAAACTGTACTACACAGCAGCAGTCATCAAAACTGCCTGGTACTGGTTAAGAAACAGGGGTGTGGATCAGTGAAATAGGATAGGTACACAAGTAGGTAAAATCAACAAGTTTAGCAATCTACTCTTTGATAAACCCAAAGAAGCCAGTTTCTGGGCTAATAATTCACTATTTCACAAAAACTGTTGGGAAAATTGGAAAATGGTAGGGCAAAAACTGGGCATAGACCAATATCTTACACCATATACCAAAATAAAGTCAAAATGGGTTCATGATTTAGGAGTAAAAGTTGATACTCTAAATAATTTGGGAAAGCAAGGAATAGTTTACTTATCAGATTTGTGGAAAAGTAAAGAATTCATGACCCAACAAGAGATAGAGAGCATTACAAAATGCAAAATGGATAATTTTGATTATGTCAAATTGAAATGTTTTTGTACAAAAAAAAGCCAATGCAACAAGAATTAGGAGGGAAGCAGAAAATTGGGAGAAAATCTTTGCAACTAGTATCTCTGATAAAGGCCTCATCTCTAAAATATACAGGGAGCTAAGCCAAATATATAGGAATACAAGCCATTCCCTAATTGAGAAATGGTCAAAGGATATGAACAGGCAGTTTTCAGAGGAAGAAATTAAAGCTATCTACAGGCATATGAAAAAATGCTCTGGATCGCTGCTGATTAGAGAAATGCAAATCAAAACAACTCTTAGATACCACATCTCTCCTGTCAGATTGGCTAAAATAACAATCAGGAGAATGATAAATGCTGGAAAGGATGTGGGGAAATTGGAACATTGTTGCATTGCTGGTGGAGTTGTGAGCTGATCCAGCCATTTTGGAGGGCGGTGTGGAACTATGCCCAAAGGGCTATAGAAATGTTCATACCCTTTGACCCAGTAATACCACTTCTAGGGCTGTATCCCAAAGAAATCATGCAAGCGGGAAAAGGACCCATATGTACAAGAATATTTATAGCAGCTCTCTTTGTGGTAGCCAAGAATTGGAAAGCAAAGGGATGCCCATCAATTGGGGAATGGCTGAACAAGCTGTGGTATATGAAGGTGATGGAATACTATTGTGCCATAAGAAATGGGGATGATGCAGACTTCATAACAACCTGGAAAAACCTACACGACATAATGCTGAGTGAGCAGAGCAGAGCCAGGAGAACGTTGTGCACAGCCACAGATATGTGGATTCCGTGAGGACCAACCCTGACATACTGCGCTTCTTTCAGCAACCTAAAGGGGCAAGGACAATTCCAGGGGACTCACGATGGAGAATGCTATCTTCATTCAGAGAAAGAACTGCGAAGTTTGAATACAGACTGAGGCACACTACATGCTCGCCTTTTCTGCTTCTCTTTTGTTTTTGTTTTTGGGGTTTTTTTTTTTGTTTGTTTGTTTTGTTTTTTTTTTTTTGGTTCTGTTTCTTCTTTCTCATGATTCATTCCATTGGTCAAAATTCTTCTCCACGACTTGACTAGAGCATAAATTAATTCAATGCGAAGTTATACATGACAGTTATATGAGACTTCATGCCGTCTTGGGGAGGGAGGGGGGAGGGAGGGGGGAAAAACTGGAACTCAAAACTATGTAGAACCGTGTGTGGTAAACTAAAAATAAATAAAACACCTTTAAAAAAAAAGAATATTCTTCAATAAAGTTCAATAAGACATATAAATTTTAGGTGTGTAATGTCTATTTCTTCGGTGCTCTATTTGCTGGCTTACTACTATATCACTCATTAAAAGAGTATTCCCTGATAAATGGTAGGGGAAATGGGCAGTAGAGAATTATTAACTTTCCTTTGCATTTAAAGGTCTATAATCTCAGAATAAGAGTAATTTACCTTCCTGCCATCTTCTGTTAGCACCTTAAAACCTCCATTTGCCCCATGCTAGTAATGGCTTCCGGGGGGAACTAGCAAATTCAGATAATTCCTTTTCTTGAAAATCCATTTGGGGCCTTCATTATCTGGATTGTTTTTTTATAGTGCTTGAAATCAGATAAGTACTCAATTCTCTACTTACCATGAACTGTGAAGATATAGCTTAAGAAACAATACTCAAAATCATTTCCCTAAAGTAATTAAGCGGAACCATAAGAATGCTGAGAGAGTAGGAGTTTAAACAAAAGAAGACCATTCAATTTATATCTCAGAAAAATAAATACTAAATGAAGAGTTAAAGGAAACATTTGGAAACTATACTAACCTTCCCTCCCCACCCCCCCATAGAAAGTGCAGCTGAAAAGAAATTTTAAAAAGAATAAAAAATACCTTCCTTATACAGATTCTAAAGAAAAATCATTTAAATAGTTTGTAGGGGAAAAAAACATAAAGAATTGTTTGTTTGGGTTTTTTGGGGTTTTTTGGAATAAAGAATTGTTTTAAGAAAGGAGGGGGAAAATCACTTATGTGTGATACTTCATCTGCCCATCCATCAGTGTTAAAGGACAAGTCCAAATCTTCTTGTCTTGGTGATAACAGTGTAGTCTCACACTCATCTATAGATCACCCCATCCACATTTAACCTAGAGACACTTTCTCTTTCCATTGTACATTTTTATTACAATAGGACATTGATGAGATCTGAAGGGTTATGTAAATGAACAATTTTAGTCCTAGATAAGTAAGAAAACTGAATTATTTAACACGAAAATAAAAAAAGTATGAGTACTTTGTTGAGGAGAAGTCTAAAAGTCAGAAATAAAAAATTCAGAATTAGAATTGGAATATCTTTCTCTAAGTTAACTGATCATTTATTCAGACTGCTTATGAATTCTGGGTAAGGGTATTGGATACATATTATAGCAGTTCTCCTTTCAAGGTCATGGGTATTTACACCTTAATGTTTTCAGAATTACATACTTTGGTTTATCCTACAATAAGCAGTCCATTGTTTGCTAGAGATATCTTTCCCTTAAAAGAAATAAAGCTGACAACTATAAAATCATTCTCAGGAAGCACTAGAATGTTCTTAAACAGTTCCAGGATATAAACCACATTCTGTAATCTAATAAAGGAACTAAGCCTCTTCAGGTAAAGTTAGCAATAAGCAATGCTCCATCTTCTATTCAGTTGTTTAAGTGTATAACAAGTTAAAAGATACCATGTCAGCCATGAAAATGGAATCAGAGGCAGTTTAATTCTTTAAAAACCCATTTTGTAAGAGCCATAATGTTTCATTTCTATGCTTTCCTATTCCAAAACATAAATTCCAAATACTGTTATCTTCTGAATATAGTAAAAGCTCCCCCTAGTGATGAAGAGCTATGAAGACATCCTGCTTCACTCAGCTTCTTCAATCTAAAGAAATGCATACATCCATAAAGACTGGTTATTGTTCACCAAACCTGAAAGTGCTCTAAGGCTGAGAGGGATTGGAATGGAAGGAATGTCAAAACTTAGCAGGTAAAAATTGCTTGAATAAAATAAATAAGCAAACAAACAAACAATCTCTTTCAAACAAGGCCCGCTGCAAGTGCAATAAATAAAGAAGAAAATGTACTGGCCATGATCAAACTGATGATTTGTCTATAGCATAATGTGTGTGTGTATGTGTGTGTGTGTGTGTGTGTGAGAGAGAGAGAGAGAGAGAGAGAAAGAGAGAGAGAGAGAGGAGAGAGAGAGATTGAGAGAGAGAGATTTTAGGTACATCATGCTAACCATTTTGTAGAGATCATTGGGGGCATAACAACTAATCTGTATTATATGTAACCATTATAAGAAGCAGTACGTGACTGCTTTACAAAACTTCTGTTCTTGGTTTCCAAAGATCACACAATTAAGGGGTGGGGAGGAGGCCAAACTCTCCCTTACTGTTTACCGCATATTTGCATTTTTTTCTCTCTCTTTCTTTATATTTGGTGTAACAGGGGTTTGAGAACCGAAATCTTGATAGTTGTAGTTCATAAGGACAAACACTCCTCTCTTTCAGCCCTTCCTGAGAGTTGTTTTGGGGCCATGGAGATCTTTGACAGAATTGAGTCTCACACTGAGAGTTTTTAAAGAGACATAGATAGTCTAGGCCCAATAAAAAAATGCTGGTTAATTGATTGAGATAGACTGAGGGGAAGTAGTGGGTACCTCAAATATCTCAGCAGCAGCAACAATGAGGTCAGCCTCCTCAACCCTCCAAAAAGCTTAACCAGCCGATACAGAAAGTATTGGTGACACAGAGGCAACAGAAAAAGGTGGGGGAAGATGGGGAAATGTCAAACCCTGAAAATAAATGTGTGACAAAAAAGTCACAGAGATTATGCAACTGCTGTTAACTCTGAAAAATAAAATAAAACAAAACAAAAACAAAGACCTAACAGTTGTTATAAGCAAAAAACTTTTATTATTCCATTGGAGGAGAGAAGCTAGACATTTGTGCTGTGCCCTCCTTTAGGAGGAGACTTGCTTTAGCAAGGCCAAGGCTTGATACACATAGCAGCGACTATACGGTGAGCTGTAACAGTGACAATGAGGCAAGTTTGATTTATATCAGGGCTTCAACATAATTCCTGCAAGTGTTTGTTTGAGCTCAGGAGCCACCTGGGGCTGGTGTGAAACAATTCTGGGATTTTGCTGCAGCAGAGTTCATCCAGAGGGTAGATGCAAAGGATTGTTGTTGTGCCAAGCTCAGGACATAGCTTGCTTGCTGGGCTTTACTCCAGAAAACAGGATTTCTCTTAATATTAAAAAGAGGAGTGAAAAGAGAGAGGTGGTCTTGGCATGAGGATCGTGACAGTAATAATAAAAATAGTAATAGCTAGCAGTTAAATAAGTGTTTTAAAATTTACAAAGCAATATGTGTGAATGTCCACACATACAAATATCTATAACCTCAAATATATATAGTATATATGTATTATATATATATATATATATATTTATCATATATGTGTATATGAAGATATATATATATATAATTATAAACATCTATGCATATCATGTATATATATTATATATATATGCATAATTTATACTTATACAATGTGTGTGTGTGCTTGTGTGTGTGTGTATGTGTGTGTGTGTGTATGAATTAACACATCATTTGATCCCCACAACCACCCCAGGAGGCAGATACAATCATCTCCATTTTACAGATAAAGAAACGTAGGAAGACACAGCTGGATTTGAATTCAGTACTTCCTTAACTCTATGTCTACCATTCTATTCACCGAGAGATTTGATTTCTCTACCTTTTTAAGGACAAAATTACAAGGAAGAAAGTTAAAATAAAAATATACTCTTTTTTCTAGTTTTCACTTTCAACATTTGTTCATTAACAGAAAATGTAATACACCCTGTTCAGTTCTTTAAGGCAAAATTTTTGCCTCAACCATTAAGAACTCAAGGATTAATTAGAGATGAATATAAATTTACTTTAATGCACAGACTCAAACCTCTGCCTAAGTTTTAAGCAATTACCTGAAGGCTCAGAGAGACTGGGTTGTATTTGGGGGTGGGGGGTTGTAATCTTAACTTTTCATTTAATATAAACTCAATAAAGCAGCAGAGGAGAAGACCCCATGGACTTGAGGGGCCATTATTTTGTTCTTAGATTACAAGGGAAAACAATTATTATTACTGGGTGTGTTTGGTTAAACCTCTTGGGACAAAGGGAGTTGGGAGGATAGAGAAGTGATAACTATTTCTGGTCCCCAACAAATCCCTCAAAGACTAATCATCAGTATTACATTAGAAATGTATTCTTTCACTAAAAATTGGATTTGTATAATTCTTTACTTTGCCTTTTATCCTCTGGGCCAAACATCACCTACCTAGCCAGTAACTGGAAGTAGGAAAAGACAAATATCTCTGTATCCTTTTCTTCAAATCACATTTGGTTTCCTCTTGATGCCTAGATTGTGACTTCTCCCAGAAATGACAATAGAAGATGTATCATAAGAATTGGAGTCCTTCCTTTAGCCTTTCCTAGAGTCTAATTTTAATCAGAAAATGTGGACAAGCTGAATTCTGGAAGTTTTCTCCCAGCTATAGGTCCAGGTTCCACCCAGCACAGGTCATTGCACATCTTACATAGATTAAAAATTTAAAAAAAAAACTGGGCCCCTCTACTTCTTTGTTATTTACGTCTGTTGTACTTTTTAAATGAATGGTTGTTATTTTTTTTTAGTTTTTAAATTACTCTACCAAAAATAATCTCTTGACTTCTTTAAAATATTTTCTATTTTTCTGTTGGATTGTCTTTCCTCAACAAAATAAGAATGGTTTCATTAATGAAACCTCAGTTTCTTTATCTGATGAATGTAGAATTTTGACTAGATGATATATAAGGTCCCTTATTGGATCTGTCACTAAATAATAATTGCTAACACTTAAATAGTGTTTAAGTACTGTACAAATATTAGCATATTTTAACCTCACAAGAATCCTCAAGAGATAGGGAAAGTTAGACAGCAGTTAAGTGATTTGCCCATGGTCAAATAGCTGTTTCTGAGGCCATATTTGAACTTACATCTTCCTGATTACAGATACAATATTCATCCACTGCAGTGTCTAGCTGCCACTGAATAGCTATGTGATCTCAGGTATGTCACTTTACTTGTGAACCTCTACTTCCTCAGCTGCTACAATTTACATTTCTATAACACTTTAATGTTTATGAAGAGGTTTCTTCATAGCAACCCTCTGAAATTGGTACTTCATGTATTATGATGTCAATTTTTTAGATCAGAAAACTGAACCCCAGAATGTTAAGTGACTTGACTGTGGTCAGGCAGCTAATAATTATCTGAAGTGAAATTCAAACCTAGGTATCATGATATTGATTTCGGCACTTTCCCCTATACCACACGGCGTAGAACAGATGATATTTAAGGCCTTTTCAACTTAGACTTTTATGGCAAGGATGTAGCACACATGCAGATAAGTAAATACAAAATCACTTGAGGAAAAAGAAAACATTAACTGAGGGGTCAGGAAAGGCCTCTTAGGAAATGAAACTGAAGTTAGCCATTTTCCTCCTGGTTGTAATGCTGATGCTTCATTTCACCACACTGGCCCACTTCTCCCACTGGTAAGTTCCTTCTGGGAGCCTCCATCTAGGGGCCAGACTCAGGTCAGTCATGTTGCATTCCCCTCTCATTTGTGCTTCTGTTTTTTCCACTTAGTCATCGTGTTCCTGTTTGGGCAACAGTATTTATGGCCTTCCTACCTGCCTGCCTTGAAGGAAGTTAAGAATTCTGAGAACATGAGAAGAGAAGGAGAATTCCAGGAATGGGAGACCATTTGGGTAAAAGTACAGAGACTGAGAATGGAGTGTGTGATAACATGAACAACAAACAAATCTATCAGAA
Source organism: Trichosurus vulpecula (assembly GCF_011100635.1). Classification (NCBI taxonomy): domain Eukaryota; kingdom Metazoa; phylum Chordata; class Mammalia; order Diprotodontia; family Phalangeridae; genus Trichosurus; species Trichosurus vulpecula. The sequence goes on along the minus strand of NC_050573.1, from coordinate 328,232,173 downwards.
TTTGAGAAATATAGCAAATAATGGAGAGAAATCTAAAATAAGTTTGGAAAAGTCAGTTGGAGGTATTTTCAAAAAAGTCAAGATCTATTCTCCAGATACTTGGGAATTGGCTCCCCCAGGTATCAGACAACACATGGCTTTTCTCTCTATAATGAATTCTAAATTTGCCTTCTTCCCTAGTTTCTATAATTTCTTCTTTAGCACAATTTTATATCAGGGAAATATATATGTATTAAACAAAGGAAAAGGTATGTAGTGGGTTCAATACTGGTTTAGATGTCATCCATCTCTGTAACACTGGACTGTGAGATTATGGTGTGGAATGATTTTGTTTCTTAGAAAAGGTACTTTTTATTACTCTAGTTAATAGCCCTGCATATTATTAGGCCTACAGGTGCTACATTAAAAAAAGGCCTTCTCTTGTACTTCTTTCTCTGTGTCCCACTATAAATGAACTTTATTATGGAAACTGTATCTGGTAAGTGATTCCATTTACCTATCCAGAGGATTTCATCATGTAGAAATTTTAGATCAGTGCCATAGAAAGAGTGCTACCTTCAAATTCAATTTTTGCCTTTTTTTAAGTTTTGTAACCCCGGACAAATCATAGGCTCTCCAGGTCTGTTTCTTCATCTTTAAATGGATTGGATTGGACTAGATAGCCTCAAGGATCTTTTCTATCTTTCTGTATCTGTAAACCCATACATCACAAAATCTATGTCATGGCTTGCTCCGCTTCTCTCTGGGTCTCCTCTTCTTACTAGGTTCAGGAATTGTTTATGAGTCATTTACTAAAATAACGAAGGTACTTTCAAACTCTACTCCTGCTAAGGAACTGTAATACTCAAATTAACAATGATTGGTAGAAACTTGAGCTCTATGTCTCTTAAACATTAAAAAAATATCATCACAAAACTCCTTTTAACAAGAAAACCATAATTCTCTACATAGTTAAGAATATTATAATGACTCATTGATTCATTAGCAGATGGGAACTGGTTATAAAATGTTTGCACATACTCTAAGGTCTTTCTAAAATCCTTCCTTTACATGCCATCATGACCTTTCCGGAAACAGAGTCTCCAGACTCTTTCACATAGGTGATTACATCAATGGCACTCTGCGCATGTTCAGAGACTGGTCTTATCAGCCAATTCCTTGTTACAAATTATTCCCTTTCCCATAAACTGATTTAACTGTCTTTAATTCTTGAACCAAGATTTTCTGTGCATCTTCTAGTTCAAATTACCTCTTTTTATAAGACAGAAAACTGATCCTTAAAAAAGTTTAATGATGTCCAATAGTAAATCTAGTCAACATATTTATGAGAAACTGTCACCTAATTAATAACCCTTTCCAATAAAAGGGTTATTCTACTGAAAATTTTTAAAAAGTATTCACATATAGACCATCATATATAAGATCACAAAATGTCATAGATGGGCATCCTCTATCAGAATTTGTTTACCTATCTTATAGGAATAAGGTGAGGAATGTTCATTTCCCAAACTATTTACTGATCATCAGAACACTATATGAGTTCTAAATCAGAAATTTTAAAGTGCTTTTCCATTTGTATTTAGATATATCCAAGATTGTGCATTTTTGGTCCAAACATTTGACTTTCCTGCTATAATAAACACCAAGTGTAGAAACCCAATTCACTAAAACAGACTAGCAACTACTTTGAAGTGTGAGAGAGTTGCTTAAGCTCTGAGATTTAAGGGGCAAGCCTATGTCATAAGTCAGTGGTGAGACCTTAGCTTAAAAAGGCCATGGTCTCCCACTGCATCTGGGGCCATCTCCAGATGTCCTGATCTATATCTTGCCACTGGATAGAGATGGCTCCAGAGGAGAAAGTGAGGCTGGTGGCTTTGCACAGCCTTCCTCACTTAAATGCAATTTACTTGCAAGTCCTGGTCACCTTCCTGTCATCATGATCCTCTTCCAGAATGAAGGACAAATGACAACCTCTCATACTAACTGTACTAAGCTTAACTAAAAATGGTTCATATTTTGTTAGCTAAGGTTCAAGTAAATGAAGTTATACTGTGCTTTCAAAGAACACTATATATTTTAAAAGCTATATTTATCAAATTAATTAAATTAATAAACATTAAATTAATATAATTAAAATAATAAAGTGAAGTTTATGAATGCCAATCTATGCTGGTAGTTAACAGCATTCAGCTTTAGATTAGTTTCCATAGAAAATCTTTGGTGCCTATGACTATTTACTAATTCATAAAGAATCTTGAAAAAAAAGTTTTGTCTCTTTCTGAGTTTGGGTAACTTCAAAGAAAAATACATTTTTGGGAAAAAAATCCTTTGAGTTCTATTGATTGCTTTTTTTAAAAAAAGAGTAATGTGAATTTCAGAACATTTTAAAGAGATTTGATGAGAAAAAGAATTTAAAATATCCCTGCTGTTTGAACCTGGATCAAAACCTAGCAGTGAAAATCTGCTACTGTGTTCACAACCAAATTACAGTTTTATGCAGTTCTTTGGGGATTTCTGCAACCGATGGGAAAAATTCCAAGCCTTGTTTAATGTACTTCTAGTGCTCTTAGCTAAACATATAGAGGAAGACAGGGGCTGTACTCTGTCCAAAGTGTAGTAGGAGATAATTTCCCATGTAATTTAAGTAGAAACCCCCTATTTACTTCAGTAGCCCGGATAATGATTTCCATTATATTTATTCTAGTGACCATATTAGACTCAACATTATTAAAGAGATCCCAAAATTAAATAAGAAATGAATTGGTTCTAAAACACAGCATAATGCTAAAAGATCGTGGGTTTTTTTTTTATTTTCTCCTAAAAAAGAAAAGATCAATGAAATCACTCAAATGAAAACACAAATTAAGGAAAACTTCTTAGTTTGAGTAGCAGGGTGGAGAGGGTAGCAGAATACTCCATTCTCCATCTAGTCTAGTGGCACAGCTTTTCCAAGAGTTAAAGGTGGATATTTCACAATCAATTAAATGAATAACTAAATAATAAGAACTTCTCATTACTAATTACAAACCCATTGCTACCTACCTTTTCTGGAGTCTTTAAAGGTAAATTAAACAGATGTTTACAGTTTGCTAATAAAACATGCAAATGCCAAAACAAGATGAAACAAAAGGCTTGTATTATTTACAGTATACCATTAAAGACAGTATATATTAATTAAGATCAGACAATTTCAAAATATTTGAATTACAATAATATCTATGATAAAGTATTTGAATAGTATATGCAACAATTTGAAGGAATCATAAATATTTAGACAATACTTTAAATCAAACTTGATAACTATTTTAATGTATCTTCTTCTACTTTGATAATTCATGTCTCTGTGGCTTCATCTCCAAACATCCCCACCCACTTAACAACCAGGCCCAGGCATCTGGATTTTATCGATCAAAAGTAAAATAGCTATGAATAAACCTTTAATCAATTTGAAAAATTGTCGTGCCTTTGGATCTTTGAGAAAGGAGAGAGAAGTATGGCGAAAGTTTCACAAAGGAAAACATTATAAAATGTCTCATTTTTCCCTATTTGTTTGTTTGTTTGTTTAATATTTTTAGTTTTCAGCATTGATTTCCACAAGATTTTGAATTACAAATTTTCTCTCCATTTCTACCCTCCCCCACACTCCAAGATGGCATATATTTTGATTGCCCTGTTCCCCAGTCAGTCATCCCTTCTGTCACCCCACTCCCCGCCATCCCCTTTTCCCTCACTTTCTTGTAGGAAAAAATAGATTTCTATTACCCATTGCCTGTGTATCTTATTTCCTCATTTTTGATCCTTGGCTGAATAACAATTCACTTGTCTTGGGTTACATATAAAAAAGAAAAAAAAAACATATACCTTAGAGCCAATTTTCTTCCCTCTCAATATTTCTTCCCTTCCTTTCTCTCTTCCTTTTTTGACTCCCTTTCTAATCTCTCTTCCCTTACTATATCTATTCCCTTTTTTTCTCTTTCTCCATAGTTTCCACAATGACCAAGTGTCCGACTATGTACATGTTGAAAGGTAGAAATATCCATAGGTCCCAGCAGAGTCACTGTGTCAGTAGAGCTGTGTCTTCTAGAGCTGGTAACACTATCCCAGATCATCAATGGTTGATTGTAGCATCTGTTTCAAGAACTGAGAGACTCCCTGAAGACAAACTCTGCTCTTTGAGGAAAGACAGCTTCAGAACTGTACAGTCACTGATTTGCAAATCCCAGTGGAGATTTATACCTGTAGGGTATAAACTTCATACAGATTCCACAAAGGGATAAAATTACTTCCAAGACCTATGTTTACCTTTTGACCATATACTCTTTGTAAGTGTGAGCCCATTTACTCTCTTCTCTATATATGGGTTGAACTACCTCTCTACTTTCATACCGAGCCCACTCTCTCCAGGAAACTCATGTGCGCAAAGGTGGAATATGCCCCCAGTTGAGGGAAGCATTCTGTAACAACTGCCCTTCCTAGATATGCTCATAAATAGCCTTTATAAAAGATAATTAACTTTCACTGATAATCAATAGCATAGGGGTTCATGAGAAACAATATAACAAAGTAAACCTCAAAATTATCTCTAGAAGCCTGGAGGGAGAATAGTAGCTCTATTCCGGTCAGCCAATTCACTGATCCAAGATCAGAAAGTAACCTCAGAGGATATCTAACACATGAATATTTGTGCCAGAGTTTTTGTTGCATTAGCATAACCTTTGAGAACCCAGGATCGGAGGAGGATTTTATTTGGAAGCAGAAAGCAATCATTGAGCAAATGTACAATTTATTTCTTGGATATGGTTGGAAAATGTTTCAAGCAGATAGGATGACCACTTCCTAGATAAGTCATAGAGGGGATTCAGGTAGAGATTGGATGAAATGGCCTAAGAATTTCCTTCCCATTCTGAGATGTTAGAGTCTATTAAGGCTGTGAAGAAAAACCTAAAGACAGTATTAGTAAATTGTTTAGATATGCATGGGAAATCAGAAAATGCCTTAAAGAAAAGCTGGTAAATTGAGAAAAATAACTGCAGATTAACTTCTTTCCCCTATTTGTCTTTAGGAATTAGAAAATGCTAAGTATTTCAAGTGTGGCACATTCCCCTCATCAACCAATTTAAGGGAAAATAATGAGAATGTTTCCCTTTGGGTTATTCTGAAATTAGACATATAAATAGTTTACCTTTTAGTGTGGTAACATTGATAGAAGCCCAGTTATTTTGTTCAGCTAGAAAATATCTAATTATTTCCTCTTCTCCTAACTCTCTGCTATGAACAGTTTTTGCTCAAATGTGAGCTGTTTGCTTTTCTGTCATGAAAATTGCATCTTCAAGTACTTCCTGAATCCAACTCACAAGCTGTTATTTAAGATGGTGTCATGCACCAAGAATAGAAAAGGGCTCTTTGTGAAAATCTCTTATCCTATTGACATACCTTAGTGTATATTTTGTAGAATTTGTGTTCAGAGCATGACTGAATGCAGGGAATATGTTTAAAACCTTGTAAAATGAGGTCCTTAACATTAAAAATTTACATGATAAATAAAGATGACTGATCAATAAATTGTTACAATATTATGTAATAGTCAGATGAATACCAATCTTTTAAAAATGCCAAGGAAAACAAAATTGCCATGCCTATAAAGAGTTTATAGATTTGAATAGCTAATGTTAAAAAAAAGAAAAAATCATTACTCAACTTTACTTTCATTTCAGAACCAGATTTTCACAAAGCTATGTGTGTGTATGTATATACGTCATTTATAAACACATCCAAGAATACAAAAAGACACACATAGATAGGTGTATAAGCATATATCTATATCTACATACATATCTATCTATATAGATAAATGTATATGTAGAAAATGATGGCATACCTTCCTTTCATTAAATTATGACCAATAGTCTTAAATAGTGAAGAATATCAAACTTACCTATTTTATTAACAAAATAGGCCTTTGCTCCAGTAATTAACATAAAGAACATATGTTTATATATTAGATATACACATTACACAAACCCCTCCATTGACTTCTCATATTCTCATTAGTACCCTAATTTTTTGTACTCTATCCCTATTGCTCTAACCTATTTATATCAGATTGTGTGCCATGAGAAATAGTGAAAAGGATAGTTTATGAGAAACCTCAAGAAAATTATATACATGTTGCAGACTTCTGAACAATAAAATGGTGAAACCTGGAGGCAATGTCAGAAATCTGATCATAGGTTCTGAGGTCAGGTGCTGTCTCCTCCCTTGTACCCAGCTGCATGCTGTGTTGTTCTATCTGGCCTCAGGTTTTTCTAGATCAAATATACCTTAGCATATATTGGCACAATTTTTTTTCTACCCACAGAATCAGATTGATAGATGTCCTAGTAAAATGTACATTGGGAATACTATGTTTCCTTATACTTCAATTCCTATTTTTTACAGCCATGATAAACTAAGTGATATCATCACCAGCCAGAAAGAATTGATTTTTCTTTATCTAACTTACAACAATGAAACACTGCCATTTCTGCCATGGAAGAATGCAGTTCATTAATCCACTAAAGATTAGAAACAGGCTATAATAGATACAAACCAGCAAAAAAAAAAATAGATTTCTGACAGATCTATGTCATTGTACTTGCTTTGAATGGAAACTCAAAATTTTATTCTGTAGATAAATTTTATTTCTAGAAGATGAAAGAAATGGGATGTGAATCACAAGCCTGGTATAATACCTACATAAATTAACTAATTACTTCAAGGTTTTACTCTATCAGGTATGTAAAATAAAAATATTAATGTGAAAATAGTTCCATCTGCTTTGTGTAAAGTGGTTAACACTAAAAAATTATCTTTTTGTCAATTGCATTTTTATATATGCTATCTTATTAACAGTGCATCTCTCTTAAAATTAGGTAAATTCATTAAATATGAAGATTTAAGATGGGGAAAGATATCGGTGATAAAGGAGCAACATTTCCAAGATTTTTATAGGAAAAAGTCTCCATGCTTCCTATATCAATATGTCTATGTCAGGATAAATCACAACTTTCCTTTTTAAGAGGTTTTTTTAAGAGCTTATTTTTAACTTTTAAGAGTGATTCAGTGAAAATCTGGCATGGAAAAGATTAGGCCAATTATTTCCAAGCTAAAAGGGAATAAAAAAAATGAAAACTCCTATTGCTAAAGGAAGTAGAAGCAACTAAATGAATTGATACATTTGGGAAATGTTACAAATTGAGGTCTTCAATTTAAAGGTTACATTACTTTGTACTGTAGGATCTTTTTTATGCATGTAGGCATCAGTGTATTGTGGCCCAAATCCCTTCACTTATGGTCATTAGAATCTATGGTAGAGAAATTAAATCACTTGTGAGACCGTTTTGAAATTATTACTCGTGACCATTTTGACTTTTTAGTTGAATTCTAAATTATAGTGTTATTGTGGGAGACTTTCTAGAACTCATCTTTAATGCTATTAAAGGAGAATGCACTTATGAGTCTAGCTATATTAACATAAAAAATTATATTCATTATACTTTAAATATCATGAAACTGGAATTAAAGAGTCAACATCACATTCATATGACTCTCATTCTGCCTTAGCCACAGGTTAGACCTATCTCAGCTGACATTATAGAAAATATAAGATATTTTGTTAAGCCAGAATGTGATTGTTAATCAGAACATGAATACTAGAGAGATGTCTCTGGATGTCCTGAAATTCCTATTAATTTTTGATAGGAAGACAGTAATCCAGAAGTACTTTTTTTTGGAGGGAGGGTTGAGGAGATGAGGGACAAAGTATACCAAAATCATGATTTCATTTGTATCGTCAACATGCAGTGACCCAATTCTATCAACCAATGCACACATCATGTTCTACAACTTATAGTCTTATGTTTTTTCTGGAACCATGGAGAAATTGAATGACCAGTTATCCCAATCTTCAGCACCCACCACCTTGATGAGTCAGCAGCCCTCAACATTGAAGCAAGAAGTACTATATAAATGCTTTTATTTATAATAGGTAAATCATAGTTAACATTTACATAGTCATCTTTTGGTTTGTAAAGCACATTAAGTATGTTTTCTCATTTGATTCTCACAACAATCCTATGAAATAAATAGGTATCATTCATATCCCTATTTTAAACATGAATAAATTGAAGCTGAAAAAAGTCCCTCAACTTACCCAGATAGTAGTTTAAAGCAGGATTTGAAATTAAGTTCCACAAACTTTAAGTCCAGTATTCTATCCCCTGGACCACCTCACTATTCTAAGGACAGAATACTAGAGATTTTGCAGAGATGACAACCATCAATTCATTTTCATCTACTCAAAGGATAGAAACAGGAAAAAGAATACCTTGTGATGACTAATTTAGTTAACTGATGAAGAATATTAGACACTGGAATGGCAATAAGAATACTTTAGAACCCCCAAACTATTTTTTATCAATTTGGGAGGATTTTGTAGTGCTGATTCACAACAGGGAAATTAAAGAGTTGTCCCCTCTAACTTTATCCCTTTTATTTCTATGATTTTTGTCCCTATAATGTAATTGAAACTGTAATTCTTCAGTAGACACACTTTGAAAATATACCTTTTATCATCAATTTAGAAGCTATTATATATTCATTTATAAATACTTATTAGAGATCTATGACTATCAGTGTGGCTTCCAGAACATATGTCGCCTCATGGACATGACTATTAGCAGTCTGATATCTTCTTCAACCCTGTTATAAACATAAAAGTGCATACACTTGCACATTCCAACATATTTCAAACATAGATTCCCTAATCTTACTGATATCTATCATGAAAATGGGTTTGATTGCCAAGATAACAGCTTTAGTCAGATACTGAGCACCTCAAAAGGCATTAAGTGAATGCAGAGTAATTATGTCTATGCCAGCTACCCATCTCAATACCTGCCAAGGCAGAAGGCACATGACCAACCAAAATTAGATAATACTTTTCCTATTTTATCTAAAGCCTCTTTGCTTGTTAGAATGTTTTCTCTACACTTCAGACCAGGAATTGAAGGGAATCTCTACTCCAGTAGAGGAAGGAATTCACATTTAGAGATGATGGTCATTTCCCAAATGAAATATTATGAAATGTTATAGCTTAGATAAGTAGCAGATCACTGTCCACCACTCACGGATTAAGTGCTTTTTTGAATCCATGTATGTACCAAGTGAGCATAAAATGAAGCAGTACAGAGGCTAATAGAGTTTTGTCAAGATAACTTGCTGGTTATGGCAAACACTCTTTTACAACAATCCAAAAGGTGTCTCTACACATGGACATCACCAGATGGTCAATATCAAAATCAGATTGAATATATACTATACAGCCGAAGGTGGAGAAGCTCTACACAGACAGTTAAAACAAGACCTGGAGCTAACTGTGATTCAGATCATGAGGTTTTTATTGCAAAATTCAGTCTTAAATTGAAGAAAGACTGTTTAGGCATGACCTATGTAACATCCCTTATGAATATAAAGTAGAAGTGACAAATAGATTTAAGTGATTAGGTATGACAGAGTGCCTGAAAAGCTATGGACAGAGGTTGGCAATATTGTACAGGAGCCAACAACAAGAACAACAACAAAAAGAAAAATTCCAAAGAAAAAGAAGAGCAAGAAAGCAAAATGGCCATCTCATGAAGCTTCATAAATAGCTCAGAAAATAAGAAAAGTGAAAGAGAAAGGAGAAAGGGAAAGATAGAGGCAACAAAATGCAAAATTCCAGAGAAAAGTAAGGAGAGATACAAAGTTGTTTTTTTTTTCTTAAGTGAGCAATGCAAAGAAATAGAAAAAAAAACAGCAATACAGTGGGGAATACAAGAGAGCTCTTCAAAAACTTCGCAATATCAAGAGAAAGTTTCATGCAAAAATGGGCATGATAAAAGACAAAAAAGGTAGGGACTTAACAAAAGTAGAAGAGATTAAGAAGAAGTGGCAAGAATACACAGAACTATACAAGAAAAATCTTAACATCACCAATAACCACCATGGTGTGGTTACTTACCCAGAGCTGGACAGCCCCAGAATGAAGTCAGGTGGACCTTAGGAAGCATTGCTAACAATAAAGCTAATGGAGGTGATAAAATTTGAACTCAGCTACTTAAAACCCTAAGAGATGGTGCTATTAAAGTGCTACACTCAATATGCCAGCAAATTTGGAAAACTAAACCATAGCCACCAGATTGGAAAAGATCAGTTTAGACTCAATCCTAAAGAAGGGCAATGCCAAGAATGTTCATATTACTGAAATATTGTGCCCATTTCACATGCCAGTATGGTTATGATTTAGATTCTGCAAGTTAGGCTTCAGCAATATGTGAATTGAAAACTACCAGATCAGGCTGCTTTTCAAAGAGGCAGAGGACCTAAGAATCAAATTGCCAACATATACTGGATTATGGAGACAGCCAGGGAGTTTCAGAAAAAAAGAACACCTACCTCTGCTTCACTGACTATATCAAAGCCTTCTACTCTGTGGATTACGACAAAATGTGACAAATCTTCAAAGAGATAGGAATATCAAATCATTTTACCTGTCTGCTGAGGATCCTGTATACAGGCCAAGAAGCAACAGTTAGAACTGAATGTGAAACAACTGATTGGTTTAAGATTGGAAAGGACCTAAAACAAGCCTGTATACTGTCACCTTATTTATTTAATGATGCAGAATACATCAAGAAAAATGCCAGACTGGATAAATCAACAGCTGGAATTAAGGTTGCTGGGAGAAATACGAACAAACTCACATATGCAAATGATGTTAATGATATGCAGAAAGTAAAGAACAATTAAGAAGTCTTTTGATGAGAGCAAAAGGGGAGAGTGTAAAAGCTGGCTTGAAACTTAACAGCAAACCAAACCAGCATACAAAAACCTAAGACATTGCAACTCTTTCCATCACTTCCCAGAAAATAGAGGGTGAAGAAATAGAAGCAGTGTCAGATTTTATGTTCTTGGCCTCAAAAATCACCACAGACAGTGATTGTAGCCATGAAATTAAAAGACGTTTGCTCCTTGGAAGAAAAGTTATGGCAAATCTACTACTAAAAAGCAGAGACATCACTTTGCTGACAAAGCTGTGATTTTTCCAGGAGTGATGGATGTATGGCTCGGAGAGTTGGACTATAAGGAAAGCTGAGTGCCACAAAATTGTTGCTTTCAGATCATTGTGCTAGAGAACACCTTTCAGAGTTCTTTGGACAGCAAGGAAACTAAATCAGTCAATACTTAAAGAAAAATAATTCAGACTATTCATTGGAAGGACAAATACTGAAGCTGAAACTTAAATATTTTGGCCACATAATGGGAAGATGGAACTCATTGGGAAAGAAGGGAGAAAAGAGAATGAGTTGATAGTGTCGTGGAAGCAACAAATACGAGCTTGGACAGACTTCAGGAGATGGTGGAGGACTGAAGGGCCAAGTGTGCTATATAGTCCATAGGGTCATATAAAAGTGGATATGATTGTATACATTCTTCCAATTGCCAAGCCCTGGTGTTCTCTCCTGAAAACCTCCCGCTGTTTTTCCCCTCCTTGAGGGACTGGGGTCCTCAGCTCTGCTTCAGGAGTATGGGACAAAGTGCAAGTCAAGCTGTTCTGACAAAATCCCATCTGAATTCAGGCAGCTTGCTCAGAGAACGTGTCTTGAACAATTAAGGTGAAGGTTGGCATATACTGTTCCTGGTGGGATCCAAAGACCTTTCTATATTCTGGATCATTTCTTCATTTCCCATTATTTCCCTCTTCCTACATTTTACCTCCTCTCTAAGCAGCAGACTCCCTCTACTCCCCTCCAAAAGTTTTGTATTTCTAGACACCAAACCTCATTTCCCCCTTCTCACAGGGCCCAAAGTGAGTGAATTATTTTTTGATACAACAACTGACATTGCCATGTTCTCTAAAGAAGTACAGCCAAAATTTCATTTCTCTAGTCCTGGCATCTAACTGCCAGACTAACTTCTCCAGGTATGCATGGGCTACTTTACCAGAATGTTCCACCAATACTTCACACTAAATTTGGCCAAAGCTTCTGCCATTAGCTTTCCAATTTCTTCCTTCTTTTATCTCTTGTATGAATCTTCTCTCCTGTTACACAGTCACAACCCTAGTTATACGAGCTAGAATATTTCAATATACTCCTAATTGGTCTCCCTGCTACCTGTCTCTTCCAGCTCCAACCGATTTTTAGTGCTAGGGAGAATAAACTATTAACTAGATTATTTGGGGGCTCGTTAGATTTTCCTCATTTTCTAGCTTCTGACTTCAAGATTTAAAAGGCAGCACCATTCCTTCAGTCTCTCATGGCCAAAATCTTGATATTATCTTTGGAGCTCCCACCACCACTGCCACCCCCACTCCCATCCCCTCAGTGCTTATATCCAGTTAGTTATCATAAATTATCAGTTCTGTCCATGCAATAGTTCCAATCTCTATCTCCTCTTCTCTATTCTCATTATTTTCATTACTACCTACCTGGACTGTTCCATTAGCCTCCTAGTGGTTCTTTCAGGGCCACTCCAATCCATCTTTCATACAACTGCCAGATTTACATTCCTAATACACAGATATTTACATTATTCTTCAGCTAAGAAATATTTGGTATGTCCTTAAAAGGTAAAGGAAAATTAAAATTTCTTTCACAAACACTTGCCTTTCTTTGAAAGCTGGTTCTACTCTACCTCTCTGGATCTTTTACACACTCAGCAGTGTACCCAAACTGGACTTCTTATTGTTCCATTGAACTAGCCCTCCATTTCCCTAACTCTGTGCCATGCATGGCTCATGTTACTTCCAATACCTGGAAGGTTCCATGTACTCTGCAAATGATTGTTAAATTCTAACCTATCCTTTAAAACTCAACTCAAATATCACCTCCTCTATGAAGACTCTGATATTCCATAGAGTAATTATTTATCTCCAGAACTGGACATTAGCAGCAGTTTATAATTTCCTGTTTTTGCTTTTGTATATGTTTTCTCTCTCCCAATTTGACTTCAGGTTTCAGGAAGCACAGATTGTGTATTATGTAAACTTTACATCACTGTCTCTCATAATCATCCTCTTTGTTTTACTCACTTAGTCACCACCCTGCTTCAAGTTGTCGTCACCTCTCTCCTGGATTAGTGCAATGACCTTGATTTAATAAATAAATAAATGATTTTTATTGATTTTTTATTCTTCTAAAATTTTCCTCAGTATCCTTTTCTCTTCCCTTCCCAGAGAGGCATCCTATATAACAAATAGTATATTTTAAAGAATAAAAAGAGTTCTTGTAGTCAAGATGACAGAGTAAGACAGGAGATTGCCTGAATGCTTTCAAATTTACCTTCAAACAACTATAAAATAGTTCCTCAAAATGAATTCTGGGAAGGAAGAATCAACAAAAAGGGTGAAAACATTTTTCAGCCAAAGACAACTTGAAAGGTCAGCAGAAAAGATTTGTCTCACTCAGGTAAAGGAAGAGTGCAGTCCCAGTCAGGCACTATCAAGGTAGGCCGGCAGCAGGTTGTATCCCAGCAAGTCAGGAGGAGGCTCAGAGCCTCAGTGAAGCTGAGTGACCAATCATAGCTCAGGTGTCTAGGGCCACAGCACAGCACCAGGCCCCCTGCAGTCCCAGGCTCAGAACCAGGAGAGGTTCCAGACCCAATGCAGGCCCCAGCAAAGTGCCATGTGACCAGGTCCCCATAAACCTGGCACAGTACCAGATCCCCTGAGAATTCCACTGAGGCCTCAGTGCAGTGCCAGGTGAGTGGCGAGGCCTGCCTGTGGCACTTAAACAATATCAGAAAAGCAGCTAATGCCTGCAGGCCCTCAAACAAGAAGCTTGGGAAAGTGTCCCCTCTCCTCCAATAGTAGCGCTTAACTTTAAAATCAATGAAACAGACTGGGAAAATGAGCAAAAACAATAAAACAAACCAAAAAGATCATAGAAATTTATTATGGAGAGAGGAAAAATCAAAACACAAACTCAGAAGAGGACCACATCAAAATTCCTATGTGCAAAGTCTCAAAGCAAAATGGGAATTAGTCTCAGCCCCTCCCCCCACAAAAAAAAAACTTTTAGAAGAGCCCAAAAGGGATTTTTTTTAATTAAATAAGAGAAGTAGAAGGAAAAGTTGGGAAAAGGTACAAGCAGTTCAATAGAACCATGATAAAAAGGAGCCCATTGCTTGATAAACAAAGCACAAAAAATGGGAAAAGATGTACAAAAATTTACTGCATCAAAAAACTCCCTAAAAAGCAGAATTGCCCAAATGGAAAAGCAGGTTAAAAAGAAAAAGTTAGGTGAAGAAAATGACTCAATGCAAATTAGAATTTAATAAGTGGAAGCTAATGACTCCAGGAGATATCAAGAATCAATCAAACAAAATCAAAGGAATGAAAAAATATAAGAAAGTGTGAAATATCTCATTGGAAAAAGCAACTGACCCAGGAAGTAGACCATGGAAAGATAATTTAAGAATTATTGGACTACCTGAAAGCCATGATTATAAAAAAGGACCTGGCCATCATACTTCAAGAAATTGTAAAGTAAGACTGCCCTAATATTCTAGAATGGTAAAATAGGATTGGTATTCTAGGATGGTAAAATAAATATTGAAAGAATCTATTTATAACCTCCTGAAGAAGATCCCCAAATGAAAATTTCCAGGGCATTATAGCCAAATTCAGAACTCCCAGTTCAAAGAGAAAATATTGTAAGCAGTAAGAAAGAAACAATTCAAATATCATGGAGCCACAGTCAGTATTACACAGGATTTAGCAGTTACTATATTAAAGGATTGGAGGGCATGGAATGTGATATTCCAGAAAGTAAAGGAGCTAGAATTACAGTCAAGAATTACATACTTAGCACCATCTTTCAGTGGGGGAAAAATGGCCATTCAATGAAATAGAAGACTTTCTATCATTTCAGACAAAAAGGCTAGAATTGAACCCACCCACCACCACCAATCCCCCCCAAAAAATACAAGACACAGGAGAAGCATAAAAAGGAAAGAGAAAACATAATTGAGTAAGGCTAAAATATTTACATCCCTACTCAGGAAGATGATACTTATAAATCTTATAAGAAATGTATCTTATTAAAGCAGTTTGAAGGAGTATTCACGGAAAGTCGATGTGGGTATAAAGTGACTTCAATGGTGTGATATCCAAAAAGACAAAAAATATAAGGGGTGAGAAAGAGTATTATACTGGGAGCAGAAGGAAGAAAGAGATAGAATGGAGTAAATTATGTGGCATGAAGAGGTCAAAAAGATCTATTACAGTGGAGAGGCATATGAATGGGGGCAATAAGCATCACTTGAAACTTTACTCTCATCAGAATTGGCTCAAAAAGGGAATAAAACAACCAGTTGGGTATAGAAATCTATCTCACCCTATAAGGAAGTAGGAGGGGAGGGAGTCAAGAAAAGGGAGGGTTACTGACAGAAGGGAGGACAGATTGGGAGAGGGAGTGGTCAACTGTAAAACACTGGTGAGGAGGGAAAGGGTGAAAGGAGAGAAGGATAAACAGGAGGAAAAAGAGAATTGAGGGAAATACAGAGTTAGCGATCATAATGGTGAATGTGAATAACATGAAATCACCAACAAAATGGAAGTGGATAGGAGAGTAGATTAATTATCAGAATCCTACAATATGTTGTTTGTTAAAAAAAAAGAAAACACTTGAAGCAGAGAAACAAACACACAGAGTAAAGGTAAGGGCCTGGAACAGAATCTACTATGCTTCAGCTGAAGTTAAAAAAAAAGGCAGATATAGCAAACATGATCTCAGACAAAGCAACAGTAAAAATAGATCTAATCAATAAAGATAAGGAAAGAAACTACATCTTGATAAAAGGTAATATGGACAATGAAGTAATACCAATAGTAAACATATGTGCACCAAATGGTATAGCATCTGAATTTCTAAAGGAGAAGTTAAATGAGTTACAAGAGAAAATAAACACTAAAGCTATACTAGTAGGGGACCTCAACCTTCTTTCAGAACTAAATAAACCTAATGACAAAATAAACAAGAAATAAGTTAAGGAGACGAATAGAAAAAAGTTAAATATTATAGAACTCTGGAGAAAATTGAACTGGGATAGAAAAGAATATACATTTTTCCCTGCAGCACATGGCACCTACACAAAAACTGACCACATATTAGGGCATCAAAACCTCACAATCAAATGCAGAATGGCAGAAATATTAAATACATCCTTTTCAGTTCATAATGCAATAAAAATAACATTTAATAAAGGGCCTTAGAAAATAGATTAAAATAATTTGGAAACTAAATAAACTAATCCTAAAGAATTAGTGAGTTAAAAAAGGAAAAACAGAAACAATCAATAATTTCATTAAAGAGAATGACAACAATGAAAAGGTATACCAAAATTTATAGGATGTGGCCAAAGCAGTACTTACGGGAATTTTTTATCTCCAAACTCTTACATAAACAAAGAAACAAACAGAACAGATTCATTACCTGTCCATGCAACTAAAAAAAAATCCCCAATTAAACACCAAATTAGAAATCCTAAAAACCAAAGGTGAGATTAATAAAACTGAAAGTAAGAATTCTGTTGAGGTAATAAATAAAATTTGTAGCTAGTTTTATGGGGAAAAAAAGATGGAAAAAATATTCGTTAATTTGATTTAAAAGAAAGGAAAAGAAGAATACCAAATTACCAGTACCAAAATGAAAATGGTGTATCTACCACCAATGAAGAACATATTAATGCGATTATTAAGAACTATTTTGCCTAATTATGTCAATAAATCTCAAAATCTAAGTGAAAGGGATGAATATTTGCCAAAAAAGCAAACTGCTCAAATTTCTTAGATTAACAGAAGAGGAAATAGAATACTTAAATAACCTGATCTTAGAAAAAGAAACTCAAAAAGCCATAACTCCCTAAGAAAAAAAATCCCCAAGACCAGATGGGTTCACAACTGAATTCTACCATAGATTTAATAAACAATTAATCCCAATACTCAATAAGCTACTTGGAAAAATAGACAAAGGAGTGCTAACAAATTCCTTTCATGATAAAAATGTGCTACAAATACCTTAACCAGGAAGAGCCAAAACAGAGAAAGAAATCTATAGACCAATTTACTTAATGAATACTGATGCAAATTTTTTTAAATAAAATACTAGAAAGGAGATTACAGTGATATATCATTAGGAACATATATTAGGATCAGGTAGAATTTAGAACAGGACTGCAGGGTTGGTTCAAAATTAAAAATATATTAGCATATTTGACCATGTCAATAACAAAACCAACAGGAATAATATGATTTTCTCAACAGATTCAGAAAAAGCTTTTGACAAAATATGGTACCTATTCTTACTAAAAACATTGGAGGGGACTGGAACCAATGGGGCCTTACCTAAAATATTACATAACATCTATCTAAACTGATCAGCAAACATTATATGGAATGTAGAAAAGCTAGAAGCCTTCCCAATAAGATCAAGGGTGAAACAAGGAAGCCCATTATCGTAATATTATTCAATATTGTCCTAGAAATGCTAGCCATAGCAATAAGACAAGAAAAACAAATTGAAGGATTAAAAATAGGCAATGAGGAAACAAAACTATCACTCTGCAGATGATATGTAGGTATATTTAGAGAATTCTAGAAAATCATCTAGAAAATCTAGTTGAAACAACATGTTTTGCAAAATTTCAGAATATAGAATAAATGCACATAGATAATTAGTATTTCTATTTACTGCCAACAAAGCCCAGTAGAAAGAGTTAGATAGAAAAATTCCATTTAAAATAACTGCAGACAATATAACTGTTGGAACACTACCAGTTAAGAGAAACCCAGGGACTAAATAAATGAACACAATTACAAATTACTTTTTACACAAATAAAGACATGTCTAAACATTTGGAGAAATATTAATTGCTCATGGGTAGGTCTAGCCAATATAATACAAATGACAATTCTACCTAAATTAATTTACTTTTTCAGTGCCAAACTATCAAAAATTATTTTATAGAGCTAGAAAATATCATCTTGAAGAACAAAAGTTCAAGAATATCAAAGGAATTAATGAAAAATATGCAACCGAAGTAGGCTTAGCCATACCAGATCACAAACTATATATATATATGTATATATATATATATATACATATATATACACATATATGATTAATCATCAAACCTATCTCATACTGGCTAAGAAATAGAATGATGAATCAGTAGAATAGAGTAGGTACATAAGACACAGCAGTAAGCAACCATGGTAAACTACCATTTGATTAATCCAAAGACCTCAGCCTCTGGGAAAAGAACTCACTATTTTAGAAAAACTGCTGGGAAAACTGGAAAACAGGATGGCAGAAACTAGGTATAGACCAACATTTTACACCATATACTAAGATAAGGCCAAAATAGTCACCTGATTTAGACATAAAGGGTGATACCATAAGCAAATTAAAAGAGAAAGGAATAATTCACCTGTCAGATCTATGGAGAAGGGAAGACTTTGTGACTAAATGAGATAGAGAACATTACAAGATGTAAAATTAAAAATGTTGATGATATTAAAGTAAAAATTTTTTGCATAAGCAAATCCAATGTAACCAAGATTAGAAGGAAGGAAGAAAGCTGGGGAAACAATTTTTACAGCCAGTATGTCTGATAAAGTCCTCGCTTTTCAAATACATAGAGAACTGAGTCAAATTTATAAGAATAAAAGACATACCCCAATTAATAAATGGTCAAAAGTCATAAATAGCAGTTTTCAGATGAAGAAATCAAAACTATCTATAGTCATGTTAAAAATGCTCTAAATCACTACTGATTAGAGAAATGCAAATTAAAATTACTCTGAGGTACCATCTTACACCTATAAGATTGGTTAATATTACATAAAAGGGAAACAATAAATATTGGAGGGGTTGTGAGAAAATTGGGACGCTAATGCGTTGGTAGTGAAGTTTGAATTGATCCAACCATTCTGGAGAGCAATGCAGAACTATACTCAAAAGGCAATCAAATTGTGCAACTGTATTTATCCTTTGATCCAGCAGTACTACTTCTAGGTCTGTATCCCAAAGAGATGAAAGGAGGGAGAGGGGGAGATGACCTACTTGCTCAAAAATATTTATAGCAGTTCTTTTTGTGATGGAAAAGAATTGGAAATTGAGATGCATATTAAATGTGGAACAGCTGAACAAGCTGTGTTATGTGAATGTAATGGAATATTGTTGTGCTGCAAGAAATGATGAGCAAGTGGATTTCAGAAAAATCTGGAAAGACATGAACTGATGAAGAGTGAAGTGAGCAGAACCAGGAGAACATTGTACATAATAATAGCAACATTGTATGATTATCAACTATGAATGATTTAGCTACTCTCAGCTATACAATAATCCGAGACAGTTCCAAAGGACTCATGATAAAAAGTGCTATGTCCAGAGAAAGAACTGATGGAGTATGAATACAGAATAAATCTATTTTCACTGTATTTATTTTTTTTTCCTTTTGGTATGTTTCTTCTTTCGGGTTGTGTGTGTATAACTTACATCAAAATTGCTTGGCATCTCAGGAAGAGGGAAGGAAAGGAGAGAAGGAGAATATTTGGAAGGTAAACTTTAAAAAACTGATTAATTGATTTAAAAATTGTCTTTAAATGTAATTGGAAAAATACTATTAAAATAAAAATATAAAAAGAAAATAGCTTCAAATGCATAAAAAGTCTAAAAATACCGGTATTGTGCAACACTTGTGGACCTCTCAACTCTTCAAGATATTCTCGTATCTATTATCTGATCCATGCTTCTTTCAAATTTAACAACATTCACTTTTGACTGTTTTTAGAGGCTCTTTCCATTTTCTAGGCCCTGCTTAGGTCATTCTGAATATGTTCATCCAGATCATTCCCTGCTTCTCTGTATTTGTCAATTCAGCATTTCTTACAGCATAGTAATATTTTATTACTTACATGTATCACAATACGTTTAGCCATTCGCCAATCAATTGTGATCTACTTTATTTCTAATTCTTAACTATCACAAAAAGTGTGGCTATTAATACTTTGGTATATAAGGGAACTTCCTTCTTATCAATGGTTTCCTTGATGTAAGGAAATAAACTTAGCAAAAGAATCTCTGGGCCATTGCAAATGGACATTTTAGCTACTTTGCATGATTCCAAATTGCCTTCCAGAAATGTTGTAGTAATTCTCAGCTCCTCCAGAAATGCACTAATTTGCTTATTTTCCCACAAACCCTTCAACAGTAACTATTCCTATTTTTTTTTAAATTTTTGCCAATTTTTAGAGCATGGGGTGAAATCTCAGTTTGTTTTTTTAAAGTTTATTTCTCTTATTATTAACGATTCAGAACATCTTTTCACGTGGTTATTACTAGTTTGCAATTCTTTTGAAAATTGTTTGTTTATATCTTTTGACTACTTATTTATTGGGGAATGACTTTTGTGATATATAGACATATGCATATGTATTTACATATCACATAAATGCATATTGATATATACATGTGATGTTTGTTCATATATCTTGGATAATTAGTAAAAATAATTATTTAGTATATTATTGTATATTTGATATTTTATAACATTTCATATGTGATTATTAAATATATGTTCATTGTTAATTGATATCTGCTTCTCTTCTAATTTTTATAGAATAATCTTTAATATTAAGTTCCTTTTTTAATGCATTGTATGTTGAAAGTTGTTGATATAAGTGAGGCCTGCACAACATACAGCCTATGGGTCACTTGTAGCCTGCCAAAGGATTCTAGGGGCTGTCACTTGACCTGAAGCAATCAATCATCATCAGTCTGTCTCTAGACTAAGTTGTCATGTGACCCGCAACAATCAACCGTTGTCAGTTTGTTTCTAGTCCAAATTTTCTGTGGCCCAAAGAAGTTGCGCAAGTCTGGTATAAGCCTAATTCCTTCCACATTGCTTTCCAGTTTCCCCAGCAATTTTTGTCACATAGCATTTTTTACACCTTTTTTTCAAAAATCATTTCTTGCCTTTCTTCTCTTCCTTATCTATCTTCACCTTCTGTTTATGCTTATTTAATCATACTTAGTCTTTGTTTTCAGGATTAAATATCCTAAGGCACATATTGTGCCTTCTCCTTTTTAAAAATTTCTTTGTTTAAAATCCTGTTTGTTTAACAATTTGTTTAAAATTTATTTAAAATTTTATTTATTAAAATTGCTTAAAATTCGTTTAAAAATTATCTTGCAGATATTGCCCCATAGTTCGCTTTTCTTGTTGTGCCCTGTTCTTAGAAATACTAATTCCTACAGGTAACAAAAAATGTATTGTTCCATGGTATGAATTTTCCTATGTAGAATTTTCCACTTTTTGATTATGCAGTTTATTATTAACCTTTGGCCTCCCCATAGTTATTTTTTTCCATTGTCATAAAATCACTTCCCTGGGTATATACATTCTCACTCTTCTGTATATCAGTTGTCTCAGCGGTTCTTATTGCTTTTTCCTGAGGCTGGATGAGTGGCCAAATTTATTGCAGAATATAACCATCATAAGGTCCTCATCTCCAGTTTTTAGAATATCTCTTTTCACTCAGGAAAGCATTCATCAGTGATACTCCTCCCACCACTGAAACAAATTTCCCCATTTCATTCCCTCATTTCAATCCCTCCCTTTGCCTCCTTACCCATTCTCCTCTAGGCTTTTCTTCCACAGAGATTATGATAGTTGTTTTCCTTTCATTGTTAACCTTACATTTGATTAGATTACATATTATATCACAAATTCCTCTTTAACCCCTTCCTCCCCTCTCCTCTTTTACATATCCTCCCATTCTCTAATTCAGGAAAACAAACAAACAAGCAAACAAAAACAAAAAAAAAAATCATTCACCTGTGAGCAGGTGGATGTTTTGTGGTTTATTCTATAGAGTTTCAGATCTATTTTTCCACCATAAATTCTATTTGACTTATGCTATCTCCCTTATCTCATGGTATTCTTTTAGAAAGACACCTCTTAATGGTCTGTCTATTGTTATTTTATTGTTGTTGTCCCTGGTTGATCTATTTCTTTACCTTTCTTGTATTTCTGTTGTCTGAAGTGTTTAAAAAGAAAATACTTTGTTCAGATCTTGTTTTCTTTCTAGCAATGCTGCAAATGTCTTGTTTTTTATTGAACATCCATCTTTTCCTATTAATTGTTAGCCTCAGGTTGCAGGGTGTATCAGCTTGAGTCATATAAAGTTCTTTTGGTTTTCAGAACATATTGTTCCATCATTGCTCCTGCTGTTTCTGGTGGGTAACAAATAGTGTTGCATTAATATCTTGGAATTTACAGCACATGCTTGTTTTTATTTTTGGCTTTGGTTTTTATTTTGTTTTGTTTTTCTTCCTTTGAGAAGATCTATGGAATCTTTTCATTGAAACTCTTCTTTCTGTGTTTAAAAGTTCTGTAAAGACTTCTTATATTATGTTTGGCATTATGACATCCATGTTTTGTTTTGTTTTGTTTTTTGATTTGTCATTTTCTTGTCATGCTCTTCTGAGTCAACTAGAATCCTTAAATTGTCTCCATATATTCTGTCTTTGAAATCAATATATCTTGCTTGTATCTTTTAACATGATAGCTTTTTGCTTCTTTTCTTTCAGATTGTCCTTCAATTTGGTTTATTTAAATCCCCTCTTTTTTGAATTTTTATTTTCATTTCTAAATTCTCTCCCTTCCTATAGCTCACCTACACCCACTAAGAAGGCAAGAAATATGAACATCCTTATACATCTGCAGTGGTATTAAAGATATTTCCACATTAATTGTGGGGGCAAAACAAGGACTGAAAACATATACTTCAATCTTCACTTAGAGTCCAGCATTTCTCTATCTAGAGACAGATTGCATTTTTCATCATGAATCCTTTGGGACTGATGCAGATTATAGTGTTCATTAGCATTTCCAAATCTTTTATAGTTGACTATCATTACAAAATTGATATTACTTTATATATTGTTCTCCTAGGAGTCTTCTCACTTTAATTTGCTTCAGTTTACATAGGTCTTCCCAGGTCTTTCTGATGCCATCACCTTTGTCATTTATTATAGCACAACAGAATTGGATTAAAATCATATACCATAACTTGTCAAGTCATTCCCCCAATTGATTGGAATTCCCTTAGTTTCCAATTTTTTATCAAAAACAGCTTATATAGATAGATTGATAGATATAGATAGATATAATTATAGATAGATATACATATATAGATTTAGATATATAATAAATCAAAGTCCTTTTGTTAGATTTAGTAATGGTATTGCAGAGGCGCAGAGTATGCAGTTTCATAGCCCTATAGGCACAGTTTCTAATTGTTCTTCAGAATGATCATAGTGGATTAGTTCACAACAATAGTTGTGAACTTCAACATTTGTCATTTTCCTTTTTGTCAAGTTGGTTAATCAGATGAGTCTGAAGTGAAACCTCAGGGTTGATTTAATTTGCATTTCACTAATTATTAATGATCTAGAATTTTTTTCATATGACTGCTAATGGCTTTGCTTTTTTTTCTTTTGAATACTAACTATTCATATCATCTGACCATTTATCAATTGCACAATGGTTCTTTTTTTTAAATAAGTTTGGCCCATTTCCCTATATGTTTGAGAAATGAGACCTTTTTTCAGAGAAATTTGCTATAAAAATGTTTTCCCAATTTTCTCCTTTCCTTCTAACTTTGGCTGTATTGGTTTTGTTTGTGCAAAATTTTTTGAATTTACAATCATCACAATTATCCATTGCACAACCCATAATGTTTTCTATCCCTTATTTAGTTGCGAATTGTTTCCAAATAGGGAATAGATCTAACAGGTACTTTTTTTTCTCTACTCCCTCAATTTGCTTATGATATCATCCCTTATGTCTAAATCATGTACACATTTTGAGTTTATTTTGGTATACAATGTGAGATGATGACTTAGGCTTAATTTTTGCCTGATTACTTTCCAGTTTTCCCAGCAGTTTTTGTCAAATAGTGAGTACTTTCCATGTAGCTGGAATATTTAGGTTTATCAAACATTAGTTTGCCGTGCTTATTTTGCTTCTATTCATTGTGTATTTAACCTATTCCATTGATTAATCACCCTATTTCTTATTCAGTATCAAATTGTTTTGATGACTATCACTTTGTAGTAGAGTTTGAGATTTTGTACTTCGAGGTTCATGTCCTTCAAAATTTTTTTTTCATTGATTCTCATGATATTCTTGATGTTTTGTTCCTCAAGAAAAAAAAAAGAATGTCATTAATTTTTCTAGGTCTGGAAAGTAATTCTTTGGTAGTGCAGTATAGCATTGAATAAGTACATTCATTTAAGTACTATTGTTATTTATTTAATATTGGCTCAGTCTATTCATGAGCAATTAACATATGACTAATTGTTAAGATCCATTTTTGTGTGAACAGTGCTTTATAATCATGTTCTTGGGGTTCCTGATGTGTCTTGACAAGCAGACTCCTGAGGATTTTGTACTGTCTGCAGTTATTTAAAATGGAATTTCTCGGGGGGCGGAGCCAAGATGGCGGCTGGTAAGCACTGACTAGAGTGAGCTCCGTAACCGAGTCCCTCCAAAAACGTATAAAAAATGGCTCTGAACCAATTCTAGAATGGCAGAACCCACAGAACAGCAGAGGGAAGCAGGGCTCCAGCCCAGGACAGCCTGGATGGTCTCTGGGTGAGGTCTATTCCACACGGAGCTGGGAGCTGGGAACGGAGTGGAGCAGAGCCCAGCCTGAGCGGCGTGGACGATCCAGACCAGAAGCCGGGCGCAGGGGGCCCTAGCGCCCTGAATATGTGAGCTGCGGCAGTTACCAGACCCCCCTCGACCCACAAACACCAAAGACTGTGGAGAAGGTTAGTGGGAAAAGCTGCGGGAGTGGAAGGAGTTCGCGGTTCAGCTTCCAGCCCCGGGGGCAGCGGAGGTGGGGCAGCTACAGCTGTTGTTACTTCCGGCTCCAGGCCCACCTGGTGGGAGGAATTAAGTGGCGGATCGCAGCAGGAGTGCAACAGCCTGCTGAAGATCTAAGCCCAGTCTGGACTGGGGGTCCTTGGGGAAGGAGGAGTGCGGCTCTGACAGAGCTGGCACCTCCCCCCCAAACGTAGAACATAGAACTCGTTAGTCTACAAGCAGTCATACCCCACTGAAAAACTCAAGGGTCAAGTTAGTGGGTTGGGAATATGGCCAGGCAGCGAAAACGCGCCCAGATTCAGTCTCAGACTTTGGATTCTTTCTTTGGTGACAAAGAAGACCAAAACATACAGACTAAAGAAGACAACAAAGTCATAGAGCCTACAACAAAAGCCTCCAAGAAAAACATGAACTGGCCCCAGGCCATAGAAGAACTCCAAAAGGATTTGGAAAAGCAAGTTAGAGAAGTAGAGGAAAAATTGGGAAGAGAAATGAGAAGGATGGGAGAAAACCATGAAAAACAAGTCAATGACTTGCTAAAGGAGACCCAAAAAAATACTGAAAAATACACTGAGGAAAACAACACCTTAAAAAACAGACTAACTCAAATGGCAAAAGAGCTCCAAAAAGCCAATGAGGAGAAGAATGCCTTGAAAGGCAGAATTAGCCAAATGGAAAAGGAGGTCCAAAAGACCACTGAAGAAAATACTACTTTAAAAATTAGATTGGAGCAAATGGAAGCTAGTGACTTTATGAGAAATCAGGATATTATAAAACAGAACCAGAGGAATGAAAAAATGGAAGACAATGTGAAATATCTCCTTGGGAAAACCACTGACCTGGAAAATAGATCCAGGAGAGATAATTTAAAAATTATTTGGCTACCTGAAAGCCATGATCAAAAAAAGAGCCTAGATACCATCTTTCAAGAAATTATCAAGGAGAACTGCCCCGATATTCTAGAGCCACAGGGCAAAATAGAAATTGAAAGAATCCACCGATCGCCTCCTCAAATAGATCCCAAAAAGAAATCTCCTAGGAATATTGTCACCACATTCCAGAGCTCCCAGATCAAGGAGAAAATACTGCAAGCAGCCAGAAAGAAACAATTTGAGTATTGTGGAAACTCAATCAGAATAACCCAAGATCTGGCAGCTTCTACAATAGGAGATCGAAGGGCTTGGAATGCGATATTCCGGAGGTCAATGGAGCTAGGATTAAAACCTAGAATCACCTACCCAGCAAAACTGAATATCATGTTCCAAGGCAAAATATGGATTTTTCAATAAAATAGAGGACTTTCAAGCTTTCTCAGTGAAAAGACCAGAACTGAATAGAAAATTTGACTTTCAAACACAAGAATCAAGAGAAGCATGAAAAGGTAATCACGAAATGGAAATTGCAAGGGACTTACTAAAGTTGAACTGTTTTGTTTACATTCCTACATGGAAAGATGATGTGTATGATTCATGAGACCTCAGTATTAGGGTAGTTGAAGGGAATATGCGTATATATATATGTTTATGTATGTATATGTGAATGTTTATGTATGTATATATCTATGTGTATAAGTATGTATGTGTATGTATGTGTATATATATATGTGTTTATATAGATAGATAGATAGATAGATAGATATAGATAGATATATGTAAAAGAGAGCAGACACAGGGTGAGTTGAAGATGAAGGGAAGATATCTAAAAGAAATAAAATGAAATTAAGGGATGAGAGAGCAACATACTGAGAGAGGGAGATAGGGAGAGACAGAATGGGGTGGATTATCTCGCAGAAAGGTGGCAAGAGGAAGCAGTTCTGTGGGAGGAGGGGAGAGGGCAGGTGAGGGGGGAATGAGTGAACCTTGCTCTCATCTGATTTGGCCTGAGGGGGAATACCATACATACTCAGTTGGGTATCTTACCCCACAGGAAAGAAGAGGGAGGAAGATAAAAAAAAAGGGGGGGGGATGATGGAGGGGAGGGCAGATGGGGGTGGAGGTAATCAAAACAAACACTTTGGAAAGGGGACAGGGTCAAGGGAGAAAATTCAATAAAGTGGGATGGGTTGGAAAGGAGCAAAATGTAGTTAGCCTTTCACAACATGAGTATTGTGGAAGGGTTATACATAATGATACATGTGTGGCCTAGGTTGAATTGCTCTACTTCTTAGGGAGGGTGGGTGGGAAGGGAGGAGGGGAGAGAATTTGGAACTCAAAGTTTTAAAATCAGATGTTCAAAAACAAAAAAAGTTTTTGCATGCAACTAAAAAATAAGATACACAGGCAATGGGGCGTAGAAATTTATCTTGCCCTACAAGAAAGGAAGGGAAAAGGGGATGAGAGGGGAGGGGGGTGATAGAGGGGAGGGCTGACTGGGGAACAGGGCAACCAGAATATAAGCCATCTTGGAGTGGGGGGGAGGGTAGAAAGGGGAGAAAATTTGTAATTCAAACTGTTGTGAAAATCAATGCTGAAAATCAAATATGTTAAATAAATATATTTAAATAAAAAATGTATTTTTAGTTTTCTTTTTTTTTCTTTTTTTTAATTTTTTTATTTTTAGTTTTAGTTTACAACACATGGTTCTACATAATTTTGAGTTCCAGATTTTCTCCCCTCCCTCCCCCCTCCCTCCCCAAGACGGCATGGAATCTCATATAACTACCACGTATAACTTCGCATTGAATTAATTTATACGCTACTCAATTTGTGGAGAAGAATTATGACCAATGGAATGAATCTTGAGAAAGAAGAAACAGAATCCCCCCAAAAAACCCAAAAACAAAAACATTTATTTTCACAAGATTTTGAGTTACAAAATTTCTCCCCATCTCTACCCTCCCTCCCACTCCAAGATATCACGTATTCTTATTGCCCCTTTCCCCAGTCTTCCCTCCCTTCTTTCACCCCACTCCCTGCCCCTATCCCTTTTCCCCTTACTTTCTTGTAGGGCAAGATATATTTCTATAACCCATTGCCTATATATCTTATTTCCCAGTTGCATAGAAAAACAATGCTTTTAATATTTGGTTTTAGAACTTTAAGTTCCAAATTCTCTCCCTTCTTCCCTCCCCACCCACCCTCCTTGAAAAGGCAAGCAATTCAATATAGGTTATACATGTATTGTTATGCAAAACTTTCATAATACTCATTTGGTAAAAGACTAACTACATTTCCCTCCATCCTATCCTGTCCCCCTTTATTCAGTTTTGTCCTTTGACCCTGTCCCTTTTCAAAAGTGTTTGCTTCTGACTACCTCCTCCTCCAATTTGCCCTCCCTTCTATCAACCCCCCTCTAATCCCCTTCCCCCCTACTTTCCTGTATAGTAAGATACCCAATTGAGTGTGTATGTTATTCCTTAATTAAGCCGAATCTGAAGAGATCAAGGTTCACTCATTTTCTTTCACCTGCCCCCTCTTCACTTCCATTATAACAGTTTTTTCTTGCCACATTTATGGGAGATAATTTGCCTCATTCTATCTCTCCCTTTCTCCTTCTCCCAATATATTCATCTCTCATCCCTTAATTTTATTTTTTTTAGAAAAAAAGCAGATAGCAAAGTGGATCAAAAACCAGAATCTTACAATATGTTGTTTACAAGAAAAGACACTGGAGACACATACACAGAGAGAGAATAAAGGTAAGGGGTTGGTATAGAATCTATTATGCTTCAGTTGAAGTAGAAAAAAAGCAGGGGTAGTGTTGCAACAATTCAGCTGGCAGCAGTTTTGGGGGTGAAAGACCAACACAAGCCCAACAACAAGAATGCTGCCAGTACAGGTTCTTTTGATATGCTTTACTAAGGAAAATAACATTAAGGGGTTAATAATCTTACTTTAATCCAACATATACATATAAACTCACTTAGTTCAGGAGGAAAAGCCAGCACCCTGAAATTCAGAGCAAATACAAACAAATTACAAACATACATTATAAATAGACCAAATACAATTCATAGTTACCAAGAAACCATCAACATCTGGGTGAGCTGGGAGGCTCTTACAGTGGCTGCCCAGAGTCCCGCCAACACTCCTCCAGAAGACCCTCAGTAAATAGTCTGTTCTCTCTTTTTAAACACTCTTTAGCTGTCATCAAACTTCATCTGAGCAACCAGAACTTAGGCTCCTACTATCGGCTCTGGTTAGGACCCTGAGGGCTTCACGCCTCCATAGACTTAGCACCTAGTAGATAGGGGTTTGGGCCTGGAGCTTTGCACCTAGTAAGGCTCAATCGGAGATAATTAATTTTTTTTTTTTTTTTACACATTCACTTATATATATACTTAAACATATATATATATATATGCATATATATATATATGCATATTCCCTTCAACTACCCTAATACTGAGGTCTCATGAATCATACTCATCATCTTTCCATGTAGGAATGTAAACAAAACAGTTCAACTTTAGTAAGTCCCTTGCAATTTCCGTTTCTTGATTACCTTTTCATGCTTCTCTTGATTCTTGTGTTTGAAAGTCAAATTTTCTATTCAGTTCTGGTCTTTTCACTGAGAAAGCTTGAAAGTCCTCTATTTTATTGAAACTCCATATTTTGCCTTGGAACATGATACTCAGTTTTGCTGGGTAGGTGATTCTAGGTTTTAATCCTAGCTCCATTGACCTCCGGAATATCGCATTCCAAGCCCTTCCATCTCTTAATGTAGAAGCTGCCAGATCTTGGATTATTCTGATTGGGTTTCCACAATACTCAAATTGTTTCTTTCTGGCTGCTTGCAGTATTTTCTCCTTGATCTGGGAGCTCTGGAATTTGGCAACAATATTCCTAGGAGATTTCTTTTTGGGATCTATTTGCAGAGGCGATCGATGGATTCTTTCAATTTCTATTTTGCCCTGTGGCTCTAGAATATCAGGGCAGTTCTCCTTGATAATTTCCTGTAAGATGGTATCTAGGCTCTTTTTTTGATCATGGCTTTCAGGTAGACCAATAATTTTTAAATTATCTCTCCTGGATCTATTTTCCAGGTCAGTGGTTTTTCCAAGGAGATATTTCACATTGTCTTCCATTTTTTCATTCCTCTGGTTCTGTTTTATAATATCCTGATTTCTCATAAATTCACTAGCTTCCACTTGCTCCAATCTAATTTTTAAAGTAGTATTTTCTTCAGTGGTCTTTTGGACCTCCTTTTCCATTTGGCTAATTCTGCCTTTCAAGGAATTCTTCTCCTCATTGGCTTTTTGGAGCTCTTTTGCCATTTGAGTTAGTCTATTTTTTAAGGTGTTGTTTTCTTCAGTGTATTTTTCAGTATTTTTTTGGGTCTCCTTTAGCAAGTCATTGACTTGTTTTTCACGGTTTTCTCGCATCCTTCTTATTTCTCTTCCCAATTTTTCCTCTACTTCTCTAACTTGCTTTTCCAAATCCTTTTTGAGTTCTTCTATGGTCTGGGGCCAGTTCATGTTTTTCTTGGAGGCTTTGGTTGTAGGCTCTATGACTTTGTTGTCTTCTTTAGGCTGTATGTTTTGGTCTTCTTTGTCACCAAAGAAAGAATCCAAAGTCTGAGACTGAATCTGGGCGCGTTTTCGCGTCCTGGCCATATTCCCAACTAACTAACTTGACCCTTGAATTTTTCAGTGGGGTATGACTGCTTGTAGATTACAGAGTTCTATGTTCTACGTTTGGGGGGGAGGTGCCAGCTCTGTCAGAGCCGCACTCCTCCTTCCCCAAGGACCCCCAGTCCAGACTGGGCTCAGATCTTTGGCAGGTTGTGCACCCCTGCTGCGATCCGCCACTTAATTCCTCCCACCAGGTGGGCCTGGAGCCGGAAGTAACAACAGCTGTAGCTGCCCCACCTCCGCTGCCCCCGGGGCTGGAAGCCGAACCGCGAACTCCTTCCACTCCCGCAGCTTTTCCCACTAACCTTCTCCGCAGTCTTTGGTGTTTGTGGGTCGAGGGGTCTGGTAACTGCCGCAGCTCACATATTCAGGGCGCTAGGGCCCCCTCCGCCCGGCTTCCGGTCTGGATCGTCCACGCCGCTCAGGCTGGGCTCTGCTCCACTCCGTTCCCAGCTCCCAGCTCCCAGCTCCCAGCTCCGTGTGGAATAGAGCTCACCCAGAGACCATCCGGGCTGTCCTGGGCTGGAGCCCTGCTTCCCTCTGCTGTTCTGTGGGTTCTGCCGTTCTAGAATTGGTTCAGAGCCATTTTTATAGGTTTTTGGAGGGACTTGGGTACGGAGCTCACTCTAGTCCGTGCTTACCAGCCGCCATCTTGGCTCCGCCCCTGGAGATAATTAATTTATCATTCTAAAACAGTAAAAAAAAAAGTCCCAATTTAATTGATATTACAGGTAGCAATCCTGATCTCGGAAAAAGCAAAAGCAAAAAGTAGACCTAATTAAAAGAGATAAGGAAGGAAACTCCAT
This sequence comes from Trichosurus vulpecula, assembly GCF_011100635.1. Classification (NCBI taxonomy): domain Eukaryota; kingdom Metazoa; phylum Chordata; class Mammalia; order Diprotodontia; family Phalangeridae; genus Trichosurus; species Trichosurus vulpecula. Next base: position 328,200,817 of record NC_050573.1, on the reverse strand, counting down.
CTTGCTAAAAAGTACCATAAACAATGAAATAATATCAGTACTAAACATATCTGCACCAAGTGGTGTAGCAACCAGATTCTTAAAGGAGAAGTTGTGAGTTAGAAGTTCATGACCAAACAAGAGATAGGGTACATTATGAAATGTAAAATAGATAATTTTGATTATATTATATTCAAAGCTTTTGCAAAAATAAAACCAATGCACCCAAGATTAAAAGGAAAGCAGAGAGCTGGGAAACAATATTTATAGCAAGTATCTCTGATAAAGGTCTCATTTCTTAAATATATAGAGAATTGAATCAAATTTATAAGAATACAACCATTCCCCAATTGATAAATGGTCAAAGGATATGAACAGGCAGTTTCAGATAAAGAAATCAAAGCTATCTATAGTCATATGAAAAAAAATACTCTACCTCACTCTTGATTAGAGAAATGCAAATTAAAACAACTCTAAGGTACTACCTCACACCTATCAGATTATCACAAATATGACAGAAAAGGAAAATGATAAATGTTGGAGAATGTGTTGGGAAATTTGGATGCTAAAGCACTGTTGGTGGAGTTGAGAAGTGATCCAACTATCTTGGAGAACAACTTGGAACTATGCCAAAAGGGCTATAAAACTGCATACTCTTTGATCCATCAGTTGTCTGCGTTCCAAAGAGATCATAAAAAAGGGAAAAGGACCTACATGTGTGAAAATATTTATAGCAGCACTATTCGTGGTAGCAAAATATTGGAAATTAAGGGGATGCCCATCAATTGGGAAATAGCTGAACAAGCTGTGGTATGTGAATGTAACGGAATACTATTGTGCAATAAGAAATGATGAACAGGCAGATTTCAAAAAAACTTGGAAAGATATATGAATTGATGCAAAGTGAAATGAGCAGAACCAGGAAAACATTATATTCAGTATCAGTAACATTGTGTGATGATCAGCTATGAATGACTCAGTTCTCATCAACACAATTATCTAAGACAAGTACAAAGGATTCATGAAGGAAAATCCTATCCATGTCCAGACAAAGAACTGATGGACTCTGAATGCAGATCAAAGCACACTTTTTCCGTCTACTTTATTTTTTGGTTTTTGGTTTTTCTTCCTTTTGATCTGTTTCTTCTTTCACAATTGTGACTAGTGTAGAAATATGTTTTACATAATAGCACATGTATAATCTATATCAAATTGCCTACCATTTTAGGAAGAGGGGATGGAGGGAGAAAATCTGGTACTCAAAATACAGCAAAAATGAATGCTAAAAATTGTCTCGACATGTAATTTGGGGAAAATTAAATACTATGGAAGAAAAAAATTAATATCTACTTTTCTGATTACCAAGGAGAAAAAATTATTCCTAAAAATCAACAACCAAGGAACAAAACAGAGGAAGAGCATGTAAGTGAAAACAAGTGAGACAAAAAGGGAGGAGGGAGGAAGGGAAGGAAGGGAGGGAGGAAGGGAGGAAAGAAGGAAGGAAGAGGATCTAAGGAAGCTGAGGAAAATCAGGTTTTGTGACATGAGCTTGGAGAGTTGAAGAAATTCATAGAGAGGAAAAAAAGAAAAGACTCCTTAAGACTTAAAGCTAGGCAAGTGGTATATGGCTCTTCCAAGAGGAATAAAGTATGTTCTCTGAGGAAGAAGCAAATGCTGCTTGTCTTCCAAAGAAAGATGAAGTGGATCCATAGAAGCTATCAGTTGACATCTTGCAATGAGAGTAAAAGAAAGACACAAATAGTAGTGGTTAAAGAGTCCCTGCTGAAGGTAGTTATGTATAGGAGAGGTCTGCTGTCTTCCAAAGTGACAAAGAACTAATTAGGAGCTGTCACATAAGATGACTATTATTTGGGTAGGTTAATTAATGTGGGCATAAAAAACATTGTCTGAAGGAGTTTAGAAAACAATGGTAAAGACTATTGCTTCATGAATAGGAGATTGAAAATCTAAAGAGCACAGGTGGTATTTTCACTGCTGGTGTTGATTTAAGGCTAGGGCTTCAGAGGAGAAGGGCACCTTTAAAAACGAACAGCTAGTTAAGAAAGCTGTGTCTGAAAATAGGCTTTGGATTTCTGAGCCATTGCTTAAAATACAGAAATGGGAAGCTCCTGACAAGGGATACAGTGTTACTAAAATGACTGGAAGTAATTCATATCTCTACATTTTTACAAATCTAATCAAAATGTCGTTATAGTAGAGCATAATTATGATGCAGGATAGGAAGAACAGTAATAGATCTCCCCCAAAATATATCATGACATTGTTCTGTCACAGTTCTCTTCCCATCTTTTGGAGCAGTCCTTCTCAGTCTCCTTTATTAAGATCATCATATATGTACCTGCTACACATAGGTCAAAGGTATGGGCTGGAATACAAAGACTCTGTCATGGCCCTTCTATTCTCTCTGTATAAATTCTCTTTATTTCATCAGTTCCATAGATTTAACTATCATTTCTATGTAGATAATGTCACATTCTACATCTCCAGTCTTCTTTTCTCTACCAAGTACTGTCAGCTGAATGTCTCTGTAAGTCATCTTAAACTTAGCATCCCCAAAAGAGAACTTAATATCTAAACTATCCACTGCTCCAAACTTTCTTTTGAAAGTTCCTTGCAACTATCCTCCTGGACACCCATGTTCCTTGAGTTTTTCTTTAATAAAACTAGTCCTTCCAATCATTTTAAAATCATTCTAGGAGAAAGTGAAAGGAGTAAGCACTTATATAGTGTATGGGGTGTTCTAGGAGGATTAGCACCTCTGATGTGAGGGTTTGCCAAGCCCTTTTCAGGGCAGCTCATCTACCTTTTGCATTCACCTGTCATCCAACTCTTACCAGTAGCTCTAAAAAGCTATAGCATGAACAGTGGCCACACCACAGTAAAACCCTCTTAGCAGACAGGATAACCAACAGACCTCAAGCCTATTGGTGAGTAAGGATGATGTCTACCCCAAACATGAGAAGACTTCCTCCAGAGGATTGGGTGGATGAGTATAATTTATTCTAACATCCAGGAAGGCAGTGGAAGGAGTCACTGTGGAGCACTTAGAGCTTGGTCAAGACATCAGACATGCCAAGATCATGCAATGCATCCTGAGCTATCACCAATTGTCCTGACTCTTGTCCTACCATTGAACTTTGATGACTGTGGAAAAGAGAGTGAGGCTGATGACTTTGCACAACTCTACTTCACTTAAATCTAATTCATACGCACAGCAAGACATCACCCCATGATGTCACTGGTCCTCTTCAAAAACAGAGGATGAACAACAACACCACTATGTGCCAGGCACTGTGTTAGGTACTTTTATAAATATTATCTCATTTGTAGCCATGCTATCCTCTTTTTTAATATACCATTTATAGTCATTTCCAATTTGTTCTCTTTTTCTGGCTACTTATTCTGGTATTCCCTAACTCTAAATTATTTTCCCCACCATGTTTTCCTTCTCCTATTCACCAGTTTTCTTGCCTCCCTCATGAACTCATGTGAGTCTAGACTCCTGAGCTACTTTTTCTAAGAGTATAGTTCCACTGCTATTAATTTAGTTTAGATTCTCATATCTTGAACTATGGCAATAGTTTCCTAATAAATTTTCTCATTTATCTCTTTGTCCTTTTTGTCACTTCCCTACCACAATAATATGGCTCTTAAAAGCTTTACCATGCTTTATGTATGTTATCTCATTTGATCCATGAAACAACTTTGTTAGGCAGAAGACATTATCTCCATTTTTTTCAGATGAGGAAAGAGACCTTCATAAGTTTTTCACTTTTTACATGATCATTTTTTTTATGAAATATAAGGTTGTATTTGAATTCAGGTCTTATGAAACCAAGAACATCCTCTACAACACAACTGCCTCAGTATTCTTAATGAATAGACCCAAACACATAATGTACTACAAAACCTTCATTGACTTTTGAACTAAGTTCAAAATATTCACATCCTCACGGTTTGAATTCAGTCACACTCAAGCATCAAGGCTGCAGGTTCCCCACTCCACTTTAGGTATTCAGTCTTCTATGTTCTCATTTTAACATGTTCATGATATTTTTTCTCCATTTCCCTAGATATACCCTGAACACCAGCCAAAACAAACTACTTAGTCTTCCTACCACTCATTTCTTTACCATTTCCATGCTTTTTGTTATGTTGTTCTCTCTAACTAGAAAATTTATTCTCCCATCTCCACCTTATTCAACCTTCAAGACACATCTAAAATGTATTTCACTATTATTAATTCTTTTTTGATGTTCTGAAGAATAGGGTTTTACATTGATTACTATAAGCTCACTAAATGTGTTCAGAAATTTAAAAATGTGGCCTTTTAAATTAATATCAACTTCCAATGTTCTGATATAATTGTAAATTTATAGCCAAAGGAAAAGAGAAAGATAAGTCATATTTAAAAAGGGAGAAACACTATAATGACAGTTGTTTTGATGATTTAGGAAGCCATTTCAGACTTACCATTTTTGTCCTTACTCTTCTGGCTAAATGTGTCTTCAGATTGTCTGGCACATAGCAGGTGACCTATAAATGTTTATTCCTTTCCTTTCCCTGCCTTTTCTTTGTTTCATTTCAAGTCTGGGGAAGATCATCTTATAATCTCACCTTTAAATCTCCATCTTGTCTGTGCCTCTAATTCTATTGAGCATTTAGTTAAAACAAAAATTAGTTTCCAAGTTCATTTTTAGGTAGAAATGTGTTTCTGGATAAATTATTTTTTCAAATAACAACCGATCACTTTCTAAAGTGATATTGAATATAATTAAATATGCATCAAAATGTAACCATACAAAAACTGAAATAAGTAGGCCGTTTTACGAAGGAATTCTGTGTTCTTCATACCTATCTACCCAGTAGAATATGAATGTTATTCAGGAATTAAACTCCTCAAACTTATTTTAATTTTCCATTTCATTTCATCAATAAATGATTGGGTCCATAAACAAGTTGCAAAATTATTGCTCAATCTTTAGTTTCTTACTTTCTCAAATTATTTGCATCATTAATCACATTCTTTATTCGATACAGCTACTAAAATTCATGTCTTCTACCACTGAGAGCCAATTAATGAAGTGCAGTAGATAATATGTGAGGCTTGGCATCAGGAATTCCTGAGTTAAAATCTGGCTTCAGCCACTTGCTAGCTGTGTGACCCTGGACAAGTCATTGAACCTCTGTCTCAATTTCCTTATCTGTACCATTGGGATAATGACAGCACCTATCTTCCAAGGTTGTTGTGAGGATTAAATGAGATAATAATTGCAAAGCACGTAGCACAGTGCCTGGCACACATTAAGTGCTAACTGTTATTAAATTGTATTAAAATATATTTATTATTTTTTTTAGAAATTGAAAATGATTCAATATTTATCTGTTCTCATGCTCTCATGTATTAGCGCCATTCCCATTTTTTTGTCCTATCAATGGGTCAAAATTTTACCCCCCAAATCAGGTATTCAGCTTGTATCAATACAAGCTTAGTAGCATCTCTTCCCAGAGGCTGAACTTCCATGAGTATGGTTGCTTAGAATTCTGGGTCAGGACAAAGCTCTGGTACATGTTTTTCAATAGATAGTCTAATAAACCATACACTATTCATTGGCTATTGGTCACAGAAGTAATAGTTGTTTTATCTTTATTATGACCCACTTAGTACCTACAACAAAGAAGAAATCAGACTTATGTAGCTGATGATAGTTATTTTCTTTATAATAACTCACATGTCAAATTAGATAATACTTCTCTTACAACAATATCAGCAGGTGACATGTATATATGTATATAATATGTATGTGTATATATACATATAAATACACATGCCTATATATGTATATAAAATTATGGTTACAAAACATGTCCTTGCAAAAATTATTACCCTCATTTTATATTTGAACAAAGAGAAAGTGATTTAAATAGTGAGTAAGTGAAGGAGCTGTTTTGTGAACTCATATCTCCTGACTCCTTCTCTACTGTTTTGTTGGGGGGGGGTGGAGTTGGGGGGGGAATAAGTACTTTTCCCACTTATTTAAAAGATTTTTGTGTGAAACTAGACTTAATCTTATTGGATTTCAGGGCCATAATTAAAACCAGTAAACTGAAGTTGCTAGTGGGCAGAAAATTTTTATAACACTTTTTAAAAAATTATTATTTATTTTAGCATTTCCAAAAAATTTTGAGTTTCAAAATGTCTTCCTCCCTATAGCCCCTCCTAAACCCTTTGAGAAGGAAAACAATATGATATAAATTATAGATGTAAAATCATGGAAAATATTTCTATATTAGTCATATCTCCAAAAAGCAAGAAAAATGAAGTGAAAAAAAGTATACTTCAATTTGCAGAGTTCATCAGTTCTCTTCTAGAGGTAGATAACATTTTTCATCAGGAATCCTCTGGAATTGTCCTTGCTCACCGGATTGATCAGAATAACCAAGTCTTTCACAGTTGATCATCACTGCAATATTGTTGTTACTGTAGACAATGATCTTCTGGTTCTGTTCAGGATGCAGGTGCTAAATCAGGGGAAGGGATGCTGCTATTATCATTTCTCTGCCTTTTGGCTAGGACCAAGTGTTGGAGAAAGGATGCTGCAACCATATCCAGAGTAGTTCCTGTAGGAGGTTCCTTATTAGCAGAAGAAGCCCGTGTTCTGGGCTTGGTCATGGTCACTGAATATCACATAATTTCTGGCTTTCATTGAATGGCCAATAATAGTTCCCAGCCCAAGCCTCTATGGCTCATTGTTTAGTTTTAATGGCTTAGAATGTAAATAGCAATTGTTTCCTGATCTGGCCAGGAACTTTGAGGGTCTTCCACTCTGGGCTTGATAATTTTGTATATTAGACAGGTAAATTAGGCAGGTTTTTTTGTTTCAATTCTCACCTAGCCCTTAGTCATTGAATGAATCTTGTCTCAGATAAACCAAGGCCTGGAAAGTCATTGGTGATTACACACCTCTTTTACATGAGATAATTTTCCTTGTTCTTTCTCTCCCTTACCCTTCCTCCAACACATCCTTCTTTCTTAACTTTTCATTTTTTTAAATCATCTGAACATAATAGATTCATATTGATGCCCACTATCTATTTAGAGTCCTTCTAACTGCCCTGATAATGAGAAAGTTCTTGTTACATGTATCATCTTCCCATATAGTAATGTAAACAGTTTAACCTTATTGAGCGCCTTATGATTTCTCTTTCATGATGACTTTTTTATGCTTCTCTCAGTCATGTATTTGAATGTCAGATTTTCTATTCAGCTCTGCTCTTTTCATCAGGAATGCTTGAACGACTCCTGTTTCATTCAATTTCCATTTTTTCCCCTGAAGGATTATACTCCATTTTTCTGGGTAGTTTATTCTTGGTTGTAATCCTAGATCCTTTGCTTTCCGGAAAATCATATTCCAAGTCCTCCACTCCTTTAATGTGGAAACTGCTAAGTCTTTGTGTCATCCTGACTGTGGCCCCATAATATGTGAATGATTTTATTTTGTTTTTCTGTCTGCTTGCAATAATTTTCCTTGACCTAGGAGTTCTCAATTTTGGCTATAATATCTCTGGGAGTCTTCAATTTGGAAAAACTTTCAAGGGGATCAGTGAATTCTTTCAAATATTATTTTACCGTCTGAATCTATGATATTGGGGCAATTTTGTTATAACTTCTTGAAATGTGATATGTAGCTCTTTTTCTAAACATGGCTTTCAGTTATTCCAATAATTGCTAAATTATCTCTATTTATCTTTTGTTTTCCAAATCAGTTATTTTGCCAAAGAAATATTTCACATTTTCTTCTATTATTTTCTTTCTTTTGACTTTTATTGATTCTTGATGTCTCAGGAGACATTAGCTTCCATCTGCCCAATTCTAATCGCATACACACACACACACACACATACACACACACACACACACACAAACACACATTTCATCACTGAGCTTTTGTACCTCTTTTCCCATTTGGCCAATTATATTTTTTTAAGGAGATCTTCTCTACTGAGAATTTTTGTGCCTCTGTTACCATTTGGTCAATTATATTTTTAAGGTGTTTTTAGTATTTTTGTGTCTCTTTTAGTAAGCTGGTTTTTCCCCATATTTTTCTTGTATCACTCATTTATTTCCCTAAATTTTCCTTCACCACTCTTATCTCTCTCTTCAACTCTTCCAGCAATTTTTTATTGTGCTTGTAATATATATATATATATATATATATATATATATATATATATATACATATACAGACATGTGTATGTATATGTATGCATGTATGTGTATGTGTATGTGTATGTGTATGTATATGTATATGTGTATTTCTTTGAGGCTTTACTTGTAAATATTTTGGCACTTTTGTTTTCTTCTGAGTTTGTTTCTTGGTCTTCCTTGCTGCCCTAATAGCTTTTTACAGTCAAGTTTTTTTTTTTTGGTTCGCTCATTTTTTCTAGCCTATCTCTTGATGCTGAACTTTATATGAAAATTGAACTCAGTTCACTTCTATGTGGCGGGTCACTGTCCCAAGCATCAGGCTTTTCCTAGTAAGTTGTGGCTATTCAAATAAAACCTTTTAGGATCACCCATACAAAAGTGCTAATATTTCATATGCATTTTCATCACTTGTATATAGGAATAGAAATCCTTAATTTAGTTTAATCTCAATATCTACTATGTAACACTAGTGTGTCAAGACTCTTGAAGCAAAATATTTTCTTATTCCTAAAAGGCCAATTAGTCCAACTCTTATAGTTTTGTAAAGTTGAAGATCCATGGGGTCTCCAAGAGATGTGGTGGAATGAAAAAATATTTCACTTTATACTGTGAAAGTAGTTTAGGACCTTTATAGAAGGGATACTTCAAGATCATTCTTAAATAAAGCTGGGTTAGCTGGTCTACATTTAAACTATTTAAACCTGATTCCTAATTTTGAAGAAAATATGGGCTAAATAATTTTGCTATATAATTAACTGAGTGGTGTCCAATGAGGGTGCAGGAATGGAGAAGATTCAACATGGTTTGAGGAAGAAAATATTTTAATCAAGTTCTTAGTTTATTTCCAAGCTTCCTTAAAAATAGTAGTGCATTCTAGTTCTTCATGACTTTGCTGACAGCTTCAGGATGCATTTTGAGACAATATGTGAACACATACTGTTCCAGGGCTTGTGTGAAAAAAGAAATTGCCAGCGTAACCAAACTGTATGAAATCCTCTAAGACTTTTCCTAGCTCTTCATTGCTAAAGTGAGAGACAAAACTTACTGAATGTATAAAGAGCTTTACATCCAAAGGAAAAATTCAAGTTTGGTCATGAACCAATGTTATTCAGTTTTTGGCTTGTGAATTTAGGACTAAGTATACAATCTTAAAAAATTGAGAGGCTGTGTAAAAAGTTCTTCTGCCTAGTCATTTCTCCAAAAGCAACTAGAAGCAATGTATAAATTGGTGTAATCTCCTCAGGTGTACATTTTTTTTTCCATTTTTGACCTTGAAGTTGTGGTATAATCTCTTCACTAATATAGTACCTACCAAACTGTACAATTTGGGCTCTAAAGTTTAATCATACATTCTCCAAGAATACAAAGAATGTGAATTGTCATATGACACCACTGAACCTACTTTTGACACTCTATCACCATTCTTGCTAAAGTTACTCTGGGGATCCACATGGAATCCTATCAAAACTTGCAAACTAGTCACCAGAACAGCGTCTGAACAATTTGTTGACTCAGATCCAAACTGAAGGCATAATGCTCTGAAGACTTCATTCTTCAATTGGAATTTGTTGGCCACTTTGCTCCCATTTCACCTGAAAGCCGTGATATGAAGCTGCTGCTGCCATGGTAGCCAACAAGGTTTCCAGTGAGCTTACAAATTTTAGCACCTCTTCAGATGAAGTGAAACTCTGTTTAGCTCCTTGCAAAATGTTCAGTCATCTACATGACCATTACTACTTCATGATGGCAGATATCAAACATCATCTAAAAAAATATACCTCACCAACCACCTACCACAGGGCTCTGCTCACAACACTGTAGGCATTTAACAAACTTTTGATGAATTAAATTGAATTGAACGACATTAAACTAAATAGTAATGTCCTTGATGGGCAAGAACCATGTCTTATATTTCTAGAATACCTTATAAACACCCAGCACAGTGCTGAATATATACATGATTAATATATGCCTGGTGATGGACCAATGTTGAAATTACCATTTGTATACCTATAGTTATTTTGATTAAAAATGCTCTTTGCTATTCATTTAGCTAATATTTCCATGACACCTACCTTCACACTAATATTCAAAGCTTTTAGCTGTGTCAACATGACCCACATAAGAAAAATGCCATGCTTTCAGGAGAACTATTTCAGGACTGAAATTGCCTGATTCAGAATGCCTCATAAGCAATCCAATTGATTGTGTAGTGATTGCCCATTAATCCAATTCCTTCTGGCTTCCAAAGGAACTAAACTTTAAAAAGAAAACAATCAATTAAGTGTCTTGAAGAGATATGATTTGGAATTAGACACTTTTTAATTTACTGGAGAAAATACTCGATGACAAGCAGACATTCAGGTAAGAGAAAAGTTTAAGGAGCCTTAACAGAATTTATTACACTCAATGACCTCTTTGTTCTTTTGTACACTCATAAATATATATAATATATATGTTATTTTCCATGGTCATGATCTGTAAATTTTCTTATACATATCTAAAAAACTTTCCAGATAAGAATCAGCTAACTGATTCAAAGGATAGGATGCTGGGCCTGGAGTGAGAAAGATTAGAGTTCAAATCCAGCCTCCAACACTTAGTAGCTATTTGACCCTGGACAAGTCACTTAACCTCTGTCTACTTCAGCTTCCTCAACTGAAAGTGGGATAATAGCACCTAATTCTCAGGGTTGCTGTGATCATAAAATGAGATAATATTTATAGAGTGCTTATTACAGTACCTATCAAACAGAAGGCACTTAATAAATGCTTGTTCCCTTCACCCACCCTTTCCTGATACTATGAAAAAAATAAAGTGCTTGATGTTAAATCATTCTATTCAATGCTGAGCCTTATTAATACTCTTTAACTTTTGGCAAAAAGCCATATTGGTTTCCCCAACCTTGCTCTAATTATTATGGAAGGTATTTGTGATATTCACTTTTTATGAGTTAAAACAACTACTCCCTTGACATTGAAGATCTATATATGGAAGATGTATGTATCTTCTATACATTAAACACTTTTAAAGAATTGTTCATATAATTAGATAGAAGCTTCCCTCTCAGTCCTCGCTTGGGGTGACACTTCTAACTCTTCATTTAATTGATTATAAAATAAATCAATTAAGATGTGATAAAAAGAAACAAAAATTGAAATATGGCAATAGTTCCTTTTAAGAAATTACATGTTTTTTCATTTCCTAAAAGAATCATTCAAGTTGCATTTAAAGTCAAATGCCTATCAAATGCCATGGGGCTCATTTTTAATGTATCAGTGCCAAGGCCAGTAAAGGGTAAAAAAATATGCCCCATTATTACACTTGCTTTGGTTCTTTCATTATGCTTTGTTTTTATGAGAGTTTCATGAAAAGATCTCTGTGAATAGCTTTGGGCTTATACTGAAATTTTAAAACTACTTTTGCAGTTTCTAAAAATGAAAAGTTCGACAAGTTAGTAAACTTCAACATATTCTTACTTTCAGATATTTTATACATGCCATCAAGTGCTACTACACAGATGCTCCAAACAATGAATCTAAACTAGTTTAAAAATTACCACATAGACTAAACCATATGTGACATGAGGCCTCAATTTAACGAGAGGTTTTATAATAGAAATATTAAATTTCTTGACCTAGCATTGGACCAAGATAACTTGTATTAATCATAAAATAAGATCATTTCAAGTTGGAAGAGACAATGGGATCATCAGGGAGGTGGTGCAATGGGTAGAGTCCTGGGCCTGGATTCGGCAAGACCTGAGTTCAAATCTAACCTCAGATACTTACTAGCTGTGTAGCCTTGGGCAAGTCATTTAACTTCTGTTTGACTCAGTTTCCTCAATTGTAAAATTGTGATAATAACAGCACCTACCTCCTATGGTTGTTGTGAGGATCAGAGAAGATAGTATTTATAAAGTGCTTAGCACAGCATCTGGCACAAAGAAATACTAATCTGCTAACTTCTTTCATTCCTTTCTCTGCCATTTTACCTATAAGTAAACATGTTCAAAGAAGTTATGCTACTTGCTCAGTCTCAGAGATAGTTATTGGCAGTGTAGACTTGGCCAGATCCAGATCTAATGACTATTAGTCTAATGAATTTCTTCTGTACCCAATTTACTTTATTATGCTACATAATGGTAAGAAGAAAACCATATAAATATTCAATAGCGATAAACCGCATAAATGAAGAATATTGCCTCAAGTGAACGAGATCATATATGAAATTTCAGTGTGGTTATTGCAGTCTATTAAAATAACCCAGATTCTGCCCCCAAACCAGAAAGCCCCAGTTATGCATCACAAAAGTCCAAAGATTTTTTGTGACTTCGTGTAGTGTGAAGTTCTTATGAGAACCTAGAGTCACTTCTATCAGAATTGGTATTGCTTTCCTTTCCTCTCTATTCAAATCTTGCCCATTCTTCAACACAAAGTTCAAGGCATATTTGTTCCTCTATTAAATGATTAATTCTATGATTTAGTGATCATGTTCTAGTCATCAAGTCTGATTAGACACATAAAGAATATAATTTTGTTTTCTTATGGTATATAGAATTGTAGATTTAGAGTTCGAAGTTATATTAGAAGCTGAGGTCAAACCCTTCATTTCTTTATTTATATTTAATTTAATTATGTTCAGTTTTCAACATTCATTTCCATAAGTTTTAAACTTTCTCCCCCTCCCTCCCCACGATGGCATGTAATCGGATATGTGCTCTACACATACATTCCTATTAAACACATTTTCACATTAGTCATGTTACATAGAATTATAATGAATGGGAGAAACCATGAGAAAGAAAATAAGAAAAAACAAAAGAGAAAAGAGTCTGCTTTAGTCTACATTCTGGCTCCATGTTTCTTTCTCTGGATGTGGATGGCATTTTCCATCATGAGTCCTTTGGAAAAGTTTTAGGTCCTTGAATTGCTGAGAAGGGCTAAGTCTATCCAAATCAGTCCTCACACACTGTGGCTGTTACAGTGTACAATTTTCTCCTGGGTCTGCTCATTTCACTCAGCATCAATTCATGTAAGTCTTCCCAGGTTTTCCCAAAATCTGCTTGCTCATCATTTCTTATAGCACAATAGTATTCCATTACATTCAAATAGCACAACTTCTTCAGCCATTCCCCAACTGATGGGCATCCCCTCAATTTCCAGCTCTTGACCACCACAAAAAGAGCTGCTATAAATATTTTTGTATATGTGGGACCTTTCCCCATTTTTATGATCACTTTGGTATACAGCCCTAGAGGCGCTGTTGCTGGGGCATAGGCTTACCAGAGTCAGAAAGCAATGCTCCCTCTAAATCATGGCAGTGAAAATATTTGCCTGGTTTAGCAAAAGTATTTTGCTTCAGTGTACACAAGCGAGAATAAGGCCACAGACCCATGGCCTCTCACAGCCATGCTCCTCCAAATAAATGAAACGTGGCAGGTCAAATTATATTCTCATTAATATAAATATTACTTCATAAATAGGCACAGATGACTAAGAATTAATTGGAGCTGGTTCAAAGTTGAAAAGGAAATGGAGATTGAGCAAAGCAAAGTTAGCAGGACATAGTGACTAAGTTGTGATTACTGCATTCTAAGAACAACTGTTGTTCATCAGCAGGTGCTAGGTGCTGCCTAAGTATAGTGTTATTTCTCATAGGAATGCATCTCCTCATAGTTTCTTCATTTTAGAAATACCTAGACTACCCATTTCCTTTTGTAATGGTATGACTCCCTCTGGAACACAAAATAACACAGTGATTGGTACCTACAATCCTGGTCCCACAATTATATTATAAAAATATTGGGAGATCTTACCAGTACTAAGTAAGGATTGATATTGTTTTTATCAGGGATATTCTCATCTCCAAGTTATACAACAACATAATACTGACCAGCACAAGGCAAATTAAAATGTAAACTTCATTTTAAACCAACATTAGATGAAATTAAAAAAATGATAAACTACTTAATTTGAAGAGGACAAATCTGAAGAACCAAAGGACATTGATAATCTACACTGAAACTCTAGATGTATTACATAGTAGTCAAGTCTATGACAAAATAATGGTAGTATCTTGAATGATTTTAAGAGGCAACATGCATGTTTGCAATGGAATTTCTAACACCTTTTTTGTTTGTTTGTTAGCATGAATCTAACTAACAGACCAAGTATACAAAAACAAAGACTAGCATCTACAATTACTATCATGAATGTGTGATTTTTTTTCAAAATATTTAACAAATACTATAAGAAATATTTCAGAATCTACATATAACAGTATATACAGTGGTCAGCACCATATTAAGAACACTAGGAAGAAAGGTGGAACTATTTGGAAATAATTTTAAGGTTAGGGATAGCAACAGGAGGAGGTTTTAAGAAAATTAATGAGGATCCATAGAAAGATACTGGAACATTATGACAATACCTAGTCAATACATGGAGAGGAAAACCTGAACACTTCTTATACCACCTGATTAAAAGCAAAGAAAAAGAAATGTGTGAAATTAAATACAGAAAACAAAAGTATATTAGAAATTATTGATGCCCTTAATAAATAAAAGTAAACAAGATGAAGGTGATTCAAGAAGTGAAAACAAAGAACAAAATATTTAATTCAGTATCAATAAAGCTTTGAAACAGAAGCTTAAAGAACAAAGAAATCAAAAGAGAGACACTTTCCAAAGAAGAAAAGTGAAAAATGTCCATAGATTCCTGGGGTATTTCATTCCAGACCTTCTATGAAGCTAACATGAAACCACTAAAGGATGACTTTTGAGGTCCTGTTATTCAACTAGCTCTCATATCCATCTAACAATAATATTATCTAGACAATAACACTCCATCTTGCCTACAAGGATAATATGAGAGATTCTGTTCAACAACTTGATGAATAAATGCACTATCTCCACAGCATTACAGGTAAGTTATCTGATTTTTTTAAAGAATAACTTGTTCCTTTTTGTGTTTTTATTCTTGCCTTAATTACATCATCTCACTTTTTAATGGATAAGCTTTATTGACAAATCACTTCTCAAGAAACAGTCCCCATAATAGCTTCTAATAAAATAAGTAATGTAGTGATTGTGACTGACAGCAAAATTTTAGATTTAAAATATGTGTATTTAAAATTGTCTTCATTTATGCTGTTGTATTCATTGTGTATACTTTGTGTTCTGCTTAAATTTCTACCCATACTTTAAAACTAAATTTAAATGTAATCTCTTCCTAGAGGTCTTTCCTGATTCTCCCATCTGATAACAACATTTCTCAGGCCCTTGGCTTGCAATTCTCCAATAAATTTATCAGCTAGTTGACAAAAGGGATAGATCACTGGGTCAGGAAGATTCAAATCAAGTCTCAGATACTTACTGGCTGTGTAACCCTGGGCAAGTAAGTCACTTGACATTGTTTGCCTCAGTTTCTACATGTGTAAAATGAAAAAAGGGACAAACATTTCATTATCTTTGCCAAGAAAACCTCAAATGGAGTCAAAAGAGTCAGGCAGGACTGAAAAATGACTGAACAACAAAGTCCTGTGAATCAGAACTATCTAAAATAGTTTCTTATTCAACCTGTTCTAACTGGGAATTTCTAACAAGTAGAGGGGTGGAAATTGTTCATTATTTAACATTGTTTTTTTTTTCTCAATGACTAGTAGTCATCTGCACACAGAAACTTTAAAATGCTCATTTTTACTGATGATGATTAAAAAAACCACTAATAATAGAGACCATGTTTACTTAGTGTTTACTATGAGTAGGGCATTCCCCAGAATTTTAATTAACCTTTTCTTGAGCCCTTGCATTGTTGTTTGGAAATTAAATAAATCCCAGGGACTTTTCCTTAATAAACAAAAAATATTTCATATAAAAGGCTTTGTGAACACAAAGTCCCTAACAGATGTGAGTCATTATTATCTTATGAGATTGTAAAGTCATTGAGGGGTAGGGACCAAGTCTTATTCATCATTTGATCCCTTAGAACCTAATCTTGTGTCTTGAATATAATCAGAGATCCATATATTTATCAAATGAATCAAACTGCAAAGTAAGTCAATATAAAAATAATGTTCATTTTTTATAGTCTTTGCAACTAAAGGGAAAAGAGGGGAAATAAAAATCACAAGTCCAGATATTATATTACCTGCTTTAGCTACTTCCTTAGTCTGCCAATTTTGTAACCTGATAGCTCTTGTTAAAAAGCTTAAGCCTGCCTTACAAATCCAGCCCTTCCTGTTTCAATTTTAGTTCCTGTCCATGAGTTTTATCTCCTATGGCACTGAAAATAAAGCAAGTTAGTCCAATTTGCTGGGCAGCTCTAACAGGGGTTTTAGAGCTATTGTCAATTTTCAAGCACCCATTTTTAAAGATTAAAAATTTTAAGCTCCTTAAATTTTTCTTTAAGAAGCTTTTCCAATAAGTAAGCTTTGGAGTTCATCTCAGGACTTCTTTTTATGGTCTGGTAGTTATTCTTAAGCAATTCAAATGCATCAGCAAAAGACTTGTCCTTATTTCTTCATAATGTAGTAACATAGATTTATTTGGAACTGAAAAAGACCTTAGACATCATCCAGTCCAAATCCCTCATTTTATAGATCAAGAAACCAAGGCAACAGAGAGAGGAAGGGACTTGCCCAAGGTCATTCAGGTCATGCTTATTAGTGACAGTCCTGAGTTTTAGAATAAGAACCACCACCTCCAAATCCAAGACTTTTCCTCCTCTGTCACATTGTCATTAGCAAACACAAGATACCACACATATAAATAGATTTTAAAAATCCAATCATTTCTCAAAAAATATATTAATATGTTTCTCATTTGTTTTCTTTTTTAATTAAACTTTTTATCTCTATCTGTTTTCCAACAAATACATTTGAAAATCCTTTGTCCTAGAATATTTTTATTAATATTAATTTGTTTGGTCAGAGAAGCATATAATCTCAGAGGCAGAAGAGACTTTCAAGTCCAGCCTGTATGATGATTGGCCATCACTTAACCTCTCAGTTCCCCAAGGAATTCTCTAAGAAAATAAGTTACAGTCAAATTGCATCTCTTCATTTTTGTAGGAATTTCCTGCACCGGAAGTTGCCAACACCAATGAAATCTAGGTCTGAACCAAAAGAAACAACAACAACAAGAAAATGTTAGAAGGAACTGTGCAGTGAGCTATAGATAGAGGAACTAAAAGGACATGCCATCAAGGAACTTAGGACACAGTTAAGTATGGTTATAAAGACAAAATAATTTTATTCCCTTTTGTATTCAAGGAAATTTTGGTGAGAACCATTTTAAAGTTTGTCCTATTGGGGTCATTGCCCTGGAAACTTGATTACATAGTTCAATTCTTTGTGAGGGATTGGGCTATTGGAGGGGCTGGGCTAATGGCTCTCGCAGTTGTTACTTTAAAAAAATTAAAAGTATGTAAAGCATTTATAGACAGGTAGAACAAAGGCTGGATTTCTTGCATCTATAATCTCCTCCCTTCATCTTCAGTCATTACACAAAGTACTTGCTGCCATTTTATCCTGTCCTTTTTTAGGTTTTTCTTTCCTTCAAGATTATACTTCATATTCTTTTTAACAAGATTTCACTTGTATATTATTAGAGTGGGGTGATGTGTGACTTGTCTCAAGGCCCTGCAATCCCTAGAGATGACCCCTTTGCTAACCTGCTGCTGATATAGATTTAAATATTTGTCTATATCTGTATTTATGTGTATATAGATGTGCATATATATACAGGTATGTATATGGATACATGCATGTATAGTTATATATCCTTAGACATGTCTATAGATATATAGATTCATGTACCTATAGCTATAAATACATATGCATACGTGTGTGTGTGTGTGTGTGTGTGTGTGTGTGTGTGTGTGTGTGTGTGTATCTCCAGGTCTGGGCTCTAACCTTTTTCAAGATGCACCTTGCAAATGTTTATGCCAAAGGGCACCAAAGGATGACTGAGGTCAACCCACCTTTTTTGTGGGTGTGTAGCTGTCTTAATTGATGATATGAGCAAGCAATTAATAAGAAGTGTGGAGAGAGCAGAAAGAGCACTAGATTTTGAATCTGATTCTTTTAGTAAGGATCCTGGCCTTCGATGCTTAAAATGTTTATTTGGCCAAGCCACTGAACTTCTTGGACTTCTGGTTTCCCTGTCTGAGTGAAAAGGGTGGGGGTGCTAATTCTCTTATTTAAAAATAGATGAGGTAGAGAATTTAAGATTTGTGGTACCCTGGAAAAACACTAACTATAAAAGACATTTGCTTCCTCTCTAACATTTGGCCCAAGTTTTTCCAGGCTAATGGTTCTTAACCTTGGGTTTCTAAACTTTAAAAAATATATTTTTGCAATAATATTTTAATATCTATGTCATTTGTAATATGAATCCTGCCCCCTATATGCATATTTGTGAGTATATATGGACACATATACTATATTTTACTTGCACACATGCACATATGTATATTTGTTATTGTTGTTCGGTCATTTCAGTTGTGTCCAACTCTTTGTGACCCCATCTGGGGTTTTCTTGGCAAAGATACTGGAGAGTTTTGTCATTTCCTTCTCCAGCTCATTTTACAGAAAAGGAAACTGAGGCAAACAAGACTGAGTGACTTGCCAAAGGTCATCCAGCTAGTAAGTATCTGAGGCCATATTTGAATTCAGTTCTTACTGACTCCAGGCCAGGCACTCTAACCACGGTATCACCTAGCTGCCGCATGTGTATCTGTGTGTGTGTGTGTGTATACATAAATATATATGTATGTATGTATGTACATACATACATACATAAAAGATAACACATAATATTGGGCAAGCACAGTATGATATATTCGAATAATATACAGTATTTCAAACGCAAACATTATATCTAACACATCATTCTCTTAGCTAGCATTTAAATAGCACAAACCATATCCCAGGCAGTGTTCTGAGCACTTCACAATTATTATTTCATGTGATCCTCATGACAACCCTGGGAGGTAGGTGTTATCACTTCCTCCATTTTACAAATGAGGAAATTAAGGCAAACAGAGGTTGGTTCAGTAACTAGCCATGGGTTGCAAAGCTGGTGTCCGGTCTGCTAAGGAAGAGTGTTTGATGAAAGTGGCTCCAGCTTCTCAGATACAGATTTGGTCTGTATAACTTTTCAGGCACACTGAGTACAAAGATAATCAGTGACATGCCACAGCAATTCAGGTGTCACGTAAGTAACACTTTTCACAGGAAATATATACAACTGACAACGTTTGTTATCAGAATGAGAAAAATAAATTCCCTGCTTAAGGGTGGGGGAAATGGTAGTTGACAATATCCTCCTCATCATCATTTTATTAAGTGCCAGGCACTGTACTATATACTTTACGAACATTAACTCACTTTGCCCTCTGAGGTAAGTGCTGTTATTATCCCCATTTTTCAGTTTAGGAAACCAAGACAAACAGAGATTAAGTGACTTGCCCAAGATCACAAGCTATTATTATCATTATTATTAATTATTAATTATTATTATTATTATTATTATATAACTCATAACAATACTACCATTAAAATAATAATGTGCCTGCTGTGGACTAGTCACTATGCTAAGCACTTTATAATTATTACAACATTTGATGAAAATTATCATATTTGATAATAACAACCCTAGAGGTAGGTGTTTAACTTACACATGTTTTACAGAAAAGGAAACTAAGACAAACAGGGGTTAAGCGATGTGCCCAGAGTCATGTAGCTAATAAGTGTCTAAGGCCAGATTTGTCTTCCTGACTCCAGGCCTGGTACCCTTTCTACTGAGCAAGGTAGCTGCCGCAAATACACTTACAATTCTTATAGAAGTTCATTTGCTCTAAACAGTAGGATTGAGTTAACTATTTAGGAAAAAAGTTACAGATATCTGTTATCATGAAAAACAAATAGTTTTTACAAAAGTAGATGAAACTGTTAGCTCATCATATTCTTACATAGTTTGTCATATTTTCTTTCTCCTTTGTAGGTACTCCATATCACTTTAGGAAAATTTTAAGCTTTAAAACTTAAAATTTGGCCAAGGTTCTGACCAAAGCAAGATGCAATGCCACTGTTCCTTTAAATATGCCCCCTTGATCTCTAAGAATACTTAAATTTGTTATTTATAGGCTTAGAAATCCATGGTAGAGAATGCCTGTCCATCGATAGTGGGCACTACTGCTTCATTTATTATCTGGGAAATTGCATTTGCACATTTTTCTGACTTTTTTTTTATTTTTGCAGTACCATAGTATCACAATTGCTGAACTCTTAGCTTAATTGGATAGGAAAATCAAAACCCGATCTTTCAATATTTATTGTCACGGTAAGATTAAAAACAACACTGCAGAAAAGATTCTGTCCCAGTTCATTTGTTTTTACATTCAAAAAAGGAAAAGAAACACATTTTTTGCTGCTTTAGTTTTTTCCACAAAAGGTTAAGATAAAATTAAGGAAATAATAAACTACATCCTCCTTTGCTACTTGGAGGTTGAATACACACACACACACACACACACACACACACACACACACACATACACACGTGGAAATAAATCCCTTGAGTACTTCTCTTGGGTAATCTCCAAACTAACTTTAACCCATTCTAGATAAGGTACCAAGTACAATGGTGAACTGTGCCAGGAAGTCCTATTCCAAAGTCTAATACTTCCAAGGAAACTATAGGACTTTAAAAATAAAACTTTCAAAGCTTCTTTTTCTGTCCTCACTCTTATGTATAGTGTAGGTCTCCAAGTCTAACAATATTTTAGATTTAAAATGGGTGTACATTTTATTTTTTCTTTGTTTTTTTGGAGGGGGAGGGCAAGGCAATTGGGGCTAAGCTAGTAAGTGTCAAGTGTGTGAGGCTGGATTTGAACTCAGGTCCTCCTGACTCCAGGGCCAGTGCTCTATTCACTGCACCACCTAGCTGCCCAATG
The DNA here is from genome assembly GCF_011100635.1 of Trichosurus vulpecula. NCBI lineage: Eukaryota > Metazoa > Chordata > Mammalia > Diprotodontia > Phalangeridae > Trichosurus > Trichosurus vulpecula. The sequence goes on along the minus strand of NC_050573.1, from coordinate 328,179,649 downwards.
GATATACATTTTAGAGAAACATTGAACATAAAACTGTCCCAGGAGTCAGGAAGATATGAATTCAAGTTGCACTGCTACCACATTTTGGCTGTCAATTCTAATATATGCTAGTTAGTTCATTTTAATGGCACTTCCCAGTGCCCTTGGCAATTCTCAAAGACTATAGCCTCCCGAGCAGATGCCATAGATGTAGATCTGCAATGGGAAGTAAGGTTTCCTTTTTCGGTAATTCATATATCTGTGCACAAGGATACATGAAATATATTTCATTCTGTCGAATACAGAGCCAGGGTGGGATGCCCACGTGTTGGGGTGTATGTTTGACTCCATGTGACCTTTACCTCTGTAAAATTTTGATCAGTCAAAAATTAATTCATGAGCTATACTTTAATTTTAGATGTGTCCAGAACAGGAACTGTTCTAACGAGACAGAGACAGAAATAGAGACAGAGAAAGACAGAGACAGACACAAAGAGAAAGATTGCCCAAATTTGTTATATATACATGTGTATATATACACACAAATATGTAAACATACACATATATGTAAAATTATATACATATATTTTTCTGATATATTCTTGCTATCTATATATTTGAATAAATGTATAAACCTATAAAAGCACATATATGCATATGTTTGGATGTGTAGATAGATACATGCATGTATGTATATATGCACATATATGTATAGTTTTTTATAGTTTATGTATACACACATTCATCTATATTTAAAATGTTGAACTTGTTTCACCTACATTTATTACAAGAGTTTAGTCTTCCTTTTTCATTCTTTTGGAGGGGAGATAAGAGGGAAAGAAAATAAGTACTTGTTTATTGAAAGGCTATTTTGAAGCAGTTCAAGCAAAAATTTAAGTTTCTTGAGGACACGTCCTCTTCCACCCCCAAGGCCAGCTCCCTACCTCTCCAAGAAGCCTCACCCTGTTTGATGGAAGTGAAGAAAAAGATACTCCTCTCAAGCTAAAATGGATAACAGAAATTTGAAGGTAAAGTAAATTCTTAAATTCTCAGAACTTGACTCATTTGACTATTGTCATGTGAATGCTACTATTTTTTCTCCTAATTTGTTTAGAAATTAATTTATCTAGAAAGCTCCCATAACTTTTCCTTTCAAGAATAAAGTATGTGTTACTTGTGGGAAAAGGTGGTCCATGTGAAAGAAGGTGTGTCAGTATAGGATAATACTAATTACAATACTAGGTCTTCTCAGCAATGAAGTTATTAATATAAAAATGATATATTTTATAAAATAAAATATATATCACAATGCTATAAAATATAGCATACTAAAATATAAAAAATAAGGATACTAAAATATTAAATTATATATATAGAATATATATAAAATGTATAAAAAATAAGGTTACTAAAATATAAAAAATAAGGATATTAAATTACAGAATAGTAATCATGAACAATTGCAAGGAAATTCAATCGGTTTCCTTTCTGATTTGTCCATAACCCAAGATTAAGACAATGACGGCTAATAATATACTTAAGAGAAATAAAATAAAGGAGGATGTTTAACAGTAAGCATATTTAAAACCCCTTGCTCATGCAGCATTAAGTAATATTTTAAATCATGAAAAATCAATGGTCAGCAAGCTTTGATCCTGGGGACAAGGAATCATTTTTTTTGGGGGGGGAGTGCTTATTCATTTAGCACAACTAGGTACTGAATCATTGTTAGCCAAGGGTAGAATAGATTCTTGGAGAGAAAAACCATCACCATGTGTGATAAGGGGATGGTGGTGGACAATCGTTTGGAGGGATTTGAAATGTGATAATGTCTGTCTCTTTTCTGTTGTTCACATTAAATTTAACCTTATTCAACAATTCACACTTGCTTCACTCGTGCCAGAATGAGGAATACTCCAATAGTCCATCTAGATGGGACATACGGAGATAGAATCAATGGAAAGTATGAAAAAATAAAGGGAGAAAACGTGAGTGGAGTGAAATGCAGCTTTAAAAGAATGCAGGACTTCTTAAATGTTTTCCACTCACAATCCCTTCAGTGCTTCTTAAACTGTAGGTCATAACCCCACCCACAATTTAAGATAGACAAGGGAAACTTCTCAAGGTCTGAAACCTGTTAGAATAATTGCTAAGACATCCATTGAGTATTCTGGGTTATTATCTAAATGAAAATTAGGTGATCTATGCAACAAACTAATTTCCACAAATGTGGTTTTAAATGTACTTTACTCATACCAATGTGATAATTATGAGATGATTGTGGTATAAACACATAAGCTTTTGTGAAGAAAATTCACTCTCTTTGGGGGCATAAGCTGGAAATACAAGAAATTATGTTTGGTTTGTTCTATATAAAGCAACATACCAAAAAGCACACAAAATCATCCTTCATGTTTGAGGACCATTGAAAATGGAATAGTTAAAATGACAAATGTTTGAGAAGATGTGGGAAAATTGGAATGCTAATGGATTGTAGATAGAGTTATGAACTGACACAATTATTGTGGAAAGCGATTTGGAAGTATGCCTACAGGGCTGTAAAACTGCATACCCTTTGGTTCAGCAAGATTACCACTACTAGGTCTCTATCCCAAAGAGATCATAATAAAGGCAAAAAGACCCACATGTGCATAAATATTTATAGCAGCTCTTTTTGTGATGGCAAAGAATTCTAAATTGAGGGGATGCCCATCAATGGAGGAATGGCTGAACAAGTTGTGGTATGTGAATGTAAAGGAATACTATGGTTCCATATGAAATGATGAGTAGGCATATTTCAGATGAAACCTGGAAAGATTTACATGAATTGATGCTGAGTGAAGTGAGCAGAACCATGAGAACATTGTACACAGTAACAGCAACATTGTGCAATGATCAACTTTGATAGACTTGACTCTTTGCAGCAGTATGATTCAAGACAATTCCAAAAGACTCATGGCTGAAAAAGCTATCCATATCCAGAGTGATGCGATGACCTAAGACAATACCAAAAGACTCATGGTGGAAAATGCTATCCACATCCAGAGAAAGAACTATGGAGTCTGAATGCAAATAGAAGCATGTTATTTTCTCTTTTTTTGTTGTTGTTTTTGTTTTTTTCTTTCTCATGGTTTTTCCCTTTTGCTCTGATTCTTCTTCTACAACATAACTAATGTGGAGTTATGTTTAATATGATTGTACATGTATAGTCTATATCAAATAGCATGTCATCTATAAAAGGAGGGAGGGAAAGGGGGGAAATTTACTACTCAAAATCTTCTAAAATTATAAAAACTATATAAAACTAAAAATAAATAAATTTTAAAAAAGAAAATGGAATAGTTTATACACCTATGATTAACTTCAGCTCTTTCTATCTACTCCTACAATTGTTAACTTCATGACACAGTCTTTGGACTTAACCTTCTGCCTCCTCTTCCTTTCCCTCTACTTGTCCTGAAAAGGCAGTTTTTAGTGTCTTAACTTCTTTCTCTTCTTCAAATAGACTACTATGTGAAAATGTCATTTTCCCAGTCTCACAGTACCTAAGAACCAATTTCATCACTTTCCCATGTATATCTACCATGTACTTTTCACATTTGAAATACAATAGTATTCCAAAAGCCTCTATTGACAAGCAAACTTCCTATAACTTCAAATGCACTACTTCCTATCTAGAACTCATATGAGTAGAAAAACAAAACAAAACTTGCTTCAGGGGAAAGAGGGCTAAACTTGGTGTCCTGTGAACCGACTTAAAATCCTGACTCTGATACTACCTATGTGATCTTTGTCAAATCACTTAATCTTCATGGGTTTCAGTTTCCTCTTCTATAAAATGAAGAAGTTGAACTAAATAACCATCTCTAGTCCCCTTCCAGGCTTTAGAGCCATGATCTTGTGGTCTTATTTTCTTCACATTTTTTTTAAATTTATTGGATTAGAAACTGTTGTGAATTCTTCTTATCATTTTTATTAAAATATTTCACTAATGAGTAAGTCAATATAGAAAACATTGACAACAGTCTTTATCAGTTTCAATTTCACTACCAACTCCAAGGAATGGTAATTAATCATTAAATTGGAATTTTATTCTTTTGGGCAGAAAAGGCCATTTTCCAAAAAGTTTGTTAAGTGATGTAACTTCAATGAAGGTAAATTTCATTTGCTAAATTTTGTTCAGTTTTCAACGTTTTCTTTTCTTTATGTGCTATATAGGTTTATAAATAATGTTCAAATCAAATTGTATTCTCAAATTTACTAGAAATATCTATAAAAATAGAAGAAAGGAATATGCTACGTAGGTATTTTCATTAATTTCATAGTTTATTTTATATAGTATCGATATTAGTTATGTTCATTTTTTCCCTAATGTTGAACAAATTTTCAGCTCTAAGTCTAATGCCATAAGAATGAAAAATGTGGGAGATGTTATTGTGGTACTTCTTTTGATATTTGGTTTAATGTTTCAGAATCAACATATTGTAGAGATATTGTGTCAAAATTCTCTTTCATTCTTTTATCATGCTCTGGTTTGGATATGTGAGCCATATATGTTGCATAAAAGAGGTAGAGTTCTAAATTTCACTATTTTCATAAACAATGTATGTATCATAGGGATGAACTCTTTTTTTTTTTTTTTCTTTATTTATTTTTGGTTTACCACACACGGTTCTACATAGTTTTGAGTTCCAGTTTTTCTCCCCTCCCTCCCCCCTCCCTCCCCAAGACGGCATGAAGTCTCATATAACTGTCATGTATAACTTCGCATTGAATTAATTTATGCTCTAGTCAAGTCGTGGAGAAGAATTTTGACCAATGGAATGAATCATGAGAAAGAAGAAACAGAACCAAAAAACAAACAAACAAAAAAAAAAAAACCCAAAACCAAAAACAAAAGAGAAGCAGAAAAGGCGAGCATGTAGTGTGCCTCAGTCTGTATTCAAACTTCGCAGTTCTTTCTCTGAATGAAGATAGCATTCTCCATCGTGAGTCCCCTGGAGTTGTCCTTGCCCCTTTAGGTTGCTGAGAGAAGCGCAGTATGTCAGGGTTGGTCCTCACGGAATCCACATATCTGTGGCTGTGCACAACGTTCTCCTGGCTCTGCTCCGCTCACTCAGCATTATGTCGTGTAGGTTTTTCCAGGTTGTTATGAAGTCTGCATCATCCCCATTTCTTATGGCACAATAGTATTCCATCACCTTCATATACCACAGCTTGTTCAGCCATTCCCCAATTGATGGGCATCCCTTTGCTTTCCAATTCTTGGCTACCACAAAGAGAGCTGCTATAAATATTCTTGTACATATGGGTCCTTTTCCCGCTTGCGTGATTTCGTTGGGATACAACCCTAGAAGTGGTATTACTGGGTCAAAGGGTATGAACATTTCTATAGCCCTTTGGGCATAGTTCCACACCGCCCTCCAAAATGGCTGGATCAGCTCACAACTCCACCAGCAATGCAACAATGTTCCAATTTCCCCACATCCTTTCCAGCATTTATCATTCTCCTGATTTGTTATTTTAGCCAATCTGACAGGAGAGATGTGGTATCTAAGAGTTGTTTTGATTTGCATTTCTCTAATCAGCAGCGATCCAGAGCATTTTTCCATATGCCTGTAGATATCTTTAATTTCTTCCTCTGAAAACTGCCTGTTCATATCCTTTGACCATTTCTCAATTGGGGAATGGCTTGTATTCCTATATATTTGGCTTAGCTCCCTGTATATTTTAGAAATGAGGCCTTTATCAGAGATACTAGTTGCAAAGATTTTCTCCCAATTTTCTGCTTCCCTCCTAATTCTTGTTGCATTGGCTTTTTTTGTACAAAAACATTTCAATTTGACATAATCAAAATTATCCATTTTGCATTTTGTAATGCTCTCTATCTCTTGTTGGGTCATGAATTCTTTACTTTTCCACAAATCTGATAAGTAAACTATTCCTTGCTTTCCCAAATTACTTAGAGTATCAACTTTTACTCCTAAATCATGAACCCATTTTGACTTTATTTTGGTATATGGTGTAAGATATTGGTCTATGCCCAGTTTTTGCCCTACCATTTTCCAATTTTCCCAACAGTTTTTGTGAAATAGTGAATTATTAGCCCAGAAACTGGCTTCTTTGGGTTTATCAAAGAGTAGATTGCTAAACTTGTTGATTTCACCTACTTGTGTACCTATCCTATTCCACTGATCCACACCCCTGTTTCTTAACCAGTACCAGGCAGTTTTGATGACTGCTGCTGTGTAGTACAGTTTAATATCTGGTGTGGCTAAACCACCATCCCTAGCATGTCTTTTCATTAATATCCTAGATACTCTAGACCTCTTGTTTTTCCAAATGAATTTTGTTATTATTTTGTCCAGCTCAGTAAAAAAAAATTTTGGTAGTTCGATTGGTATGGCACTGAATAGATAGATTAATTTAGGTAGAATTGTCATTTTTATTATATTAGCTCGGCCTAACCATGAGCAACTGATATTTCTCCATTTATTTAGATCTGATTTTATTCGCGTGAAAAGTGTTTCATAGCTATGTTCATATAGGCCCTGGGTTTGTCTTGGCAAATAGACTCCCAAATATTTTATAGTGCCTTCAGTAACTTTGAATGGAATTTCTCTTTCTATCTCTTGCTGTTTGGCTTTGTCACTAATGTATAAGAATGCTGAGGATTTGTGTGGGTTTATTTTATATCCTGCAACTTTGCTAAAGTTGTTTATTATTTCAAGTAGTTTTTTACTTGATTCTCTAGGATTCTCTAGATAAATCATCATATCATCTGCAAAAAGTGATAATTTAGTTTCCTCTTTTCCTATTCTAATTCCTTCAATTTCTTTTTCTTCTCTTATTGCTACAGCTAATGTTTCTAGAACCAAATTGAATAATAGGGGTGATAATGGACATCCTTGTTTCACCCCTGATCTTATTGGGAATGCATCTAGTTTATCCCCATTACAAATAATGCTTGTTGATGGTTTTAGGTAGATGCTATTTATAATTTTGAGGAAGGTTCCCCTTATTCCTATGCTTTCTAGTGTTTTTAATAGGAATGGGTGTTGTACTTTGTCAAAGGCTTTTTCTGCGTCTATTGAGATGATCATATGGTTTTTGCTAGTTTTGTTGTTGATATGGTCAATTATGGTAATAGTTTTCCTAATATTGAACCAGCCTTGCATTCCTGGAATAAATCCTACCTGGTCATGGTGTATTATTCTCGTAATGAGTTGCTGCAATCTTTTTGCTAATATTTTATTTAAAATTTTTGCATCAATATTCATTAGAGAAATTGGTCTATAATTTTCTTTCTCTGTTTTAACTCTACCTGGTTTAGGTATTAGTACCATATTTGTGTCATAAAAAGAATTTGGTAGGACTCCTTCTTCCCCTATTTTCCCAAATAGTCTGCAAAGTATTGGAATTAGTTGTTCTTTAAATGTTTGATAGAATTCACATGTAAAACCATCTGGCCCTGGAGATTTTTTCCTAGGGAGTTCGTTGATGGCCTGCTCAATTTCTTTTTCTGATATGGGGTCATTAAGAAATTTCACTTCCTTCTCTGTTAGTCTGGGCAGTTTATGTTTTTGTAGATATTCATCCATATCTCTAAGGTTGTCAAATTTATGGGCATACAGTTGGGCAAAATAATTCGTAATTATTGTTTTGATTTCCTCTTCATTAGAGGTGACCTCACCCTTTTCATTTTTTATACTGGTAATTTGATTTTCTTCTTTCTTTTTTTTTAATCAAATTGGCCAAAGGTTTGTCAATTTTATTGGTTTTTTCATAAAACCAGCTCTTTGTTTTATTTATTAATTCAATAGTTTTCTTGGTTTCAATTTTATTAATCTCTCCTTTGATTTTCAGTATTTCTAATTTGGTATTTAATTGGGGGTTTTCAATTTGCTCTTTTTCTAGCTTTTTCAGCTGTATGCCCAGATCATTGATCTCCTCTTTCCCTATTTTATTCATGTAGGCATTTAGAGATATAAAACTTCCCCTAAGAACTGCTTTTGCTGCATCCCATAAGTTTTGGTATGTTGTTTCATTATTGTCATTCTCTTGAATGAAATTATTGATTGTTTCTCTGATTTGATCTTTGGCCCACTCACTCTTTAGAATTAAATTATTTAGTTTCCAATTAGTTTTTAGCTTATTTTTCCATGGTGCTTTATTAAAAATGATTCTTATTGCATCATGATCTGAAAAGGATGCATTGACTACTTCTGCTTTTCTGCACTGGATTGTGAGGTTTTTATGCCCTAGTACATGGTCAATTTTTGAGTATGTGCCATGTACTTTTGAGAAGAAAGTATATTCCTTTTTATCCCTGTTCAGTTTTCTCCAGAGGTCTATCATATGTGCCTTTTCTAAAATTCTGTTTACCTCCTTAACTTTTTTCTTATTTATTTTGAGGTTAGATTTATCAAGTTCAGAAAGGGGGAGGTTGAGGTCTCCCAATATTATAGTTTTGCTGTCTATTTCTTCCTGTAACTCCCTTAACCTCTCCTCTAAGAATTTGTATGCCTTACCACTTGGTGCATATATGTTAAGCAATGATATTGCTTCATTGTTTATGGTGCCTTTTAGCAGGATATAATGTCCTTCCTTATCTCTTCTAATTAGATCTATCTTTACTTTGCTTTGTCTGAGATTAGGATTGCTACACCTGCTTTTTTTACTTTAGCTGAGGCACAATATATTTTACTCCAGCCTTTTACCTTAACCCTATGCGTATCCCCCTGTTTCAGATGTGTTTCTTGTAAACAGCATATTGTAGGATTATGGTTTTTAATCCATTCTGCTATCTGCTTCTGTTTTGTGAGAATGTTCATCCCCTGCACGTTCAGGGTTATGATTTCTATCTGTGTCTTTTTCTCCATCCTAATTCCCCCTGTTTATGCTTTATTTCTCCCTTTCCCCTTCTCCTCCCCAACAAAGTTTTGCTTTTGACCGCCGCTTTCCTCAGTTAACCCTCCCTCTTTATTCCCCTCCCTTATCTAACCGTTACCCACTTGCTACTTCTCCTCTTCCTTCTGCCCTCCCCCCTCCCTTTTTCCCCCCTTTCCCTCCCACTTCCCGTAGGACAAGTTAGATTTCTAAACTTATCAGAGTATGTTATTCCCTTCTTGAACTAGATCAGATGACAGTAAAGCTCAAATACTGCTCTTCTCCCTCCCTTCTTTCCCTCTACTATAATATGTTTTTTTGCCACTTCCTTTGGTGTAATTTACCCTTTTCTACAACCTTCTTACCACTTCCCTCATAGCCCTCCCTTTATATCTCTTATTTATATTTTATATCTTTACATCAGTTAATTTATACAGGCATTCACAACCTATGTATATCCCTTCATTTGTCACAATAGTTGTACCATTCACAAGAATGACTTATATATGTATATGTATATATATACATACATAAAAAACATACATAAGATGATATAATCCCACATAAAGATGTAAACAACCTAAGCTTATTGGTTAATGAAGTTTGTGGGGTTTTTCCCCCAGTTACCTTTTTATGTCTCTCTTGAGGTTTGTATTTGGAGATCAAATTTCCCATTGAGTTCTGGCCTTTTCATCAGGAAGGTCTGGAATTCCCTTATTTCATTGAATGTCCATCGCCTTGCCTGGAAAATTATGCTTAGTTTTGCTGGGTAGTTGATCCTTGGTTGTAGTCCCAGCTCCTTTGCCCTTCGGAATATCATATTCCAATTTCTCCTGTCTTTTAATGTGGAAGCTGAGAGATCCTGCGTGATCCTGACTGTAGTTCCACGATATTTGAATTGCTTCTTTTTTGCTGCTTGCAGTATTTTCTCCTTAAGTTTATAGCTCTGAAATTTGGCTATAATATTTCTTGGTGTTTTCAGTTTGGGATCTCTTTCAGGGGGTGATCGGTGAATTCTTTCAATGACTATTTTGCCCTCTGGTTCTAGGACCTCTGGGCAGTTGTCTTTGATAATTTCTTCGAAGATACTCTCAAGGCTCCTTTTTTCATCGTGGATTTCCGGTAGACCAATAACTCTCAAATTGTCTCTCCTGGATCTATTTTCCAGGTCAGTTGTTTTGCCAATCAGATATTTCACATTTTTTTCTATTTTTTCATTCTTTACATTTTGTTTTATTACTTCTTGATGCCTCATAGATTCATTAGCTTCCACTTGCTCAAGTCTAATTTTAAATGAGTTAGTGTTTACATTTTGCTTTTGAGCCTCCATTTTCAATTGGTTGATTTCACCTCTCAGGGTGTCCTTTTCTCTCTCTAGATTCTGAATCTCCATAGCCATTTCGCCAATCTTATTCTTTAGGGACTTGATTTCGTCAGTGGATTTTTTCTCCCTTTTTTCCATTTTTTCCATATTTTCTTTTAGCTCCCTAATTTGGTTTTTAAAATCCTCTTTTAGCTCTTCCAGCAGTGCTTTTTGGGCTGGAGACCAGATCATATTAGCTTTTGAGGTATCTGATGTATCTACCGTGTCATTGCTATCTCCTTCTACCTCGATATTTTGATCCTGCCTGTCTCCATAAAAAGAATCTATTGTCCTCGGTTTTTTTGTGTTCTTCTTCATGTTGGATTGCCTTTTGCTGGCGTTAGAACGAATTTCTATCTGTGAGTCTCAGGGCTTTCTGTCCCAGCTTTCTTATTCTGGGGGTTGTGAGTCTAGAATTATAACCTTCAGTTTCCTGAGGTGTGGGGGAGGGGTCTGGCTCCCTGGCGTCTCACTCCCTGTGGGTGCTCTCCAGCACTTGCTTTTCAGCAATGGTCTCAGCTGTTTGTTGTTTGAGCTGATGACTGGCGCTTCCCCTGGGGGAGCAAGGTTATGTCTGGGCTCCTGGCTTGGCCCCCTGCCGACTCTTCCCCTCTGGGACTAATGAGCTTCTAGTATTTGTCCTGTGAAGCCCCGCTACTCTCTCCTCTGTTTCAGTTCTCTTTTTTTTTTTTTCCCGAGGAATTCTCTGGGTGAGGGGGGGAGGGGTTAGAGCCGCTTACCTAGCCATTGAGTCTTCCGGAAGTTCAAGAGGCCGAGATCCTGAGTTTTGCATGCGTCAGGAGTGGGTGTTTTCGCGGCTGGTGGCGTTGCGCTGCCTCTCGTCGCTCCCAGAGACTGCCGTCCTGTGTTGGGAGGCCTGGGGATCTCCGCCGGTTTCGGGCGCCCAGCTTTCTCCCAGCCCGTCTCCCACGTGGATTTCCCGGCCGGCCGCTTCCGCCTTGGTCTGGAGCAGCCCCGCACCGAGCACTCTCCGCGCCTGCAGGTTCGTTCCTCTGGCCTTTCAGACTCTCCCGGCTCGGAAATTTGCCCCACGCAGACTGCTCGCGGTTTCTGACTCTCTCAAATCTGCTCAAATTCACTTTTTTATGGGAATCTGACAGACCTTGTGAGAGAGCTCCGGTAAGAGGCTGCCTTCATGCGGCCATCTTGGCTCCGCCCCCGGGATGAACTCTTACTCAAATATTTATTAGAAGTCATTAATACATAACCTATAGAATTTTTATGTGCATTTAGTTAGGGCTTACCCATTTTTCTTTTTGTGGAATTGAGATTTTAGAATCTGTAGTTGTTTCTTAATTCAAGTAATTTATACTCAGGGACATTTTCTGTCCATTCACTTTAAATTATTTATAGTAGTACCTGAATATTTTCTTTTTTTCTTTCTTTATTTAAACATTTTGCATGTACTTTTTGATTTTTTTTTCAACTTGGCTACCTTTCAACCTTTTTTAACAAAGTAGAGAATGGCTTATCAATATCATGAATCATCTAAAGAAACTTTTTATTATTTGTATCAGTTCAATAATATTGCTATTTATCTTTGTATTTTCAAAATTCTTTTGTTTTTGTTCAAGGGTTTTAAAGTTCATTTATTGTATGTTTAGTATGCTAGTCCTCTTTTTCTACTTAGTAAATGTATGTTTGGAGACAAATAAATCATCTAAAAGAAAATAAATTAAATTTAAAATTGTCCAGATTAAAAGACAATTTTAGTTCCACACGATAAATGTTGGTTTGTCCCCACTATATCAATCTTTCTACATTAATTATTTCCTTTTTCTATGAATCAATCCTTAACCTATTCTTTATTTAAGGTATGATAAATTAGACTCTGTTTAGGCCTGGATGATTTGCTCATCATTAATGACTCCTAATTTTACTAAATTAAAATCTAAAATTGATATATTAGATATCCCTTCCTTTCAACATATATTTATGGGTTCTTTATGCTTTCATACAGGATAAATTTTCAAAAGGCTACTTGTGGTATTGGAAAATCAGTATAATTTTAATAATTATATTCAGTAGTCACGGTAGAATTATAAATTCTTCATCATTCTCAAAAATTGTCTTCTTGTTTAGTTTAATGTTAGAGTCATCAGATTCTGAAAGAGAAATGTTAACATCACTTGAAATTATTTTATTACCATAAAGGATTTTTAAAATATTTCAGTTATTTTTCCTTTTAAGTACTTAGGTTCTCATTGCATTTGATGTATATGTATACATATATATACATATATTTAATTCATATATAAAATACATCATGCATTCATACATTTATTATACACAGCTCATTATTTGTGATGGTTTTATATATAATATAGATTCCCCTTTTTCTCTCCTTATATACCCAAATATTTTATTTAAAGGAATGTTTTGTCTGTAGCATTCCATTTGAAGAGATATTAATTCTTTTGATCTCTCTCCCTACTTTTTCCTTTCTCTGGAACTGTCTACTGTTATACTTTTCATTGGATTTTTCTGTAAATGTTTTCTCTTTCTTTCCTCATCCTCTCTCCCTCAATGAACTCAAAAATAAGTGAGGCACTTAAAAGACATTAACTCTAGCTTTTTTAGTAGAATGAAAATAATATTTTTTTTGCTTCAACTATTCATTCAATGAAGTTTTGTTTCCCTTGATTAAAGCATATTTTACTTGTATTCAATGAATTTATAATTATAATGTCCTCTTCTTTTTTCTGTAATATGGATCCAAATTCCTCCTTGCTGAAAAATATATTCCCCATTTCATGGACAGTTAATAAACTTTTCAGTTATTATTTGGAGATGCAACAAACAACAAAAACTTGTAGTTAATGAATAGCCTTCTATGATTCCCATCCTTTCCTATCCCCCAGTCCTTGATGTGGGAATTGGCTTTTCCTAGATTCTTAAAAGATTATTCCTTAATTTTGAGGTACTGGGACTTAAAATTTATCTTTCTTAGTGAGCTGAACTTGTGATTCTTTTCTTCATAAATCCAGTGAGTTCTAGAAGTCTGAACTTAGTCTTCTGTTTGTAATATTTCTTGGTAATTTTATTACCTTTTGAGGGATTTTTTTTCTTTTAAATTAATTTATTTATTTTTAGATTGCACCATTCAGTTCCACAAACTTTTGAGTTCCAAATATTGTCCCCTTCCCCCTCTTCCCCTCCCCAAAATCTTAATGGTTAGAGTTTTATCACACTTGTTTATATTGTGTGGATTATTTACATAGTGGAAACCTGATATGGGATGGGATTGACATCATCTGAATAAGGACTTACTGATTATGAAATGCCCTCTAGCAATGAAAATTGGCAACTCCTCCCCAATTTATTTTCTTAGCAAGTTGCCTAGGACACTAAGAGGGGAAGCAGCTTGCCCAGGGTCACAAAGTCTTAAAAACATATAATATTGTAAGTTTGAAATGCCATCTCCATCAATCCAAATGACAGAAAAGAGTTTCTATGAAAAATATGTCATGCAAAATAAATTTTTAGGTAAGCTGACCCTTTCTTTGCTTCTTAGGGAATGAATAGAAATAAAACACAAAATTTAATGACAAAACCCATAAATTCTCAGAATCTCAAGCAGAATGTCCATCACTTAAATTATCATTTGAGATTCTACATCGTAATGTCTTCGTTGCAGCACAGACATGAGAGAATCTGAAAGAATTGTCTCTGGTTATTTGTTTGCACAATTTTTTCCCTTATCTTTTATAAATCAAGCCACTGATTCTTTCCCATATACTTCCAATGTAACACTCGACCTCAACAATAGTTGATGTTTTCCCATTGGATAAACATGTAGTCCTTGTCATAACACAGGTTTGCAATCCTTCCCTTTTCAGTATCTTTAAGGTAAAGAAGAGGGATGGAGCATCATCTGTTCACCATTGACATAGAGTAACAATATACTACCAGTTCTATATATAGTGGATATGAAATCATCTAATTTGAGGTCTGTTGATTCATTAATTTTGTTCACTTTTGGCTCCCCATAATTTTTGTGCCAAAATAGACCTTCTCCTTCTCCCCCCAAAAAGTTCCTGCTGACATTATTGCTAGCTTAAGTAAGCCAATGAAAATTAAAGGAGTGGCATCAAAAATGGGAGAAACACTTTAAAATAAAGCACAGGAATATCCAAGGTCCTCCAGGAAACAAACAGAATAAGCCAGAATATTATGATTTATTTTTTATTATTCATTCCAGAAAAACAAAATAAACACATTAAAACCATCATCTAAAATATAAAGAAGCACATTTTAGAGGAAAGTACAGAAGGGACTTGACTTTAAAACTAGCTGGTTGGACAACCTTGAGAAAAAATCAATAAGGTTCTCATGAGAAGCTAAACATATTACCTTATTGTTTTAGCCTGATTTATTTCTTTGCCAGAGGAAGGCAGTATTATTTTTCAATTCTTGTCTATGACCTTCTGCTTTCCCCAGGTCTAAAATAATAAACAATTAAGATTTCACTTTTTAGATGTATTTTGTCAGGAATTAACATCTTTTTTTTTTCTAAAAAAAAAGAACTCATGATGATATCTTCTCTCTCTCTCTCTCTCTCTCTCTCTCTCTCTCTCTCTCTCTCTCTCTCTCTCTCTCTCTCTCTCTTTCTCTCCCTCTGTCCCTCCCTCCCTCCCTCCCTCTCCCTTCCTCTCTTCCTCTCCCCTCCCCTTTTAACTTCTCTTCTTTGAATGAGTGCAACAGCATGCTCACAAACACACACACAGACACATACCTACATACATGTACACAATACAATTAGTCTTGTCATCTCACTAGAAACACTTGCACCTTTCTCCCAGGAATTGAATTCTTGGTCATTTGCCTGGTCATTATACATACATTGCCTACTGTAAAACATCTGGATGACATATTATTTAACTCCTGAAAGGAAAAGCCAAGACTTTATATTTTCATAACAGCTAGGAGAAAAGCATTAGCCAAAAGTCTTGACATCACTTAAACAGCCACAGCTCTCTAGTCAATAAGTCCATCTAACTACAAACAAATGGAGAATAAAATAAAAAGTCTGGAGATTGGATTTCATCTCAACAGGGGCAGCAGCTAACATAAAAGTTTTGTATTTTAATTGCATTTTACTTCCTTTATGTTTTATACCTTATGGGCCAAATAGGGGATTGATTTTCTATTGTGATTACTGAACACAATCTCTGGAAAGATGCATGCAATCCCTGCTAGCAGGAGGAACCAGAGTGATTCATCCTTTTCCTTAACTGTGCTCATATTTTTATCGGGACAAAAACAGAGGATGAATTCCTGGCAGAAGGGAAACTACAGTACAATTCAATGAGGGCAATTTTCAGAAGCTCATTGTCAAAACTGAGGGCAAAAGCAGTGTGCTAGAAGCCCCTGGCAGGATGAATTTATACAGGTTCTGGCACAGTAAGTATGATGGCTGGAGCTCTGGCTGAGTAACCATATATATTACCAGTCCACAAAGACACACCGATAATGTCCCTCTAGGAGTGAGAGAGATATCTCAAGTCCTGCCAGAGCTATCCAACATATATATCGCAGCCAAACAATTATTTTCTTTGAGATGTTGAATGGAAAAAAAAAATTAGTTGAAGCCTTCCAAAAGGAGATTGTTTCTGAGAATCATGCTACCGTAGCTATGCCCCAAAAATAATAGCAGCACTGGAGAAAAGCAAAAGATGAATATGTTCTGATTAACTGTGATCTATCTCCATATATCCTCTTGTATCTGGGAACAGAAACTGCTGCTTAGAAGATTCAATCAATGGTGTGTCATCATGACCATTCAGTTTCATTAACAATTATATCTTAGACAGATTCATACGACATTTTTCTTCTTTTGCATCATTAAAGGTAGAGTGGAAGGTTTTTGTTTTAGCCTCATCCATAAGATATTGGAGGTAGAATACTACCCTGGAGAGCAACCTGGGTTTAAGTCCCAACTTTGACAAATGCTGTCTTTGTGACCCAAGACAAGCCATACAACCTCTCAATGTTCTAAGCAATTCATTACAATTACAAATAATCAAAGAATGTACAAAACTGCAGTGGTAGAAGTATCCTCATCCAAGA
Source organism: Trichosurus vulpecula (assembly GCF_011100635.1). Classification (NCBI taxonomy): domain Eukaryota; kingdom Metazoa; phylum Chordata; class Mammalia; order Diprotodontia; family Phalangeridae; genus Trichosurus; species Trichosurus vulpecula. Next base: position 328,163,328 of record NC_050573.1, on the reverse strand, counting down.
TTTTCCTGTTTTAATGACATTACTAGTTTACTTGCTTTCCCTGTAATATATAATTTGGGAAAGCTATGTCTATGTCTTTTAAAATGAATGGATTATTCTTTATTTGCTTGATAAGTAAGACTATTTTTTCCCCTTTCTTTTTTTATTTATTTATTTATTTTTAAATAATTTATTTATTTAACATATTTGGTTTTCAGCATTGATTTTCACAACAGTTTCAATTACAAATTTTCTCCCCATTTCTACCCTCCCCCCCACTCCAAGATGGCATATATTTTGGTTGCCCTGTTCCACAGTCAGCCCTCCCCTCTATCACCCCCCTCCCCTCTCATCCCCTTTTCCCTTCCTTTCTTGTAGGGCAAGATAAATTTCTACGCACCATTGCCTGTGTATCTTATTTTTTAGTTGCATGCAAAAACTTTGTTTTTGAACATCTGTTTTTAGAACTTTGAGTTCCAAATTCTCTCCCCTCTTCCCTTCCCACCCACCCTCCCTAAGAAGTCGAGCACTTCAGCCTAGGCCACACATGTATCATTATGTATAACCCCTTCCACAATACTCATGTTGTGAAAGGCTAACTACATTTTGCTCCTTCCCAACCCATCCCACTTTATTGAATTTTCTCCCTTGACCCTGTCCCTTTTCCAAAGTGTTTGTTTTGATTACCTCCACCCCCATCTGCCCTCCCCTCCATCATCCCCCCCCTTTCATTTGTTTTTATCTTCCTCCCTCTTCTTTCCTGTGGGGTAAGATACCCAACTGAGTATGTATGGTATTATCTCCTCAGGCCGAATCTGATGAGAGCAAGGTTCACTCATTCCCCCCTCCCCTGCCCTCTCCCCTCCTCCCACAGAACTGCTTCCTCTTGCCACCTTTCTGCGAGATAATCCACCCCATTCTATCTCTCCCTATCTCCCTCTCTCAGTATGTTGCTCTCTCATCCCTTAATTTCATTTTATTTCTTTTACATATCTTCCCTTCATCTTCAACTCACCCTGTGTCTGTTCTCTCTCTTTTACATATATATATATATATGTATATACACATATAAAAGCACACATATATATATATATACCTACATACACATGCATACATATACACATAGATACATACATACATACACATTCACTTATATATATATATATATATATACATAAACATATATATATATGCATATTCCCTTCAACTACTCTAATACTGAGGTCTCATGAATCATACACATCATCTTTCCATGTAGGAATGTAAACAAAACAGTTCAACTTTAGTAAGTCCCTTGCAATTTCCGTTTCTTGATTACCTTTTCATGCTTCTCTTGATTCTTGTGTTTGAAAGTCAAATTTTCTATTCAGTTCTGGTCTTTTCACTGAGAAAGCTTGAAAGTCCTCTATTTTATTGAAAATCCATATTTTGCCTTGGAACATGATACTCAGTTTTGCTGGGTATCTGATTCTAGGTTTTAATCCTAGCTTCATCGACCTCTGGAATATCGCATTCCAAGCCCTTCGATCTCTTAATGTAGAAGCTGCCAGATCTTGGGTTATTCTGATTGGGTTTCCACAATACTCAAATTGTTTCTTTCTGGCTGCTTGTAGTATTTTCTCCTTGATCTGGGAGCTCTGGAATTTGGTGACAATATTCCTAGGAGATTTCCTTTTGGGATCTATTTGAGGAGGTGATCGATGGATTCTTTCAATTTCTATTTTGCCCTATGGCTCTAGAATATCAGGGCAGTTCTCCTTGATAATTTCTTGAAAGATGGTATCTAGGCTCTTTTTTTGATCATGGCTTTCAGGTAGTCCAATAATTTTTAAATTATCTCTCCTGGATCTATTTTCCAGGTCAGTGGTTTTCCCAAGGAGATATTTCACATTGTCTTCCATTTTTTCATTCCTTTGGTTCTGTTTTATAATATCCTGATTTCTCATAAAGTCACTAGCTTCCACTTGCTCCAATCTAATTTTTAAAGTAGTATTTTCTTCAGTGGTCTTTTGGACCTCCTTTTCCATTTGGCTAATTCTGCCTTTCAAGGCATTCTTCTCCTCATTGGCTTTTTGGAGCTCTTTTGCCATTTGAGTTAGTCTGTTTTTCAAGGTGTTGTTTTCTTCTGCATATTTTTCAGTATTTTTTTGTGTCTCCTTTAGCAAGTCATTGACTTGTTTTTCATGGTTTTCTTGCATCCTTCTCATTTCTCTTCCCAATTTTTCCTCTACTTCTCTAACTTGCTTTTCCAACTCCTTTTTGAGCTCTTCCATGGCCTGGGACCAGTTCCTGTTTTTCTTGGAGGTTTCTGTTGTAGGCTCTTTGACTTTATTAATTTCTTCTGTCTGTATGTTTTGGTCTTCTTTGTCAGCAAAGAAAGAATGCACAGTCTGAGACTGAATCTCGGTGCATTTTCGCTGCCTGGCCATATTCCCAGCCAACTAACTTGACCCTTGAGTTTTTCAGTGGGGTATGACTGCTTGTAGATTACAGAGTTCTATGTTCCACATTTGGGGGGGAGGTGCCACTGCTCCTTCCCCAGCCCCCAACCCGAACTGGGCTTAGATCTTCGGCAGGCTGTGCACCCCTGCTCTGATCCGCCACTTAATTCCTCCCACCAGGTGGGCCTGAAGCCGGAAGTAACAACAGCTGTAGCTGCCCCACCTCCGCTGCCCCCAGGGCTGGAAGCCGAACCGTGAACTCCTTCTACTCCTGCAGATTTTCCCACTAACCTTCCCCGCAGTCTGTGGTGTTTGTAGGTTGAGAAGTCTCGTAACTGCCGCAGCTCACTGAATCAGGGCGCTAGGGCCCCCTCCGCCCAGCTTCTAGTCTGGATGGTCCACGCTGCTCAGGCTGGGCTCTGCTCCACTCCGATCCCAGCTCCCAGCTCCCAGCTCCGTGTGGGATAGACCTCACCCAGAGACCATCCAGGCTGTCCTGGGCTGGAGCCCTGCTTCCCTCTGCTGTTCTGTGGGTTCAGCCGTTCTATAATTGGTTAAGAGCCATTTTTTATAAGTTTTTGGAGGGTCTCCGTAGGGAGCTCACATTATTCCCTGCTTACCAGCCGCCATCTTGGCTCTGCCAAGTAAGGCTATTTTTTAAAAGAATTTTGTCAAAATGACAGTTAATTTCACTATTATACTTTCAGATGACTGCCAAGAGAAGCATCCTAAGTTATAGCCTCAGAGGCACAAAAGTCATAGGTTAACGTCTGGCCTTCTAAAACATACTGACTGGGAGAAGCCAGTCAAATCACTGAACTCAATAGTTCAGATAACTCTCTAGGATTATGTTGTTGTCGTTTGTCCTTCATTCTCAATGAAGACCATGACATCAGAGGGGTGATGCCACATCATGTGAGATAACTGGATTTAAGTGAGAAAGGGCTGTTCAAAGTCACCAGCCTCACTTTCTCCTCCAGAGCCATCTGGGTCCAGTGGCGAGATACAGATCAAGACAACTGGAGATGGCCCTGGATGCAGTGGGAAACCTCGGCCTTTTTAAGCTAAGGTCTTTAACAGGTCTCAGTTTTACCAAGGCAATGCTCATTTAGTGACTAACACTAGATAAAAAATGAGGCAGAGAATGGCCTCTTTATCTAGTCAAAAAAAATCAATCTGGGAGGGGAAGACCCTCAGGGTTTCTGGACAATTCGAAACAATTGCTATTTACATTCCCCCTGAACCAATCTGGGCCTAAACAATAACCAAGTAGGTCTTGATCTGAGACCTCTTGTTGGCCAATCAATGAGAGCTATAGTGATTTGGGGCTAAGGCTCGATCCTTGAGGAAAAAAAAATCAGTGATCAAAATTTACGTTTCCCTTGGGCCAAGCACCCTCAAGTAAGAGTATGTACCCTATGACCATGTGGACAGAGGGAAGGGAATGAAAGAGAGAGGGGGGGAGGGAGAGGAGGAAATATTGCCTCAGTCAAACTGAGACCTGTTAAAGACCTTGGTTTAAAAAGGCCAAGGTCTCCCACTGTGTCCAGGGCCATCTCCAGTCATCTTGATCATATCTCACCACTGGACCCAGATGGCTCTGGAGGAGAAAGTGAGGCTGGGACTTTGCACATGTGGTTCCCTGGTGAAATGGTTAGCACTATGCACTCTGAATCCAGCGATCTAAGTTAAAATCTCAGTTGGGAGGTAGGGAACTTTCTCTAAGATGATAAAGAGAAAGTACTAGTTACTTTGGCAGAGGAAAATTTCTCCTAGGAGCTCTCCAAACTGATAAAATCATGTGTCCAGATTTAAAAAAAGCATAAAAATGAATAAATACCTTCATTAAAATGATGAAATAGTTGATTAAGTTTGGGAACAGGCTGAAATAATGATCTAAAGAGCCTTTACTAGTCAGTAGTAATTTCTTCATTGTTGACATGGTTATGGTGATCCTACTAATTTTAAACCTCAGTTTCCTCATTTGGAAAATGGGATTAGGCTAGATGGTATCTGCGAAGTCTTCCAGCTCTAATTACATGATTTTGTGATCTATTTTCATGTGCATCCAACAAGTTAGGCATCTTAAGATATTTAGACCTGCACTAATTTTTAATACTATAATTAGTAATTAAAAGCAAATAATTTTTTCTTTTAAAAAGTAAGTAAAAATGCATAAATACTTTTCCAGCATCACACAGCCAATATGTGTCAGGTATGGAATTTGAACCCAGGTCATCCTGAGGCCAGTTTTCTATTTATCATGTCATGTTGCTTATCATTTAAAAATATTGTTTAAATATTCTACTATATTATTATATTATGCTAATTTCACAAAGCAAATAGAATCCAGAGGAACTTAGTGAGAAAGCATACTCTAATTATCATGGGACAACCAGAGTTTTCCCTCAGATATCAATAATGGAAGGTTCCAGTGGTGCTTCCTTTTGGGAGGAGAATGCATTTTCTCCTTGGGAGGGCTACATCATTGCTGAAGTGAGTGCTACCTAATGACACTCCTTTGACCAGCACCACTGCATGCACCACAGCACCACACTGGAATCATAACTCCTATGTTCCCTTTGCTGTAGCTCCCTCTCCCAGGGCTTCATTTCCACTAGAATGCCTGCAGGGGTCGAATACTATGTGTGTATGTGGGGATGGGGGGTGGGAGGCAGATGGCCCATACGGTCTGCCAGCAAAGTTGCACCCCATGTAGAACTATTTACTGTGAAACTGATACCATTGCCCTCAACTCAATTGAATTTACTATAGGCACAAAAATTCTTAGTCATGACTCATTTAGTTATGATCCATAAACATATAATGTCTAATGAGTGCTTACATTGATTCAAGAAACCCAGCATTTATCTTATTAGGTGTATTTACTTTTAAATTTCTATTTCTTTTACAAGTAAGTCAGAAAGACTTTATTATTTTTCTGCTACACAAACAGTATCAAACAAATTCCTTAAAACATGATTTGACAAGGCATATGTTCCTATGATTTTTTTCAGAAATAAAGAATTAATAACATCAGTCAATTACATTAGTATTTTGATCTTTCTAGTAGATTCTTCAAGGACAAGAAAAATAGAATTAATGTAATAATTATGAGAAAACTATTGATGTACCAAAAATAGCACACAATTTATTTATTATTTGAATTTATTTTTTGTAATATTCCTCTTAAGTTTTTAAACTGTCCTTGTTATATAGCTAAAATTCAAACACGCAAACATTACCATCTTATATCCCATTAAGATTTACTATATTATCACTGTTTACTATATTATCACTTTCTTCAGTAATTCAATGTATTAGTTTCACTGTGTAGATTTACTCAATCTTAAATGACTGTTTGCATTAATAACTGTATTTTCTTTCTTAGAGAGCAGAATAATTTCTCATCTGGTAGACCAGCTGAGTGTATGCTAATTTAAAGTCTTTACTTCTCAATATATTTCTCTACATTTCACAAGCCCTGAGTGACTATGTATCCTTCTAACAAATGAACACTATATGTTTATGACTTATTCTATACAATTTAAACTTCATATAGGCAATTTACAAATGCCAGTTAATAATCAAAATAATAAATACAACTTATTAGTTATGAAACTAAGAACAAATTTATATATGCATATTTATTTCAACCAACTTTCTTTAAATATCTAAGTCATATCTGCAATGGTAAATAAAATCTACTTATAATAAGAACTTGATTCAGCTAACTTCTGCATGGCTTCTACTCATTTTGATTTCCTCTTAAAATGAAATACCACTGTCTTGTATACTCTAATTGCAGACTACATTCTTTTATCCCTATATATACAAGCCAAATTATAAATGCTACAGTTTCCAAACTGGGTGTGGAAACTAAAGAAGATTCTGCACATATTGGGTGATCAAAAATATTTGTTGAACATAGAATGATTTGAAACACAATTACTATTGAATTAGTACATCCATTTTTAGTGTACAGTGAACTTATTGGGCTACAGAAATCAATCCAACAACATTGTTCAATTGACAACTCGAGATTTTAGAATAAAAGGCAAGAAATTATTAAATAATTAATTTTAAAAGTTAATTCTAATTATTATATATAATATAATACTTGATAAAGAGAAAAAAATATAATGCATATACTATTTTGCATGTATAACCAAGGACATTAATAACTATTGAACTAAATCTTTGGTTAATTTATAGTCTTAGGCAAATAGAATTATATTTTTCTAACTCAAGAGAATTTTATTAACCCAAACCTAATTCTTCCATCTCCCTGGATTTATAGTATTAATGGAAAACTGGTCCAAATATCAGTACAGTATTTAATTAAAGTCTTATTTTTATGGGTTTGATATTTTACTAACTACGCGAATTCTAACTTCCAGCAATAGTTTAGCTATGAACTATAAGATGTTAGTTATAATTACTTTTTATTGTTCTGAAGCCAATGGTACACTATATACTGATTAGTTTCATTCATGAACATTTTGATAATTTCCTATATTAAAGGCACTGGTATAATATTTTCATTTATCTACAGGATATTAGCAATGACAAAACATTGATGATACCTTTCAAAGTTCTATTCTCCCATCTTATGGTACAAGTTCCATCAGATGTGTTATCCCCCAAAAATGAGCCGGCTATGTGTAAAATAGATCCACTTTTTTGCATTGCTACACAAACAGCAATATATTTATGTCTTCCCTAATTTTTTTCCAAATGTGCTTTTGAAAACCAAAATAAATTTTTGGTAGAAAGACATATAATATTTACCAAAGATCTGGGGATGCTCTATATTTTAATGAAAATATTATTAACTTGATATTCCTATCAAAATATCTCTCTACATCCAATTAAATCAAAGGTCCTTGAGGTATTCATGTATCAAATTGTTCTGTTTAATGTTCTTTTGTAGAAAAAAAATCCCTAGGCTCGTTTTAAACATATTTTTAAAGAAAATCTGTCCTTTACATTCATGACTGGATATTTATTCATAATATTCCCATACTGTGATGGACCTATGATGTCAACATTGAGAATATTCCCTGCTATGATGTAGATGAAAAGCTTCCAGCTCATGTCTTGCCCATTTTGAACACTGCTGTCCAATTCCAAAAAACTGATTATGTTGTGAGAACAAAGTACAACTGATGTATCACCTATGATTTCGGACCTTTCTGAGACTTGGTTTCCTCCTCTGAAATGAACAAAACTGAACTAGCTGTTCCCTGAAGTTCCTTCTAGTGCTTGATCTATTATTTATACAGCAAATGATAAATAATTTTTTAAAAAAACTGAGCAACTGGAATTATGTGAGATCATGATAAACATCTTTGTTAGGACAAGAAGGTAAAAGGAACCTTTACTTTACTTGTCTTCATTTACATGTTGTAACTAAGAAAAGGAAATTTAGCAGCTTAGTTGAGTAAAACAACAGAACTATTCAAGAAAAATATACACTCCAGTCCTGTGAGTTCTGAGGAAATGTGGCCTAATAGCACATCTGAGACATCAGCCATTCTCTAGTTTCGCTCTGTTTTTTAAAAGACATCAAGCTGGAAGAGACACTCACTATTCAAAGTCATCACTCTACATTACTCAACTGTCCCAAAATGGCTGACCAGAAATAAGGAAATTTATAGGTTGAGGTTTGCAAGACTCACATGAAGGAGACTCAAAAGAAAATACAATTTTGCCCTTGGAAATTTATAATTGAACTACCAATAGGTAAGTAATGGTACCTGGCTTATGAGTACAGGATACAAACAGAAAGGTTTTTCCATAGCCACAAATACTTTAGTCAAAAATGTATAGCATATTCTTCCACCACTATGCATTTCTACGTAGCAGGGGAATGATAATCTACTCTCTTGACCTGCTATTGGTTCATTTCCCTTATTCATTTTAATCCCTAGTGTTGGGTCAATCAAGGGCTCTGTTTTTATATTTCTACATTAATAAAATTGCAATTCTATTATAAGTTAATTAATTAGGTAGCTCTCAACCCTCAGGCTGACTTATTAGACATAAATTATTAAACTAGTAAAACATTTTCCACATTCTCTCTCTCTCTCTCTCTCTCTCTCTCTCTCTCTCTCTCTCTCTCTCTCTCTCTCTCTCCCTCCGTCCCGCCTTCCCTATGTGAGCATAGTAGACAGATATCCTACTATTTGATCAAACAAACATTAAGATTACTGGCTAAAAGGTTATTGACTATGTAAAAATAATAAAACAAAGATATAATAATTTTATATTATATCATCTTCAATTTATTTCACAGAGTCACATCTAATCATCATTACTGTGCTGCTGCTTAATTCTCAGGTCTGGAAACATTGTCTCTCCATTCAATTACCTTTTTCAATATAGTGGCCACTTTCTCAATATTTCTGTTTACAATTTTCTTTACATTAGAGTTAAGGCATTTCCCTCAAGAAAGGAGTTTTCTTACTTTCTCTCTTTATCTTATTTAGTCTCCTAAGCTATAAAAATCAACTCTCCAAAATGAAAATTAAATTCTCAGACTCCTCACAGGATGATAGTTAAATTCTAAGATTCTATTGCTTTTTAAGGAGACTATAATTTCATTTAGAGATGCTGTGAGCAAACTATTGACAAGTCAATGATTTAACATTAAATTTAATTTAAAATTAATTTAAATTTTATTTAAAACTGTAATTAAATTTTAATTTGAAGTTTTAATTAATTATAAGATAATTTAAAGTCTTCTATAAATGAAGTATAACACATACTGATTTCTATACGTGTATATATAGTATAAATAATATACTCCACTTAGAACAATATCTGAAAAAAATCAAAGTCATAAATATAATAGATCCCTTTAATATTCAACTGCCATGAAACACTGCTTAATCAAACCCTGATACTTCCTTCCAAGTTTAAGAAAAAAAAATTCAAATTCTACCAAAATATTTTCATGGAGTTAAAACCTACTTGTACATATCTATGTAACTCGTGGATTTGGCTCCTTCCCCATGATATGTTTCGTGATAATTCATAGTCAAGAACTCATACAGGTGTCTTTTATTCAGCCTTTCAGAGCTTTACCTATCTAATTATGACTTAGAAACTCTCTATAAACTCTCTGTATTATCTAGCTACCCAGTATCTTTCTGTTTCTACACTAGGGAAAAATTGACTTTCTGCTCCACAGAGGTCAACAAAAGCCAGGAAGAAGGTGATTACAGACGAATAATGTGTTCATGTTCTCAGCATGAATCCCCCTATGATAGATTTTTTTAACCAATCAAAAGGAGAGTAATTTTCTCTTTCTATATAAAAGTGCTTCCAACTGTTTTAAACCCTAGCCTCTAACACACTCTACTTTTAAAGGGTCAAAGCTTTCTTTTTTTCTTAACTTTGAAATGCATTTAAATAGACATTAATAAATTTTTAAAATACGTTATATACCTATTTCCACATAGTATCTTTATGTAGTATTATATTTGGGTAGGTAAAGGAAGAGACAGCAATATCCTATAAATATGGCCATAACTTTATAGTAACTTATACTACTTGAAAGGAGAAGACATAGAGACCCTAATTCTCTCTGTAACCATACATAAGGAAATATCTTTACACATGAAAGAGAATGGTGTCTCTGTTTCTGGTCTCCAATTTTTTTGACAATATTAGTTGCAGATGTAATTTTATTAAAGGAGGAAATATCTTTATTGATGTAGATGGTAACCCTTTTGTGTTTTCTCATTTTTGTCCATCTCTTCCATAGATCTACAACAGAGAATCCACTCAATGAACCTCATTTAAAAATATTATCTGCACCAGAGCTTTCCATTTGTAATGCTTTGTTTTTCATCATTTCCCAGCTATCTCCACATCTTGTTGCCACCACTCAGTCATCTTCCTTACCCCTTATCCACTAGACATTTGGTTTATACCCCTGAAGCACAACGGACTTTTAAAAGTGGCTTTCTCAATGTTATACCTAGATCTTGATCTCTAACTCACCTCCAGGACATTTCCACACCATACTCCTCCCCTCTGCTTCCCAGGTCCCCTTCATGTGTTGTTTTCTTGTTAGAAAGTAATCTGAAGGCTTTGGTTGCTTTTATTGACATTAATCAATCAATAACCATTCATTGATCACCTACTATATATCAGGCACTATGCTAAAAATGCCCAGTGATTAATAAAGTTCCTGGAAAATAGTTTTTAATAGAACTTTTACCTATCTGTGATCTCATTCAAATGATCATTCATACCAACAAGTCAGAAAGCAACCCAACCATTTCTGCCAGACTATGAGGCTTTCTTCCATATTTTACCAAAAATTCACCATAGGTTATCCATGTAACTATTACTGGCCAGTAATACATCATGGCAACTTTACACTGAGTCAGCTCTTTAAAGCTCAAGATTTCCTACTTCTGTGAAATATAAGAAAGCACACTTAAATTATGGGGGAAAATTAAGTATAAAAGTAATATACCTGTTGAAAAATTGCACACACATTTAAGAGAGTCCAGAGATATGCCAGTCTAGAATTTTTTTGGTGACAAAGAAGACCAAAACATACAGCCAGAAGAAGTCAACAAAGTCAAAGAGCCTACATCAAAAACCTCCAAGAAAAACATGAACTGGTCTCAGGGGCCATGGAAGAGCTCAAAAAGGATTTGGAAAAGCACGTTAGAGAAGTAGAAGAAAAATTGGGAAGAGAAATGAGAGGGATGCGGGAAAACCATGAAAAACAAGTCAATGACTTGCTAAAGGAGACCCAAAAAATACGGAAAAAATACTGAAGAAAACAACACGTTAAAAAATAGACTAACTCAAATGGCAAAAGAACTCCAAAAAGCCAATGAGGAGAATGCCTTGAAAGGCAGAATTAGCCAAATGGAAAAGGTGGTCCAAAAGACCACTGAAAAAAATACTACCTTAAAAATTAGATTGGAGCAGGTGGAAGCTAGTGACTTTATGAGAAATCAAGATATTATAAAACAAAACCAAAGGAATGAAAAAGTGGAAGACAATATGAAATATCTCATTGGAGAAACCACTGACCTGGAAAATAGATCCTGGAGAGATAATTTAAAAATTATTGGACTACCTGAAAGTCATAATGAAAAAAAAGAGCCTAGATGTCACCTTTCAAAAACTTATCAAGGAAAACTGCCCTGATATCCTAGAGCCAGAGGGTAAACTAGAAATTGAAAGAATCCACCAATAACCTCCTGAAAAAGATCCCAAAAAGAAAACTCCTAGGAATATTGTTGCCAAATTCAAGAGCTCCCAGATCAAGGAGAAAATACTGCAAGAAGCCAGAAAGAAACAATTTGAGTATTGTGGAAACACAATCAGGATAACACAAGGTCTAGCAGCTTCTACATTAAGGGATCAAAGGGCTTGGAATATGATATTCTGGAGGTCAGTGGAGCTAGGATTAAAACCAAGAATCACCTACCCAGCAAACTGAGTATCATGCTCCAAGGCAAAATATAGACTTTCAACAAAATAGAGGACTTTCAAGCTTTCTCAGTGAAAAGATCAGAGCTGAATAGAAAATTTGACTTTCAAACACAAAAATCAAGAGAAGCATGAAAAGGTAAACAAGAAAGAGAAATAATAAGGGACTCACTAAAGTTGAACTGTTTTGTTTACATTGCTACATGGAAAGATGATGTGTATAATTCATGAGACCTCAGTATTAGGGTAGCTGAAGGGAATACATACATTCATACATACACACACACACACACACACACACACACACACACACACACACACACAGAGGGCACAGGGTGAGTGGAATATGAAGGGATGATATCTAAAAAAATAAAATCAAATTAAGGAATGAGAGAGGAATATACTGAGAGAGGGAGAAAGGGAGAGATAGAATGGGGTAAATTATCTCTCATAAAAGTGGCAAGAAAGAGCCATTCTGTAGGAAGGAAAGAGGGGGCAGGTGAGGGGGAATGAGTGAATCTTGCTCTCATCGGATTTTGACTTGAGGAGGGAATAACATGCACACTCATTTGGGTGTCTCACCCCACAGGAAAGAAGGAGGAAGGGGACAAAAAAGGGGGGATGATAGAAAGGAGGGCAGACCAGGAGAAGAGGTAATCAAAAGCAAACACTTTCAAAAAAGGACAGGGTAAAGGGAGAAAATTGAATAAAGGGGGATAGGATAGGAAGGAGCAAAATACAGTTAGTCTTTCACAACATGAGTATTGTGGAAGGGTTTTGCATAATAATACACATGTGGCCTATGTTGAATTGCTTGCCTTCTTAGGGAGGGTGGGTGGGGAGGGAAGAGGGGAGAGAATTTGGAACTCAAAGTTTTAAAAGCAGATGTTCAAAAAAAAGTTTTAGCATACAACTAGGAAATAAGATATATAGGCAATAGAGCATAGAAATCTATCTTGCCCTATAAGAAAGTAAGGGAAAGGGGGATGGGGGGGAGTGGGGTGACAAAGGGATGGCTGACTGGGCAACAGGGCAATCAGAATATATGCCATCTTGGAGTGGGGGGAGGGTAATAATGGGGAGAAAATTTGTAATTCAAACTCTTGTGAAAATCAATGCTGAAAACGAAAATTATTTAAAAAAATTAATAATAATTTCAAAATTAAAAAAAAATTTAGCTCAAAAAAAAGCAGGGGTGACAATCATGATCTTAGACAAAGCAAAAGCAAAAATAGATCTAATTAAGAGAGATAAGCAAGGAAACTATAGCTTGAAGTTACCATAGACCATAAAGTAATATCATTACTAAATGTGTATTCACCAAATTGTATAGCATCCAAATTCTTAAAGGTTGAAAGGTTCTATCTTTTGCTTTTTGGAATGCTATGTTCCAAGTTCTCCCACCCCATTTTTAGGAGAAGCTACCAGGTCTTATATGACCCTGACTGTATAGATAGGTCCTGATCAGTATGAATAATTAATCCTTTGAAGTAGTTGAATTATTTGAATTCACACTCATTATATGTAAAAATATGGTAATTGGTTCCAGGTCAAAGAACTAGAAATGATCAATGTTTGTATCCTCTTGAAGTGCAAGGATTTTGAGAATGATAAATAAGCATTGGTTTTCATTTAAATACCCTTCAACTTTACTTTCCAATAAAAGTGTTAGGCAATTCGTAAATATTAAATCCAGGTTGAGCTTTTTTTTTTCTTTCTTGGTAATGTATATTCTGGAAAGCAATCTTTTTCAGAATAAGCCTGTTTTAACCACATTAAAAATGTGTTAATCAATATATTCATCTTTTTTTTCTATTATTTAAACCATTAGGATATTTAACTGCTGTGACCTCATCTCTACTAGCTGTCTGTGCTATAATTTTAATATCATGCAAATGTATTTGATTTTTAAAGTGATCATACCTACCAATTCTTGCAGTAAAAGTTTCTCTTTTATCTACTTCATTTTCATTATCTTTCACTGCCTCAAATAAACTTGTATCATTGTATGAGTGGGAGCTCTAGGAACAATGTGTTTTTGATTGCAATCCTCAATCCATACAGCTAAAAGACACTCCATTTCTATCACTGTAACACTTCTATTTGTGATAGTTGTTTGCAAACCAGAAAAAGCTGATGCAACTTTGCTTTTGCCTTTTATTTCACCTGCATGCTTTATAGTATTTTATATTGTAGATTCAGGCATTCCATCTCATAATTTACTATGACTACTTTGGTGCCATCCGATTAAAGCAATTTTTTGTTCCAATGTAAATATATATGTATATTTTTTTGATAACTGTATTTCAATATTACTGGCTTCCTTTGTAATCCTATGTATTTTAATTTGTTCATCTAAAACATTATTCTGTTAGTTGTTCGCCAGAAATGATCATAGGCTTTACTAGACTCTCTCACACACACACACACACACACACACACACACACACACACTCACACACGGTTCAGGACCCAGCTAGACATTGTTGATAGGACAATAAAGGCAATATTTTTTAATTATTTTTATGAGAAATCATGAAAATATCTATCTACTATGCTCAATGGCATAGTAGATAGAGTGTTGGGCTTGGAATCAGGAAGACTCATTTTTATGAGTTCAAATCTGAACTCAGACACTTACTAGCTGTGTGAACCTGGGGAAGTCACTTAATCCTGCTTGTCTCAATTCCTCATCTATGAAATAAACTAGTGAAGTAGATGGCAAACTACTCCAGTATTTTTCCCAAGAAAACCTCCAATTGGGGTCACAAAGAGTCAGACATGATTCAAAAATGACTGGACAATAGGTTTTATATATTTTCAAATATATTTTTGCTATTTTATACATGATATTAGAAAGCTTGCTGTCTTCAGGAGTGAAAAGATTATCTAATTATAAAGCTACAAAACAAATTTGTGAACTTTTAAGAAAAACAATTGCTAAATACAGTCTATTTCCTGAACAATTTGATGGTGCTGACATGGCTTCTACACTGGCAATGCTTGCCAAATTTTACCCTAGCAGGTGTAAGTGAATCATATGCCACTGTGTTTAAGCAGAAAGGGGATAAGTTGACTTTCTTATGTATTACTGCAGGCTCTCCTATAAAAGAAAATCTCTGGTAGCAGAAAAATGCAGGTATCCTAGAACTTTTATTTACCT
The DNA here is from genome assembly GCF_011100635.1 of Trichosurus vulpecula. Lineage (NCBI taxonomy): Eukaryota > Metazoa > Chordata > Mammalia > Diprotodontia > Phalangeridae > Trichosurus > Trichosurus vulpecula. The sequence continues at coordinate 328,148,280 of NC_050573.1, read as the reverse complement.
ATTGTTTACAGAACACAAGGTAACTCGTAGATTATGAGGTGCGCTTAATTTGAATTGGTTTCATCATTAGCTTGCATCTGGAGAAAGGAAAATTTTATGCACCTAGGCTTGTCTGACTATTTAAATATTAGAAAAATGTGGAGTTTACCATCAGGAAAAGATATTATGTATTACTGAAATTTATGTAACCTTCACCTCTTTGATTTGATATGGACCAGGACATATATATATATACACACACACACATATATATATATATATGTATATGTATGTATGTATGTATGTATATACATATATGTGTATATATATATATGTGTGTGTATATATGCATATATACACACACATATATAGGAATTTATAAATGTGCCTGTGTGTGTATAATTTATAATCTAACTAGCCACTATATATAACTTACCATTTATTAAATATAAAACATATTTTGCATGTATATAGGTGTGGGCGGGGGTACATAATGTCACAAACATATTGTATCTTCCATTTTTTTCCTCTGTCAGTGAGTTTAGAAACTGCCCAATTGGTGCCTTCTTCAGATTTCTTACATTTACCACCTTTATTCTCAAGACTAGTTTCCTACCATCCATTTAACCTACAGGAAAGGCCATTTTCCCCCTTTGACTCCTCTCAAGAAACAGTAAAACACTTTTTTTAGATTGTTTCAAGGACTGAATTGTTTCAAGGACTTTGTTAGTAAGGATAACAGGAATAAATACAAGAGGAAAATACCAAACAATGAGAAAAATCACGAGTTGATAGAGGTGGGAGGCAATGTTTCAGAGGGGAAAGATCATTGGATTTAGAAAGAGAAGATAAGGGTTTCATTTCCAGCTCTGCTGCTTACTACCTAAACCATGGAGCAAGTTCCTTCCTCTCTGGACAAAAGTTTTGTTATAAATAAAATGAGGGATGTTGGACTGCATTATTTATATAGTCACACCCAACTTTAACTTAAATTAATTTTCCTATCAGAAAAAAAATCTACAAAGTACAATGCATTTGACTTGTATTGAAGAAGGGAAGATTGGTGGCATAGGAGCTAAGGGAGTAAGTAGAACAAGGAAGAGATTTAGGATTCTGATCCTTTAACAAGGTAAGTGTAAACTCATTGACTCACAGGACCCATAGATTTTAAAGGGACGTTAGACATTATCTAGTTTATACCATCCATTTGGTCAAAGATGGTTGGGGAGAGGTTGAGGGTGAGAAAATGCTGGTTCTTCCTCCAGTTCTTTCTGGAAGAGCTGGCACTCATATTCAAGTCTTCTGAATCAAAGGAAACCATAAAGCTTTGGAGGGACCCACATGACTAAAGATAAGATATGGAAGAAGGGAACACGAGGGAATAATAAAAAAATCACCTCCCATTTGTGCAGCACTTTAAGTTTAAAAAAAAGTACTTTCCTGATAATTGATATTTCTACATAGTACTTTAGTTTCCTTATCCATAAAAAGAGTTGAACTATTTTATTTCTAACGTTCAACTCTATGATCCAAAAAAATCTATTCATTTATTCCTTTCCTTGCAGCTGAAATGCAAACCAAATAACTCCTCTTTTTTTTTTACTCCCCTTTCCCACCACTACTCAAACTTTCAGTCCAACAGGAACATTTCAGACCTTAAAACAGAGCAATTGGTAGTTACTTCAAAACTTAGGGAGGCTTTCAGTGTCCATATTATACATTTTTTCCTTCAGTCAGAAATCTCATCATAAGTAAGGTTTTGTTAATGTATTTTTACTTAATGGGAAGATCTTTACCATCCATTAATAAGCCCATGTGACTTAGTTAAGTCACATGGAAGCCTAAGTCACCTGAGTTTGAGTCACATAAGCCTGGGTCACGAGGGTTGTGATGCCCTCTGACCCTGAAGAAGTGTGTATATACTCTGAGGTTAGCATTTTGTTTTGGGGCTCACTCATGGGAAGAGTGTTCATGTGATGTAGCCAGATGAGACTCTGGGTAGCTGTTAAGGAGCCCCTGGCTTTGAAAAACCCAGATGTTCGTGCTTCTCTCTCTGGTAACTATGTGTGTATTGCTTTTGGTCAGAAAGTTGGAAGTCCTATCTGTTGATCTTTGCTGTTTGTATTTACTCTGTTTATATAATTGCTGCTTATAATTTCTGTTTGTATTTTCTCTGAAGTTCAGGGTGCTGACTTTTCCCCTGCACTAGGTGAATTACATATATATATATATATATATGAAATGTGTATATACATATATATATATATAAATATATATATATGTATATGCTTGATTAAAGTAAGATTGTTGACCCCTTTTAAGTTTCTTTCCTTTAGAAAAGCAGATCAAAGAACCTGTGCTAGCAGCCCTCCTGTGTGCTGGTGTTATTGGTCTTACACCCCCACAGCAACTGCAGGCAACATTGTTGTTACAGTAATTTCTCCAAAGTACAAATCTTTAATCACATTAAAATAGTGCATTAAGATCTTGGAGAAGGCTCTGTTCTGATATTATGCCTTAAAACTTGTATTATTTCTATGAAAAATAATTTGAAACCTTTAGAATAGGAATTAGGATTAAAAATGTGTTAACATCCTTAAATGTTAACAGATATTCCTTCAAAAGTAATCAATAAAATCTGTGAAAGAGATGAATGGGTGGAAGCTGATGAGAGACTGAAGTTAAACACTGTTATTGATAGAGAATCAATCACAAATATTTAAAATGCTGGAAAATCAAAAGAAACTGATAAAACAATGAAGGAGATTATTTTAGTGAAGTTGACAAAGCAACCTGGAAAAGATTGTTTGTTTGTTTTTTATTTTGTGGGGGAAAAAATAAGAAGAAAAGGAGGAGTGAGCCAAAGGAGGAAAAGGAGCAGCTCAGATTTGTGAATAAAGGCAGAAATTGAATTTGGGATAAAAAAATGAAGAAATTTTTTAAAAAGTGAGAGCCTGAAGAGGACTCGAGGATAAAGGACTCATGAGCAGGAAAAGGAAAAGATAGTAAAGTAGATAAATGAGAAGGCAGGTATATCAACTTAGTAGATTGGATTGGTGGGCAGGGAAAATAGGTCATATACATAAATATATAAAATATATATGTATATGTTTATGTACATATATACTCAGATATATACACACATACATCCACAACACAATTATGAAGATATAAACAAGGAAAATTAATAATAATGAAAAATGAATAATATATGGATGTGTTTTCCTCAGTGCTGATCAAAAAAGGTAAGAGATACAGAACAGAAAAAAAGATTAATTTGAGAAGTGAATAGCTATATAAGAAAATGTGGTCAAAGAATTTTTTGTCTTCTGGGCCACAGCTTAAAAATGAGCATAATCAGGGGTGGAGCACATCTAACAAAGGCTAGCTGAACAAAAGCATTTCAAACTAAAAGGGAATTGCAAGGAAAAACATTGCTCACCCACATTCATTAATATAGAAATGTATACACATATCTCTATATATTATAGATGGATATATTTGCATGTGTGCACATAAATACATATACATATATACATACACACTGCACATGCATACAAATACATGCACTCACAACAAGTATGTACACATGTGTACACATACATGTACACACATTCACACACACATGCATACACACCCCACATGCACACACACTACCATATATATACACACTCCCATGTATCAACGATGCTACTTGCAGCTACTGTGGCTGTGTAAGGCCAATAACACCAGCTCTCACTTTGCTTGCCCTTACCCCCCACATACACATGCACACCCCCAGATACATGTATATACACATACATGTACAGATAGGTATACATATACATGCATACATGTCCACACATACACACATATACATATACATATACTCCATCAAATCAGCTACCAAAGTGTAGATACAATGAAGAAAGTTGAATAGCTGAATAGCATCGAAGATAATCAAAAGTACACATAAGACAAAATTCAAGGAAAAGAACTAGGAAAAAAAATGGAATACCCCAAAGCCCAAAGTTTGGATAACAAGAAAGAATAACTAAAGATTGCGACACTTCATAAGTTTTACTGATACTTGGCGAGAAGAAATTTATGATCAGAATATGGTTATGGATTAGTGTATAGCACTGTGGGTGTGGGGAGGAAGTCTATTTAGGATAAAAACTCCAGGAATCAGAATGAGAAATTATAATGAAGACTATTCAGTGAAGATCAACACACAAAAAAGCTTTTTTTCATATTCAGAATATACAGCTGACCACCTGGACAAATTGATGGAGTGTTTAAGAACCAGATCACAAGCCTGCCACAGGGAAATGGCAGAACACTGAAGGGAGATTTCATTCTTTAGACATCTTATGGAGTTAGATATTGGAAAATCAGATTTCAAAGGATTTGAAGGAAAGATAGGTAGGAACCTATGAATTAAAGAGTGTTAATGATTGAGTCTAACCTATTCCTTCTACATAGATATTACTAAAAAATGAGAAATAATGTCCAAAAGAATGATATTTGGGCCCTGAAAAATCCTTAATCATTTGAGAAAAATTAAATTATGTCGATTGGCTCTGGTTGCTATTTCTACCTTTAAGGAATCAACCAACTCTGGAATAGTGACCCAAATCAAGCTCCATAGCTTGGCCACTGTACTTGGTGGTCTCAACCAAGGGATGGGACTAGATGTCCTCTAAGGTCTCATCAAGCTATAAAGTTATGTTGAATTTAATTCTTTATAGCATCATAATTAATAGGTGAAAGTTAGCAAATTCAATTTTAGCAACAAAATGTTTTGTTTAAACAAAAAGTATCCCATTACTTCAAGTGTTGTTCGCTCAATATCTAGTCCCCTGATGATTAAAATCTGTCAGGGTTTCTATATAAAAAGTTAAATTTTTCTATGTAATACATGAAAATTTTCAAGTAGCTAAGTTACAGTTTAAAATTGGGCCTATGAAAGAAAGAACAAGTGTCAATGGGATAAAATGTTTGGGCCAGAAAACACAGATGGACAAAATGATCTATCCATTCTTTCATTCTTATGTAGGTATTACATATTTTAAATATTTCCAAAACCAACTGTACCAGTGTCTTTTTTAATGTTTTAACATTTTGGAGCTGAACACACAACTCCACCATAGCTATATTTTATTCATTATTTCTGATGTAATATTTTATTCTTGCATGTGTACCTTTGTTTCTACAAAATATTGGAAGAAAAATATTTGGTTGAAATACCATTCATTAAGTTTAACACAGAAATAATGCCCTGGGTAGCTGTATTCAAAAAACATGACATACTTCAAAAATGTTCTTGACCCAGGTTGCAATAATGATGAATGGCAGAGATTTTTATTCTTTCAGATCACAAAAAATGTGACCTAGTGATATACGGTGGTTGCTACTTTGAAAAAGCTAATTTAGTTTTAGAGTGTAGCAGGAGAATCGTCCTGCCAATTCCTTTAGAAATTACATTAAAGGTGATTCCCTATTTTTCGCCACTATTGTAGTAGTTTTCAGATCAAGTTATAGCTGTGTAATCAGATGATAAATGAAAAATTCAACCTGAAGTCAGCCCACAGTGGAAAACCTCTGCCTGTCTTCAGGCTATCACCACTGTAATTGCTGAAACAACTAAGTTAAGGCAATGTAAAATCTATGGACACAAGCTCTATGAAGTACTAGGCAGCAAATCTATCCAGCTGAGAAATGTCATTAAAGATGATTGCTTTAAGATGCTTCTGCTCTAACACTGGACCAGTTATTCTAACTCAAAAGTGTGTAAACATTCCCAGATGTAAAAAGAAAATGACTGGCGACCAAAGGAAAGTTTTTACCTAATACAACAGGGAGTTGGGTTTTTAAGCAATTTATTTAACTAAATTAATAATGGCCTATACTAAGCAAGCTTATTGATATTTTAGCTCGCACATCTGTTTCAATATAAACCAAATCTTTCTTCTTGGAGCTGCATAATAAATTCTGCATCAGAATCTAACAAGAAAAATTGGAGCCTAGATTCACAATTTCCCAAGCAATAATCATATTTTACTTCTTGATGTATGGACTTCTTGAAAAGTAAAAGTTTTCTGCTCTTATACTTTGGATAAGTACAAAGAAACAAATGAACAAAAATTCTTGAGGGAAGATGTAGGGGACTGGATTGGGGAACTATGGATACCAACAATTCTGAACCCCAGAATTGGTAGAAGCTGCAAGGAAGCTGACCCAAGAAAGAAATTAAAAGTCTACATCCATGAGTCTAAGCCCATACCCACGAAACATTCACAAACCTGATGGTGGCTTACTTCTGATCATGCATCTGCACTTACCCACGCTGCCATGGTCAGATTCAGAGCTTGTCCAGTTCCCAATACAATACATAACTATAACCAAGGCAGCCAGTTCGGAGGCACTGAATTCAGCAGCCATGAACTCAGGACTACAGAAGTGGTCCAGATTTTTTTTATAAGTTAATAGAAATAGTCTTTGATATTGCCCATTTCACTTTTGTCTTTGGTACAAGAGCCAGGAGGTAGAGGATGTAGAGTTTCTGGGAAAATGCTGAGGAAAAGAAAAGAGGAGAGGGGAGGAATAAAAAAGAGAAGAGAAATAAAGAGAAGATAAGAAAATAAGAAGAAAAGGAAGGAGGCAAAGAATCCAGTCTGAAACAGACATTAACAAGTAAATCAACTCTTTCTTTCTCCTATATTTTCCCCATTGACCCAGAACACAAACATTAGGGAGAGAGTTTATGATTTTCTTTTCTTTGATATTTTTTACATGAAAAGCATACTCATATCTCAAAGTTTAGCATTTTACCTGATGTCTCCTTATGCCAAATGTTGTAATCTCTTAAGATTACATTGAATTCTGTTATTTCAAGATAGAGAATCTCCACATATGCAGAAAGTAATGATGATAACCATAGCCTCATTATCTATAAATACATATTACAGGAAAACCCTGCTTCTTTTTGCTTCCCATCATGTTCTGAGTTCTTTGGGCACAAGGAACAAAAAGGAGATGACAGTTTTTTCTCTATCCCATAGCCCCAAAGAGGTACATAATTTATTCTACTTATGAATGAGCCTCTTCTCATATCTTCTATTTATTTTCCTATTACTTTAAAATAATACTAGTAGTAAGAACATTGATAATAAAAAGTAATTCATATTTCCAAGAAGTTTCATGGTCTTGGTGAATCTCAGAGATTAGATACCTTTCTAAATACTATCTCTGTCTCTGTGGTTTACAGTACTAATTTCATTGGTGTAAAAAGTGTGATTACTTTAGATTCATCCAGTCAGAATGACTCTCAATTTCTCATTCCACCCGGGTCCTTCCTCCTCACTGTGTAAGGTACATCTTACAGATGTGTGATTTTACTAGATTTTACTGTATTTTAAATGTATGAGAAGGGTATAATGGCATCAATCCACCATACCAGCAAATAAACAATTATGCAAACTGTATACAGTTTTTCTTAGTTGCTAAGGGGGAAAAAACAACAACAAAGAATATGAAAGCAGAATATATGTAAATACTACAATACAAGCTATGCCCATAGGGCAGCTAGGTGGCACAGTGGATAGAGTGTTATACATGAAATTGGGAAAAATATCATTTTCCTGAGTTCAAATATGGCCTCAGAAACTTATTAGCTGTGGGAGCCTGGGCAAGTCAGTTAAACCTGTTTGCCTCAGTTTCCTCATCTGTAAAATGAGCTGGAGAAGGAAAGGGCAAAGCACTCCAGTGTTTTTGCCAAGAAAACTCCAAATGGGCTAACAAAAAGTTGGATGTGACTGAAATGACTGAACATACTCATTCCTCCCACAAATTGTCTATAGTCACTCCCCGAACACTGAATTTTAAGAAAGACAGATTTTATTAGTTTACCCCCACCTTGTCAGAGAAAGCAAAGAGGTTCAGGAGGGTTTTAAACAATAAAACAAAAAAACATAAAATATAGTTCCTCAATGTTGTTTTACTCACGGCCTTTGGGAAGATCACAGTTAATTTACAGTGAAACCCTCAGTATGATTCTGCTTTTCTATGCACTTTGGAGACATGCACTAAGAAAACTCCTGATGTGGAAATAAACTTCACTCACTTCTTTTCTTTTGGCTGCCTGTTCAGCTCGAATCATGCCTCTAGCCTCTCTTTTTGGATTGTGTCTCATGAACTGGCTCTTATCCAGACCTTTCCTAGACCCTCACCATCCTAATCACCAACTTCACTCCCTTCTCTCTTCCTCTGTGTTCAAAATCATAGGCTTCCCAAGAACTAATTTATTCTCCTCTCTTTTCCTCAATTTTCTGAGTCTCCCTAGTTTTTTGGGAGGGGCTATCTAAACCACAGGACCCTCTGACTGTTCAGAGAGATACAGATATTTAATCCCCGTTACAACTATCATTTTAGTGTTCTTTCAATGAAATGAATTTGACTTAATAAATGTTATATCTTACAGTCACCAAGTTTAGTTATGAATTAAATTGTAGACATTCAGATTTTTTCTTTCCAATCTTGTTAGGAACAATCCAAGAAGGTATTAAATACCTACTCATTGCAAGGTACTGGAGTGGCAAGAAGACCACCAAAAAAAGAAAAGCAGCAATCTCTGCCCTCTAGGAGCATACATTCTACTGGCTATAGGGTGGGTATAAGATGTACATGTAAATATGGGTTAATTGGAGTAGGGAGACAAAACTAAGGGGACCAGGATTTTATAGAGGAGGTAGCATCTGAGCTGCTTAAAGAAAGCTGGCATTTAGATGTAGAGATGAGCAGAGAATGTTTCTGGTCATTTAAGACATTCTGCGCAAAGACACAGAGATAGGAGACAACACCTAGGTAAGTCTGTCTGTAAGTGTGGTGAGGGGGTTAAGGGGAATTGGGGAAAAGGAGAGTGTTGAATGGAAGAAATCCAGAAGGATAGGTGAAAGCCTTGCTTTGAAGGACTTCAAATGTCAGGGAGTGGATCAAGTAGTAAAAGCAAATCTCACTTATTTGAGGGTGCATTTTTTAGATCTTCATTTTTATGTGATACATCTTGTTGTTGTGAAGCATCCCCACTACCCCCAAGATGCAGTTCTAAGATTAGATACAAGAAAAGAACTTAACAATTCTAGAAATAGCCCTAATGCTACCATGTCATACACTATGATTATGACTATGACTATGACTCTAAGGAACATGTAGTAAAATTTTACTGTAGAATCAGCTATGTAACTGAATTTTAAAAAAACTGAAACAGAACATTCTGGAATTCTCTGTTTCCTGATAGATTCTCATCTCACTTCTAGCTCTGTGTGGCTTATTACATAAATGGGAACATTTCTGAGTACATGTTATCTGATCCCTGAAGTTGTTGGAATTTGTATGCCAGTGTTGAAGATTTCTTTGAGTGGCTACATGATATAATAGATAGCACCACATTTGAACTTAAAAACCATGGGTTCAAACACTGGCTTTGCTGTTTATAAATAGTGTGACCCATGAGGGAGGGGGTAGATAACTTCACTTATTATATAGGCTGTATTTTCCTCATCTATAAATGAGGGTCTTGGGTAAGCTGATCTCTAAAAGGTCCCTTTCAAGTGTACGTCTATGAACACCCTATACCAAATCACACCAACTGAGAACAACCTCAATCTCCGGTAAAAGCAAGGATAAGGTAGTGTGACAGAAGCACTGGGTCTATTCTCTCTATTCTCTCTCTCTCTCTCTCTCTCTCTCTCTCTCTCTCTCTCTCTCTCTCTCTCTCTCTCTCTCTCTCTTTCTCTCCCTCCCTCCCTAAATTGAACCCCCAATTGGTCTGATATCTTGACTTTTCAAAATAAAAATATACTTCTTAGATTCCAGCCACATGGGGCACTCACATTGCTTTTAATGACAAGAAGTTCTGAAATGTCTTTGCGTCCAGCCTGTTATTGTTTGTGTGGAGTGTCCAGACTTCCTTCCAAGGCTAAAAATCAGTGATCTATGGCCAATATAAAACTGAGATTGTGAACATTCATTTTTTAGGCCGATGCTGTCAGGAACAATGAAATACGTAAGCTCTTTACCTTGTTCTCAAATTGCAGAAGTGGGGGAGGAACTGTTGCAGCTGTGTTGGAGGCGGAAGGCAAGGTGGTCAATACGGCTTCTTTGGCCAATTTAATTGGGGGGAAAGGTCAGGTTATTTCCTTTTCAAGAAGAGTGATTGTGCAACACTTTTCAGCACCTGAGGCTAGCTACATAGGAGTACATTCTGGGCTCCGTTCTGCCAACACCACTGAACCATGGACTCTGAGAACTGCAGAATTCAAGGGAACCTCAGAAGTTAGTTTATCCAACTTTTTCTTGAATCTTCTCCACAACATCCCTGGAAAGTGCTTGCGCAGACTCTGCTTAAAGGTGGCCAATGACAGGTGACACATTTTCACATACTCAAGGCCATCTCCACATAAGCCTCATATGTATTTAGCATTGTAACATTTACAAACTACTTTCCTCATAATAACTCTATGAAACTATAATACTGTAGTAGCATTACTATTCCTGGTTTAAATAGGAGGGAGATAAGACTTAGAATTTGAGTAACCTGCCTCATACCGTGTGTCTAATAAAGATGGGAACTTGAAATCCAACCCAGATCTTCTGGCTCTAATTTCAACATTCTTTACTATGGTCCTAGTGATTTCCTAAAACATCACACTGTATTTAGGCAAAACACAGTTGTGAGGGAGTTGGTGGTGGCTGTGGGGTCATGATGGTTATTTGTTGATATTTATACTGAGTTATATTTGTAGCTGTTTGGTTTGTTCTTCCGTACTAAGTAGTCATTTGATGTTATTTGTTGTCGTTCTCATACAGAGCTATGTGATGTGGTGGCTGTTCTTGTACTCATCTGTTGGTTGTTTATTGTGGTTGTTATTTTGATACTAACCTGTTTGTCCTAGTTGCTTGCTGTGATTATTCTAATACTGAGCAGTAGTTTGATATCATGTTTGTTTATTGTGGTGGTTGTTCTCATATTGATCTGCTGTTGGTTGTGAGGTTTTTTGTTTTGTTTTGTTTTGTTTTCTAAGCTGAGCTCTTGTTTGTTGTGTTTGTTTTTATTCTGAGCTGTAGCAGACCAAGGCTGCCAAAGCAGGTGTGGTAGCTAGGTAGGAAGGTAGGCATGTGTTTTGATATTGGACAAAATGAAGCACTCATAGATCAAAAAGAGATTTATTTAGCCATATAAGAGAAAGGATGTTCAGAAATGACATCATGTTGATTCAGCTGAGCACAGCATCCTTATCTGTGTTGCCTAAGGTGCTCTGCCTGTCAAGCATTAAAGGCCGATTAGATCTTGTGGCTTTTTGTGTTCAAGTCAGTAGGAAGCCACATCAATAGTCCAGCCTTAGTCTCTTGAGCCAATTAAACCTTTCCAAAAATTTCCATACCTTCTAAGGACATACTAGGCTATTGTGCCCGGGGCAGGGTCTTGTAATATTTATTGTTCCTACCGTATCACCCGAACTGTTTGCCTTTATGTTCCACACATTGTTTCCTAGTTATACTCTCTGAAGCCAAGCAAGACAAATGTAATCCCTATTCTCTGTGAGAGCCCTTCACATTTTGTAATTATTTTGTCTACTGAATATTCTCTTCTGTAGACTAAACAACCTCATTTGTTTTAACTTTCAGCCCATCAGTAAACAAGAATTTATTCTCGAAAAAGAAATCTGAGACAATAAATGTTTTTGGTTGCTAAATTCTATAGTGGTACATTAGAGTGACATTTTATAAGAACTTAAAAATGGAAAAGAATAACTACATTAAGAAACATTTATGCCCTTTTTTGTTTCCTTTTGATTTATTTTATTTTTTGACAGATGAGGGAACTGTCAACTTGGACTATCTAGAGTTCAGTAAGATATTTTGGAAAGATTCCCAGATAACATTCTGGATGTGATAGAGAGGTAAGGACTTCATGACTATACCATCAAGTCAGTTACTACCTGGATCGTAGTTTCGTTAGGAGACTATTTTCGTTTTTGTCATCATGTCTCCAGTGTTAGCAAAGTATCTTATACCTAGAAGGTGATTAGTAAATTGTGAGTGAATTGAATTGATATGATTGACTTGATTGAATGAATGAATTTGAGCTTGCTCTTCACTAAAACCCATAAATCATATTTCATTTCATTTCAAGCCATGTTTCACCCACTCTGTACTTTTGCTCTTTACTCGGAGCCTGGGTGGATACTTGTTGGCAATGCTATCAAAGAAACTCTTAGTCAACTGCAAATTTAATGACATGGCTTGAGGTGCGTTCCCAGTCTGGGATTCTATCCTGCTCTAAATTTAAAATCTTACCACATTTGTTGAAAATTAAATTCATCTTATTAGCTCCAGCCCAATATTATAGATCAGAATTGTCAAACATCAGACCCATGGGTACCGATTAAAATATAATTTGGAAATATTTAACAAAATATATACAATAGAATATAGATAATGTTAATATGCAGATTTCTCAATCAAAACGTATAGCAGGGATCCTTATGTGTGTTTTAGTGGCCCTGTTTGTATTTGAGTTTGATAAGGCTGTTCTGGAGAATCAAGTTCTTTTTTAAAATTTCTGTTCTCATTCAATAAATTACTATCTTTTCCAGCTTTACATAACCTAAAAATTTCATAACTTACACCATCAATGCCTTCATTTAAGTCATTGATAAATGTGTTGAAAACAACAGGGCCACAGATAAATCTCTGTGTCTCTCTACAAGAAACTTCCTGGCAGGTTGTCATTTGTCTGCTACTTAACATTCTTTGGTTTCATTCATTCAATCAAGTCAATCATATCAATTCAATTCACTCACAATTTACTAATCACCTTCTAGGTATAAGATACTTTGCTAACACTGGAGACATGATGACAAAAACGAAAATAGTCTCCTAACGAAACTACGATCCAGGTAGTAACTGACTTGATGGTATAGTCATGAAGTCCTTACCTCTCTATCACATCCAGAATGTTATCTGGGAATCTTTCCAAAATATCTTACTGAACTCTAGATAGTCCAAGTTGACAGTTCCCTCATCTGTCAAAAAATAAAATAAATCAAAAGGAAACAAAAAAGGGCATAAATGTTTCTTAATGTAGTTATTCTTTTCCATTTTTAAGTTCTTATAAAATGTTACTCTAATGTACCACTATAGAATTTATCAGGAATCTCATCAAATGCATTATCTTATAATCTAAAATTTAGGTAGGGTAGAAATGTTTCATCTGTACCTTAAACTAAGATTATCTAAAACTTCATTCTACAAATCTATTCTTCCTTTGCACTTTACTATTTTTAACAGACCATCAAATCACCTTTACAGCCCATGTTCTGGTGGTATACTTCTATTTAATTTCTCGCATAGAGTTACCAGTTCCTAAAAATAATCTCTTTTTCTGCCCTCCTCAGTTTTTCCACTTGCCACCATCCTAAAGGTCTTCATAACCGCACATATTTGCTAATGACATAGCTTTTTTCCCCTCTTTTTCATGCATTGTTTCTTTCTTCATAGCTTTCTAATAGGTCTTCCCACAGATTCTGCCTTCTTATCAAACACCCTTCATGTCACTTTAACAACAATGTTGCTAGCAGCTACTGTGGCTGTGTAAGACCAATAACAGCAGCATGCAGAAGGGCCACCAACACAGGTTCTTTGATCTGCTTTTCTAAGGAAAGCAACTTTAAGGAGTTAACAATCTTAGTTTAATTAGACCCACACATATCATTCACTTAGTTCAGGGGCAAAAGATCAGCCACCTGAACTTCAGGGCAAATACAAACAGAAATTACAAACATCAACAGACAGACCTTGTCTGATTCAAATCACAATTCACAGTTACCAGAGAAGCACCAACATCTGGGTTACAAAGCCGGGGGTGGGGGGTTGTTTCAATGGCTTGCCCAGAGTCTTGTCACCCTTTCAATGAGTATACCCCGAAAAGTCAAATGCTAACCTTCCAGTACATATACCCTGTTTAGGACCCTGCGGGCTTGAGGCTCACCATTTAGGGTGTGGGAAAGTTAGTTAATCACTAGTACCACTTCATATACATTGTTTCCAATCAATGACTCCCGATTGTCTTATTGCTGAGAAGCACTGCAAGATGAAAAAGATCCCACTTTACCTGCCCCATTCAAACAAAGGCCAGACTCATCAAAGGCATTTGACAGCAAAAAAAAAAAAAAATCCTGCCATGATTACCACTGCAGTCTCTTACAGAGTACTTCCTGATATAGAGATATAGTCAAATCATTCTTGTAGTCAAATATCATCAATGCCTCCACAATGCCTATTAAATAAGTAGCCAGGTGGCACAGTGAATAGAGTACAGGACCTGGGTCCAGGAAGACCAGTTTCTGTCCTGACTCAGATACTAACCAGTTGTGTCGCTCTGAGCAAATCACTTAACCTCTCTGTACTTCAGTTTCTTCATGTGTAAGTGAAAATAATTATCACACCCACCTGACAGAGTTATTGTGCAGTTCAAAGGAATTGACATATATAAAAATGATTTGCAGATCTTAAAACACTACCTAAATACTAGCTATTATAAAGTTCAACTACATTTGCTTGACATTTAAGAATCTCTACAATCTAGGGTTACCTTTCTTTTTCCTGCCTTATTTTATGTTATGCCCCTCTAAGCAATCTCAATTTCATCGAATACCACTTCCATGAAGCATTCCCCCATGGCCTGGTTGGTAGCAACCTTTGCCCTAAGACCCCACATAGTACAGTACTTTGTATTTGTCCTGTGTATTCAATTTAGGAAAGTAAATTTTCTTTTGTGATCTTTGTAGGTAACCTACAAATGAGTTAATTATCAAGTAGGATAATAATTGGAAGGTATATTTAAAGAAGAAAATCCTATATCAGATATTGAGATGGAGGAAGTATTCCCTAAGAGATATATATTGCCTTTATGACATGCTGGGTGATTTATGATATATTACCACTATAAAACTGTATGTATATGGGTGGGGGAAGTGAAGGAGAGGGGGGTAAATTGTGTCAATTGGAAAAGTCTAGTCTTTATATCTTTATCAGGTGAAGACACCTCTATTAAACAAAAGACATTAAACTTATGGACAAACTGTCATACCTTTTTGGCCTTATATAAAATAGTAAGCAAGTTTGAAAACCTATATTTGAGTGACTGTCAACTCAGAGAAGAATTCAAGCCAACCTCCTACAAAGGAAGTGTTTGGAAAGGAAGGTCAGGTGAAGTAGTAGAAAATCTGCTCGCCTTTCCTCCTATTCTTACTAAGCAGAAGACAGAGGGCCAGGTGAACTTTGATGGGTTATAAAATTATAACTTACTATTTACATCCTATCAGTGTCCTGGGACAGAAGTGACAGGTGGCAATGCTTGCATCAGAAGCTGAGGACAACTAGACATACGGAGGAAAGACAGATTCTGGACACAACAAAGAATTCAACAGCATGTCATGCCATGCCTATTGTCAAATATTTGAAGTCTTTAGCAAAAGGGTTTCCAAAACCAGTGACTGTTCACCTTTGCTGCATGTATTCTAAGCTCAAGCCTACTACTCCCTATACTTTATATGTGGGACAGTATCCCTTTGTATTTTTTGAGGGGGAATGTGTTGTACAACTGTTCCTATTATGCCACTTTAATTTGTATTTCTGAAAGCTATTCAATGAGGCTGGCTAATTCATAGCAACTGCCGATCCTAGGAGGCCACCCAGCAGTGGGGACCTTGGAGCTAGAGTACTAGAAAAACACCCACAATCCTCTTAGGGTCTCCTAGAATCATAAGGGGAGATGTCATAGCCATCTTCTAGGTACCCAACTTACCAGTACAACTGAAAGTTGGTAAAGTATTTCCAGAGAATGAAACTGTTGTGCCTGCCCCTGTTACATCACTTTTCCCCACTGTCATTTAAATTCACCATACCTCCCCCACCTCCAACGGTCATATATGTCTACATAGAGAATATCTTGGCATTAGGGGTGGGTTGGCTTATTGTTGTTTGTCCTTCATTTTTGAAGACCGATGACATCGCAGTGATGTCTCAACTTCTGCCTGCATTGGATTTAAGGGAGGCCAAGTTGCACAAAACTGTCAGTCTTACTCTGTCTTCCAGATTCATCAAAGTCCAGTAGCAAAACAAAAGTCAAGACAACTAGCAACTTTCTTGGATACAGTGGATGTCCCTGGGGTCTTAGATGTCTGACCAAGCTCTAAGCATTCCGAAGGACCTGCTTCAGGCACCTTCCTGGCCATTGGAAGAAATCATTCTGATCTAACCATTCCTTGTTGAGGAGGGGTGGAAAGGGCATCCTCACTTTATTGGGGAAGACATCCCACTAACTAACCAACAGGCCTAAAGCCTGTCACCAATTCAGGCTAGTATAGTACTTATTCCAAGACCGTTTTACCAGTGTGGAGTCTCTGCATGTGCTATAGATTCTTGGAGCCATGTGGGGGAGAAACCCTAAGAATGCCTTTAAACATTCTAAATCAGAGAGCCTTTACTCTTGGCCTCTGTCTATATAAGGGTAAGTTAATTCCCTGTGACAAAGCAAGGAATCTGTAGCATTTGCTAAGTATGTACATTATTAAATCCTGTTACTTCTTTGAAATTTCTCCTATCACTCAAATCATTAAGTTAAGAGACCATAAGCTTTTACGTAGTATATTCTGCCAACATCAACAACACATAAAATTATTTGAAAATCAATGTAACAAAATGCTGAGAAACAGAAAAGAGACCATATGTTATGTATTTTAAGCCTAGTGACTTATTTCATGGGCCTTACACAAATTAACTTTCAGTTCTTGTCACCTGTTTATCTTTGTGACTGGACTAGATGATCACTCTAGATTATTTCCAATCCAATAATGATATTGGGTGTTAGCCCTCAATTCATTTTCAGTAATTCAGCAGAGAATTGCCTCCTTGATCTCTAGAATGAAGATGAGTAATTATCAATCCAACAAAGCAAAGGTGGTCAAATTATCTGTGTTGGGCCAATAACTTACGAACGAAATCAAACAAAATATGTAATTGAGCTTTCAGACGTCTAGATATTATTTTTCCCCACTAGAAGATTATTTGGTGTTACCAGAATTGAAAGAAAGCAATGAAGGTAATTTCTATTATCAAAAATAACTCTACCACATTTGTGATTTTCTTTCACTTAAACACTTGATTCTGGGTTATTAGTTAAGCAAATGCCTGATTATCTTTATCAAGGGTGTTAACAGGCAAGCCAATAAATTGAATAATGATTTGATTTAATACAAGTTGCCCAGGATACAAATAACAGTGAAGTGACATGTCCCTACAGTAAATATCAATATTTCATCATTGTCTTTCAATAGGCCTAGGTTTTGTATGAAAAAAAACTGTTTTCCATTAATAAGACACTTTCTGGAAATGAATAAATTGTTTCATCAATATACTATGGCACTATATTTTTTGCTGCATAATCAATAAGAATTAAGTTATTTCCTGACTGCTTTAGTAAAGCAAAGCCAAAAACAAACAAAAAAAATTGAATCCTGAAGATATTATTTCTTTCAGCTGCATTCTTGTTGCCCTGGAAAGCTAAGGTCAGACACATACAAGGATCATGGATGAATCTAAGAAAACTAAGCACTGACTGGCTTCTAGAAAAATGGAGACAAAATGGTTGAATAATACATCCACTAAAGTGTAAATTCACTTATTTAGGTCATCATTCTATATAGCTGTTCATCTATCTTTTTAGCTTATAACTTTATAAAGTATAGGGTATATATTGAATTATTTTTGCTCGCACAGTATAAAGCGATCCACTTATAGACAAAAATATTTTGTTTTAAAACCTGGAGATACTATAGACTCTTAAATTTTAATTTTGAAAATAATTTAATTTTGAACTTAATTTTGAAAATAACTCTAATGAACGAGATCTAAAGCTTGTTTCCAGGCTGTCAGAAATGACACATAGAGGAAGATCATATTTTTGAATCCAATAAGCATTTCCTAAATGTCTCTTACATGAATGGTTCTTATCTAATCACTGGGGATACACAGACAAAATGAAAATCAGGTTCTGACCTCAAAGTGCTTACACGCTACTTGGGAAGATACAACACGGAACCAGAAGAATACGTACACTGAGAGAATACCTTGAAGAAGAGAGCTTGAGTAAATCAAGGGAAACTACATTGTCTGTTCTTTTAAATGCCCATGGGAAATCACTATGTGTACAGTAGCTGCTCAATAAATTTGTCCAATGGAAAGCATTTTATCTAAGGATTTCAATAAATGTGATACCCTCACTAACCATGGATATTGCCCAAAGCTTTACACCGAATCCTCTTTCTTTTCCCTCTCTATCTCACTTGATGATCTCGTCACTCCTATAGATTCAATTACCCAAAGGAAAATGATTCCCATATCCAAAAGTCTCAGCCTAACTTTTCTCCTAATCTCCAGTCCACATCTCCAATTAGATTTCTCAACTGGATATCTCACATAGTCTTCTGTATCTCAACATACTCAAAATAGAACTCATCCCCACCCCCCAACTTCCTTTTTTCCAAATTCCCCTATCATTCATTGTCAAGGAGACAACCATTCCCCCAGTCATCCAGGCTCACAACCTCATTGCCA
Source organism: Trichosurus vulpecula (assembly GCF_011100635.1). Classification (NCBI taxonomy): domain Eukaryota; kingdom Metazoa; phylum Chordata; class Mammalia; order Diprotodontia; family Phalangeridae; genus Trichosurus; species Trichosurus vulpecula. The sequence goes on along the minus strand of NC_050573.1, from coordinate 328,129,641 downwards.
TCTTGACTCTTCATTCTTACTCACCACACATATCCAATCTTTCACGAAATCTTATCTCAACCTGCACAACATCTCTCATGTGCCTCCCTTCCCTCCACCCAAGCAACCCAACCTCTCTATGCCTCTATTCTTTATCTGTAAGAAACCAGTAACAGCACTAACCTCATAATATTGCTGTGAAAATCAAATGAGTTAACATATGTAAAGTGGTTTGCACTTTTAAATGCTATGCAAATGATAGTATCATAATTGTCTTTATTATTTGATTATATCCTTTGTTTCTATATTGCCTACAATTTCCCTACCTCCTCCACCCCTCCTCCCAAGAACCAACTCAAATAATAAAGAATTTCTTTTTAACAAAATGTGGAAGAAAAGAAAAAAAAATCAGCAAACCCATCGACACATTGAAAATATGTTGTTATATGAATCTGTTTCATATCTGTGGACACCCACTCTAGCAAGTAAGTTGGGAAAGGTATCCTCTCACGTTATTTTTAGGGTCATGCTTTTTCTTTTTAATTTCTAAAGATTAAGCTTTAATATTTTGTGGTTTCTTTCAATATGTTTATATTGGTGAAGTCATTGTGTATATAGTTTTCATGGCTCTTATTTCTTTACTCAGCAGTATTTTATATGAGACCTTCCATGCTTCTCTATATTCATTCTGTTTGTCATTTCTTACAGTATAGTAATATTGTATGATATTCATGCACCATAATTTGTTTAGTCATTCTCCAGTATATAGGCTTCTCCAATGTTTTCAGTTTTCTTTTGTGACCACAAAAAATGTTACCATAAATATTTTTGTTTATATAGAGTTCTTTTTTGTCAATGATTTTGTATGTCTACAAGCGGAAGCACTATGTCAAAGGGCAGGGCCATTTTATTTGCATGATTCCAAATAGCTTTCCATAATGGTTTTGCCAGTTCATAATTCCACCCACTGTACATAACTGTGCCTCTTTTCCTCCAACATTACTTTCATCTTTGACCTCTTTGCCAATTTGCTGAGTGTGAGAGAAAACTTTATGGTTATTTTAATTTGCGTTTTTTTAATTATTAGTGATTTGGAGCATTCTTTCACGTGATTGTTAATAGTTACAATTCTTTTGATAACTGTGTTTTCATACCCTTTGTCTATGTATAATGGTGTTGCAATAGACTTCTAATTGGTATGCTAGTCTCAAATCTCTCCTCAATCTAATCCATCCTCCACTCAATTGCCAAAATCATTTTCCTAAAATGGAGGTCTGATTATATTGCTCTCCTACTCTCCCACACACACACACTCAATTTTAAAGTCATCTAATTGGCATTCAAAGCTTTTCATAACCTGGATCATATTTACACTTTATTACACTATCATACACACTATATGATCCAATTACGTTGGTCTACTTGCACACCAACAACCGTCTCATGTCTCTGTGCTTCTTCCCATGTCAGTAATGTTCTCTTTTCTTACTTCTGCCTCTTAGATTCCCTGACTTTCTTCAACACTCAACTCAAATCTCACTTCCTACAAAGGGCCTTTCTACTTGTTCTGGCTCCCATCCTGTCTCTTCTAGTTCCAATCTCTGTGATTACATTAATGTATATCTCACATATACCCTGTTATTTACATGTGTCCCACATTTGAATTAAATCTAAGTGAGGACAAGGACTATTTTTTTCTTTTCTTTTTTCACTAGCATTAAGTAGTATCTGACACACAATACGCATTTAATAAATGTTTGCTGACTTGCTGATAATCCTTGGAGAGTATTGAAACAAATCAAGATATCCTAAGTGAGATCTATGATCACAAAAAGCATTTGGCCTAATTATCCACACTGGAAAAATCAAGGTGTTAAAGAAAGTTTTAAGTCTAGACCATGACAAGCCATTGGATTGACAGCCTATAGAGCTGGTCTGCCTATGTGAGTACGTATTGTCAACAGGCAATCACAAAGTCACAAGACTTATGTGAAAGCCAGGTTTATTACAAGAGAAATGAACATGCATGTGGAACCCAGAGAATTCACAGTCCTTACAGAAGTTTGCATATTTATGACAGTACAACAAAAGGAGGAGGAGAAAATGGGAAGGGGCATGGCATGGTAGGAGAAAGGTACAGTAAACCCTCTGGAAGGTGAGGAGCAAGGTGAAAGGAAAAGCCACATTCCTTTCCTTTGGGAATCCCTAGACAATGAAGATAAGAAGGGCCACCTATCTGCAAAAGACCTCAGCTGTGCAAGCATTTTTCCTAACCTGGCACAGACTGTTTGGCACCTGTCTTGCCTCCCAAGGGCACACAGGGAATACAGCTTGGGCTGTGAACAACAAATTGTGTTAGCTGAGGAAGGGGGTGGGGAGGTAGTTAATCCTTGACACATTCAGGGCCTCCTATATGCTCTGGGTCCAATATTTCTGGAAAATATGGCAACTCGAAAAGACAAGTTCAGGGAACCCCTTAACAGCCCTTAATGGTATGAATATTCATATATGTATTTTTACACACACATACATGTATGTATATATATATCCACCCATGTGAATGTATACCAACCAGATATGCAAATAGTTTCTATTCATATATTTGTTTACACATATAATGCATAACATATAGATTTATATAAAAATGTATATATGTGTGTATCTTATATACATATGTACTGATTATACACATATGCCTGTATACACCTGGGTGGTTGTGTATACGTGTATGTGTGTGTGTGTGTGTGCATGTAATATAAAATTTAAAAAACAACAAGCTGGACTCAGAATTGGATATGACAAACAAGGTGTTCTGGATTGTCTTTAGGAAACTGCAAAGTTCTTCTAATGACTCCAGGCTTTTGCTTGAAACAAAGGAAATTTTAGTTTTCTGAAAAACACAAAAACAATCATTTGTAAGATCATACCTTATATTTAATTTGTTTTCTTTTTAATATCTGTATTAATCTTGTGATATTTTATGACTCCACATTATCAGAAAGAAACAAACATTTCTTAAAGTTCTGATTATGTGCCAGTCACTGGGCTACTTTCAAAATGTGATTTTATTTGATCCTCACAACATCCCTATGAGGTAAATGCTATTATCACCATTTTGTAGCAGAGCAAATTGAGGCAGAGGTTAAGTGACTTGTCCAAAGTCACATAGCTAAGAATGATTTGAGGCTAGATTTGAACTCAATCTTACTGACTATAGGCCCAGCATTCTACCCACAATCTACCACCTAGATTGTACTAATGGAAAAATACAATTTCCAAAGAATTGAAATAAGTGAGAAACAAATGGATAAATGAGACACGCAGTAGGCATAAGGAGATTGTGACATATTGCAAATAAGGAATTATGCAGGAAAAGTGGTATAGAAGAATGTTTTCAAAGAAATGCATGACAGAAAAAAAGGCTAGTAATAGCAAGGTCAAATGAAGACCAAGGTATATAGTCTGTGTGTTCCATTGCTATCATTGTGATGTCAAAATACTTCAAACTTCAAACAATCCAACCTGCATGTAAAGCAGAGCTCCACCCATCAGTAGCCTATGGTAGGACGTGGAAAGAGTTCTGAAGGCTGAGCATTCAGGCATGGGGTGTGGAGTGCATTATTAAAAGGAATATACACCTCCTTGAGATGATTGATTGATAGGAGAACAGAAGAATTACGGAGACAAACAAGGGCATGAGGAAAATCTCACCTGGAAGGAGGAAATATTATCTAGTTTTACCTTTGAGGTTTTAGTCAAAATGGGAGAAGGGGCAAGAAATACAGGAGCCCTAAAGTTTATTTCCCATGATATTTTATGTGTAATTATAAGGAAGAGAAAATCAGAGCAAAGGTACTAGCTCTATTATGAGTTCCTACCCAATTGAATTCCTAAGCAAGTCCAAATGAACATTATTTACACTTGAAACACACTTGTTAAAGTAAGTCAGCTTTAATTCGATGAAATGATTTCACCTCTGTAACCTCCTGAAGATTGTTAACATTAGCAATGTTAAATAAAAAGTGCATTTAATTACAACTATATTCTTTCTTCCTCAGTATTCAATACATGTGATTAATAAATGGAGACATTTTAAACTGCCCTCAAAATGTGAACGTTTTAGACTGATCTGAAAATGGAAGAATTTGTCCAGGCATATTTAGACATGGTTACCCATTTGGGACAGATACTAGTGTTCTCATGGAGATGAGAAATACAATATTAATATCAACAAATTAAACAAATTATGGATATATTCACTCATTCATTCAACAAATATTTATTGAGCATGCACTATGAGAAATAGCACTGCTAGACACTGAAAACAACTTAAATCAATACAAGATATGGTCTTGCAGGTGATGATTTCCATGTCTTTGGAAAACTAAACTATAATCCCCCAAATCAACAAATATTCAGTTGGTACCTATTATTTGCAAGACAGTATTAGTTTCTGGGGATGCAAAGACAAAAAAAAATTATTATTTTTTTTTTCCTGTGGGAACTTAGATCCTATAGGGACTGAGGAATTCTAGAATATGCCCTTAGTCCCTGGATGTTGTAATCTACTCAGCTCTGAAACTCTTGCACTGGGATTTGGTTGTCTTGATAAATGAGCACAAACTCAATTAACCCACAATATATAGCCAGCTCCATTTCTAACAATTAAAGACTATGCTTCACATCACATGCAGGTGCCCATCTATCCAATTTGCCATCTACTTTGCCACTGGGAGTATAATACCTCCCTCATTTTCCACTTCTTGCAGTGGACTTTGTTATCACTTTACTACTATGATAGTACCATTGATCCTACAAAGGGCATTTCAATTAACTGAATTCTGGATCAATTTTTAATCCCTGTGTGTCCTCAGTGTTCTTTCCTCCAACTATTACTGTTATATAAATGCTGTATCATTCTATTAAAATGTAAGCTCTTTTAGAACAGAGAATGTCTTCCTTTTTATATTTGCATCCCTAGAGCTTGTCACAGTGCTTATTTTTTCTTACAAGGGGAATGACATGTACACATAAGAATAATACTAGTGTTAGGACCACCCCTAGAATCATACATCCCCTTCCCTAAATTCTAAGCCAGGCCCCTAAGCAGATAGTTATAGATCACCTAAGCTACATTGTGTGTCTGTATCCCTCAAAACCATAAATCATGAGCCTCCACCTATGTGTTTACCTGTCAGCCAGAAGATATAATGAATTGAAGCCAGACATTTAATGAAATTCTGCAATAATAAAAATACCAGTCTATTTCCTCTGTAAAACTGGAATATACTCTCCCAAAAATACAACATAATTGGAAAGAATTGACCTATATAGGGAATATGTAGGACCAGTAAATATGTGTGGAGGGTACATGCATAAGAAACACAAAGGGTTATTGTGTGTACACACACACACACACACACACACACACACACACACAGAGGTAACTCATGCCTCCCTTGCTTTAGGGTCACTAGTGACGTCATTAAATTGCTCTTGCCAGGTATTATTCTTTATTCGCCTCAGTCACCACTGGATTCTGCTCCAGTTGACTTTATTTTTCTAGACATTCATTCTATCATGAATCTAGTGGGACTGACATGTTCTCCAACAAATTCAATTCCACAAGGTGCTGCATTGCCTCCAGCTTCTGGCTCAGCTAAAATAGCTGGGCATCTCATCTTCAAGGAAAGAACAGATGCTGCCACAATCTTTCAGCCCAGAGCCCATAGAATAGACTTTTTCCCAATCTTTAGGTAAAGCAGAAATCTCTGCCTGTGAACGAGAATAAAAACATCCTTTTGTGTTCTCCTATATAGCACTCAATGCTACAGCTTATTTCTCCATCTCCAGTCATTTCTTTGGATTCCTTTCTCTGGTCCAGGGGCTTATGTCCCTCTGTCATGGAGTATTAAGTAGCAGAATCAAGTTTTTGTTTTATACTAAAGCCTCCAAAGGTTTTCTAGCAGGAAAATGATGTGGTAAGACCTCTGTCTTAAGAAGATTATTTTGGCAGAGAGAGCTAGGAGTTAGGAGAAAGGAGTGAAAGGAAATGGTCAGTCATTCCAGAAACAATTGAGAGGAGTTGCTGCTAGACGTCAAAGAAGTCTTTGAGGGCTAATTGCCACATTGGGATTGCAATATGCTTCCACTGACCACTGGAACCTTTAACACATTTGAAATAGGAAATCCAATTAGGACTAAGGGGAGAGGTGATAGGAGCCTGAGCTGGGACATAACTCTACAACTGAAGGGAAGGGAGGAATGTAGGAGATGCTGTGAAAAAGAAGTATAAGAGGGATTAGACAAAAAAAAGTAAATAATGTAAAACCCCCTATGATTAAGTACCAAATGATTCCTTCAGATATTTAGCGTTACTGATATTCTTAAAAGAATATTGGGGAAAAGGTTTTATAAGAGATTGTACTTGAGTTGTGTCCAGAAGTTTCATATATGAATGGGTCAAGAGAAATGAGGGCATTCGAGCCAGATGAAAAGTCTAAATAAAGGAATAGTGGTAAAAATGGGCAAGCAAGTAATTCGCCTTCACTAAATGGTGATCAAAGCAGTATCAAAATCCAGCTTAGAGGGCCCCTTGCCAAACATTGATTCTAGTGTAATGGAGATATAGCCTGTTAAAGCAGGAAGGCTTGAGTCAAGTCGAAACTAAACCTACAGAGCATCAGCTTTTCACTGGGATGGTGGGGAGATTGAAGTTCCAAGAAATACCCGCATCTATCAATAAGATGTGGCATTACCCACAGGCGCACATGTCAGAGGATTTAGGGAAAATAAGGACATAGCCTCTGATAGTAAATGCACTTTCCAAGCCCTTTAAAGAAAAATAAAAGCATACATCTGGGGAAGAAAGATGGCCAAATAGGCCTGGGCTGCCTCCAGATCAAAGAGCCTCTACTTCTTCATATCTTTATTTGGGGATTGGTGAGGGGAGGTAGAGGTTAGGAGAAAGGAGTGAAAGGAAATGGTCAGTCATTCCAGAAACAAATGAGAGGAGTTGCTGCTAGACATCAAAGAAGTGTTTGAGGGCTAATTGCCATATTGGGATTGCAATATGCTTCCACGGACCACTGGAACCTTTAACACATACTTATCACATGTTAACTCAACTGACAAAAGATTGGCTGAATTAACTTCTCTCCGTTTAACCATCATTCACAGTTTGTCCAGGAGGTCAATAATAAATCACTTGAGCACACATTTCTGACATATCCAGAATGGTAGTGGTATCAAGGAAATAACAATGAAATGGAAATCACATAGTCTGGGTTCAAATGCCGTATCTGCCATTTTTAACTGTTAGTTTAAGTCATTTTTCTGTTGTGTCTGACATTCCCTAGCCCCTTTTGGCGTTTTCTTGGCAGAGATACTAGAGTGGTTGGCCATTTCCCCCACCTGATCATTTTACAGAAAAGGAACTGAGGCAAACATGGTTACATGACTTGCCCAGGATCACATAGCTAGTAAGTGTCTGAGGCCAGATTTGAATTCATGAAGTTGAGCCCTCCTGACTTCAGACCAGGAATTCCATCTGCTGCACCACCCATTTTTAAACTGTGTGACCTTGCTGAAGACACAACCTGTCTAGTCCTCCATTTACTCATCTGTAAAAGATAGGGTTGTACTAGAAAACCTCTAAGATCCCTTCAGTTCTAATTCTATAATCCTATGAAATGGGACTCACTTCCTTACTACATCTGAAAAACTTTGCTGCCACATGCTCCCTGCTAGATGTCTTTACCATCATTTTAGAACAAAAATTTTAAACCAGGTAAAGTCAAATTAATCTAAACTGACTGGCTACAAATGAATACTCATGCATTAGATTTTTTACTCTACACCCCATTTAGAAGCACATCACTTTATGCGTTCTGCTTGCCTGTGCATTTTGCTATGGCTTCTGGTATATGTAAACCCTTCATATTGTCATCTGTGATCTCTGGTGACACCATGCTTGTAAGGATATTTAATGTTTCATGCCCATGGATAAGCTCTTTGTCCATGCCAAGAATAGAGGGCAAAGTAGAGCAGCTCATTAATCATTTATCCAACCCCCCAAAACTGAATCATAATTATGACTGATGTTAATCACAGATATCCTTGCTGCTTTCATTCCCATTGTCTCCCAGACCAAATTAGTTCTGAATACAAATTCCGGTTCATTTCCATCAGTCTCTAGTCTTCTCCATTAAATTTAAATTCCACCCATCTGCTACCTGCATTCTATGGCCCTATGGAAAAATTCTAGATACATAAGCATCTCCCTTTCCAAATTTTCATAGTAATGGTAAACTTCATCCATTCTAATACCCCTGCCACTATCTCAGTTGTAGATATGCAGCAGGAATAGTAACATTTTCTCCTCTATAGCTATTTCAAGGGAGTACCTGGCTTGCACCCCTGATTCTGTCAATTTAAATAGATGATAAAGAGCAGTTTAACTCTGAGGTATCGCAGAGATCAAAAGAGATATGACCCAGAATGTTGTATGTATGCATAGTAGCTTAATTGCTTCGTAAAGCTGGGCCCCAACTTTCCATCTAGAGATTTAATCAAGTAGAAAGTTTCAATCCCTATACAGGGGTACCTTTGCTAGGAATCTGATCCCATTCTCATAACGGTCACTGCCACTCCCTGAGGTGATTTCAAGTTTTAGGGTCAGTGGAAAGGGAAGCAAATAAGTATTTACATAGGTACCTACTCAATGCCAGGGATGGTGCTAAGCACTTTAAAAAAAAATATTATCTTATTTGATCATCACATCACCCTGTGAGATAAGTCCTGTTATTACTCCATTTTTACAGTTGAGGAAACTGAGGTAAACTGAGGGTAAGTGACATGCACAGTGTCACACTTATAGAAAGTGCCTGATATTTCCTGACTCGAGGCCTGACAATCTATCCACTGTGCCACAAACTGGCTGTGGTTAGCAGTTAAATATTTCATATTTAATTATCACCTGTTTTATGAAATACCATGGTAAAAACAATCTACATATTTAACGCGATTTTTAGTCTCTATGTATTAGCTTCCACGGGAGGGGGATTTCTCTACAACTTGAATTAGTGGAAGCCCCATGTGCCTCAGCAGGATCTCTTGATTTCTATCAAAAGTAGAAAAAAATAGGAAAAATTAGGATTGGGAAAGCCCTGATATCATTATATATTGCTCTGTTTTCTACACATTGGATTTTTCTACCGCTTACTCTGTGTAGTCAATAATCTTGAATCCTAGTGTAATAGATTTGTTTCTCTACGACAAACTCTGCTAAGCATTGTTTTGATTAAAAAAAAATTTACAATCTAGCATTTTAGCAGACTTACCCAGATAAAGCATCTCTAGAAAACATCTATCCCAGTTAAAAGATGTTGGATGGTATCCACTTTTATCCTTTTATCTCAACTTTGCCAGTTTATACTGTTTAATATGAAAAAAACATACTTTTATTTTCCTTCTGTCTATTCCCATTGCCAATAATTTGGGTGAGGCTCTCATTATCACCTATTATACTAATTCTAATAACACACCAATAAATCTTTACACTTCTACTTTAAACTCTTTGCATGTTATCCTCAATATTCCTTCTAGACTTATCTTCGTTATGAAGAAATCTATAGTCATATAACTACTTCTTGTCAAAATTCTTCAATGACTTCCACCAAGAAAGTCCATATTCCTTGGTCTGATATTTTGCCAGGATTACTAGACTAATAGATCATGAAAATGGCAGGTATTGTACACTTGGCTGTCAGTAAAGCTTTTGACAATGTTCCTTGTGCACAGGCTTCAGAAATGTGGCCTGAAACATAGTGTAGCTTTGGAACAAGTGGTAACTTTGGATCACCCAGCCATAAAAACAGCAATTAATGAGTGATAGCAACCTGGAGAGAGATCTTTAATTGGGGTTTCCCAGGAATCTGTCCTTAACCTGGTTCTCTCTAAGACTTTTACCAATGACTGGATGTAGGCACAGGATGTAAGTTGACATAATTGCAGATCAACTTGAAAGGATACCTAGAACGAGCATCCAAAAACATGTTGAAAAGCTAGAAGAATTGTCTTAAATTGGATTAAGATAAATTTAAACTCCTACATTTGGGTTCAGTCAAGTCTCTTCATACCATGACCAACATTCTTTTCACTTTATGCCAAACTTTCACTCTAATGGATATACTTAAAGAAGAGGTAGGAATGACACTACAGAAGCCAAAAACAGTAAAAGAGGCTCAGTGAGACTACTTAAAGTGACACAATTATAATAGAATTAACAGGGAAGACAATACCAAAGATGTGGGGGAAACTGCAGGGGATCTCTGATTTCACTAGCCTAAAGAAATCCCAGGAAGGAACCAACTTCCCTTGTACGTCTGCAATTTCTAGTTCTTAAAGATCGCTGCCTAGGGCACTCAGAAGCTAAGTAACCTGCCTAAACTATGTAGTAGGTGTCAGAGGGGGACACATGAATTTGGATCTTCCTGAATCTAAAGCCAGATATTTCTCTGGGCTGAACCATTTCCATCTACCTTTCAGATCATGAATTAATTTTACTACATCCTTTAACTTGTTTCACCTTTATCAATTCTGGCTTGTGATGTGTTATAACTTGCCAAAACTTTACATTTAAATTTTATTATCCTCACCCTTTGGGTCATCCTTAAATTGAATTATTTACAGACTGAAAAATGTCATTACTCACAGGCATGCAACATCACCAAAAGGATGTTGACGTTGAAAATATTGGGCTTTACATCAGGGAATTGGGGTAATTGAAAAGATATATACATCTCCCCAAAATCGTCTTGTCGACTTATCTTCTACTGTACATCTCAACCAAATTCCTTTGTTTACCTCCTCTAAAATCCACCCTCCTAATTAGATGCAATTTATTTTTGGTCCCCTGGTCTAATAATAAAGTTCCCCTAATACATGAGTTCTTGAAGTTTTTGTGTTATGGATCCATTTGGTAATCTATTGAAGACTATGAACACCTTCTCAGAATAATGCTTTAGATCAGAAAGGGAACCAATTATAATGAAATATATTTATCACAATATCAAATATTAACCTTATTAACCCTAGTTTAAGAACCCCAGCTCCAAGTAATATATTCACTTATTGGTCACTGGACAGTCATTTTACAATAGAATACCAATTGGTAAGTAAATTTTCATAGACATACTAAAAAATTGTCCTATTTTAGCACCTTCTGTTCCCTTCTCCACCACTCTGCGATTATCATTTCAGAAGTGGAAAGGGGCTCAGACAGGTTACAGTTCCTTTTGTTTTCTTCATTTCGTGGTTTGACATGGGCAAATAATTCATCGCCAACTGGCTGGTCTATTGGTGAGAAGTCCACCCTGTACTTTGCTAGACTTTCAGAAAGCCTGTACTCGGTATGCACTTAAATCCTTTCCTTCATGGTGAAAATTACTTGCCTTCCGCAGACATTGCCCATGAGAACCCTAGCTCAATTCTACAGCATGAAGTTTCAAAACAGGACTTTGTGGTAGAAAACAAATATATATGTTCAAGTTTGGGATAATGAAAAACAAATCTCGTGACACACATTAATTAACACAATTATTAAAGACTTTAAAATTCAATTAAACTTTATCTGTTTTGCTATCATTTCTAATTAATAATCATTGTAATATTTACCATCATTATCATCACTGGGAGTGAAGGAGCATTTAAATATCAATAGCTAAAACTATAGAAAATTCATTGTTCCAGGAATAAATTCTCATTAAGGAACCATGAAAAAATATCTCAAAGCTATACTTTCACAGTTGAATGTAGTCTACAACAAAAGACTAAAAAAAACCACAAAGCATTGCAACACAAATCAATGTGATATAAAATTATGCATCTGTGAAAATTGTTTCATTTCAATTATATTATTATGATTGAAAGTAATGTTCTATCTTGTGGGTCACTCTCAGATTAATTTTGTTTATTTCAGTGGAACTTAATGTAGAATTCATTTTTTAAATGGTGCATTAAGAAACCTAGACAAGTATTTATGTGTACTACCTATATGTGCTATCTACACATGCTCCATTGTCAGAATTGTTAAAATATTCATATTTTGTATACCCTGCTGTTTATTTAATTAGATTCACCATTATTTCTATTTTTTTTCTTTTTTTCAGCACATATAAAAACAATTGAGACAAAATTAGACATGCAATGATGGTTTCTATCCTTTCTTCGTAGGTTGTTTGCCAAAGTAAGCATAGCTCACCATCTGTCTGTCCTTTCATGTCACCATTCCCACTCTTATAAATGCAGTCATTCTCTTTTTTTGAATAAGACTGAAACACCACCGCAAGGCTGTTCATCAATGTAATTATAGTACTTCATGAAAAGCTCATTCTCCTAGACCTGAATAGAACATCCATTTCTACTCAATATGTCCCAGCTTCTATTGATAGAATTATAAAATATTAATCAAATCACATAGCTTGAACATAAAAAAATGACCTGCTGGTGATCATTTTCTTTAATTTTTTAGTAATGACAAAACATCTATCTGGTTCTGGAGGGAAAGCATTCATCCTATTCCAAGAGCAATAAACCACACTACACCTAAGATGACAGGAAACATGCAAGGAAATATTCTCATTTTGGACTCCCTGTTAGAATACTTAATTTTGTCAGTGTTTTAAAAACCATTTCACAATAGTTAATTCTGACAAAAATAATGTAGTTTTAATTCATTCGCGTTCTCACAAAGAAGGTCTGATGGTACTTGGTGATATTAATAAATGAATCTGTCTAATGAGCCAAACACATAAATTTTTAAGAGTTTCTATGTAAAACACTGGGGGAAATCAACAACTTTTCATTTGTATTAAATACCTACTGTCATGAACAAAAAGATATTATGATTCACAATAAATAGCATTTGATAACTAATCTTGGATAACGTGATTTATTAAGTGAGGTAATGGTTTACTAATTTAAAGACCAATACAGTGGCTCACTCAATATTCAAATATTTTTTTATAAAAATGCATTGATGATAATTCTACTCTTAGTACAAATTACAGTGATACTTTACTTCATATTAAAATGTCACTAATCCACTAACAGGAGGGTGTGAGTTTTGATTGGCTTTCCTAGTAGAAGTTAAAAAGTTGAAATAATCTAATCCATTGCTTAGGCATCTGATAACCAGTGGTATGACTTTTGAGACAAAATGATAGACTTTGGGGTGCATTCTGTGGACATGATTCATACTGAAGATAACTTCTTAATGGGAAGATGAAATCTATGACCTAAGATATTAGCACAGTGCTCTGAATCAAGGGTTAAACTTTTTTGTGTTTCATGGACCATTTTGGCAGTCTGGTGAAAACTATGAACTCGTTCTGAGAATAATGATTGTAAATGTATGAAATAGATAGTATTTAGAATTACAGAAGGAAAGTAATTATAGTAAAATATAACTATTAAATTTTATTAAGTAAAACAAAAACATACACAGACTCCAGGTTAAGAACTCTTGTTCTGATTCCTGTGTCTATTCCTATGTCTATCTACTCCTGTGTCTGACCTATACATTACAGCTTTAATCATATATAAAAGGATAAACTGGTTTAAATTCAAAGCAAAGAAAGATATAGTACTCTTTACAATAAATTATTTTTATGCAATTTCAATAACCTATGACTGATACCAATGTATAAATATTTCCTTTGGGGGGAAAGGAAGATTTTAATACCAAAGAAATAAAGAAGGAAAAAATGCAAATCTACAAATTATAACTTTAAATGTGAATGAATTAGATTCTCCAATAAAACAAAAGAGAATAGCAAAATGAAAAGAAAACAGAACTCAACATTGTGTTCCAAATAATAAATAAGCTTTAAAAAAATAAAGACTTTTATGAAATTAAAATAAGAGGCTGTAAGAAACTTTATCAGGTGATTTTTTTAAATAAATCAAAATTTTTAATCTTGGTGTCAGTCAAGGCAAAACTCAAAATTCACAAGGTCAAGAAATAAACCACAAAAATACATTTTGTTTAAATAATCATTGACAATTGAACAATACCATTTTGACATAGGTTATACCTAGGTTTCCCCAGTTAAAGGAAAACAAAATAGGTTTCCAGTTCTTGTACATGTATTTAAGTTTATAAATACTCACAGAGTAGGATATGCTATTTTGCCACCATAGAAAATGCAAAGGAGGCAAATGACTCATAGAAGCCTATGAAAAGTAACAGAAAACACATAAAGTACTCAAACAGCCCATAAACTCCCCATGTACAACAATCATATGATTGCTGAAAATGTAACACTCCCTCTCACAGGACCTGAATTGTCCAAAAAGTTCCTTGCAATATTTAGTGAAAGTCAGGGATGGAACGGCAAAAGCCAATTTTCTTCCTTTGCACATCCTCCACTCCCAAATCATGATTTTGCTTTCTAAGGACACAGCTCTAAGAGTGAATTATGTGGATAATCCTCATCTTTCTCTAGAAAGCTTATGCATAAATTCTTGCACATGGGAGTTCCTAAATTGAGGTTCGCCTGTAAAGTAACTCTCAAGGGTGGAGCTGCCCAAGAAAAATCATTCTCTCACTGGAAGACTAGATTCCAGGATCAACCTGTATGAGAAACTGAAATATCCCCTTTTCTACTTAGGAAGGAGAGGAGCAGTATCAGTGACAATATTGAGGATATTAATTTTGTTATTTATGAGTGACATAGGACAGCTAGATGGCATAGTGGGCAGAGTCCTGGCCCTGGAGTCAGGAAGAATCATCTTCATGAGTTCAAATCTGGCCTCAAACACTAGCTTTGTGGCCCTGGGAGGTTGCTTAACTCTATTCGCTTCAGTTTCCTTTTCTATAAAATGAATTGGAGAAAGAAATGGCAAACCACTCAAGTATTTTTGCCAACAAAACCCCAAATTGGGTCACAAAGAGTTGGACATGACTGAAAACAACTGAAAAAACAAAATTGATGACAACCTCTTTTGGATTGAGTACTTATACACATCTGCTTCTACAGGAAATATGTGCTCTGTCTATAATCATCCCTTGGGCTTGCAGAGTCAACTCTCAGGAACTCTCCTCTATGAGGACATACATAAGAATCTGCCTTGTGATTCTGAAGCAAGGCCTAAAAGCAATTTAGATCATGATCTACTTTACTAAATGGCATAAAGGAGAACTGACAGCAAGTGATGAGGAACATTACCTTATAAAATTGTTAGAAACCATTAACAGGAAAATGGGTACAGCAATTTTGGGATAAGATCTCAATAAACCAGATCACAATAATTACAAGATGAAACTTCAAGGAAAAGTAGAAAAGAATTACAGATTCCCCAATGGTTCTGTAGTTGGTATAGTTTCATAAGCAATGCCAGGGGAATGACAGTCATTGGACATGACACCCTTAGGATTCCATGTCCTTTAGAGCAGCAGTATCAAACATGCAGTCCAAAACACTCCTGAGTAGTTCTGGAACCAGATTAAAATATACAAGAAATGTTTAACAAAATAAATTAAAATGTCATAAAATAGACAATATTAAAATTTAAAGTGAAGTCAATATGACCCACAGAAATCCTTACGTAATGGCTTAGTGGCCCCCTTTTTTAAAATCTGACAATACTGCTTCACAGAATAGAGCCTGGATCTGTTGATTTCATTGGTATATAATTCCCAGTGAGGAGATATCCCTACCCAGTGCAGGCGAGTACCTTCTCTGCTATGCATAGAGGGATGTGTAAATCACTGTGAGGTTAAATGACTTTTGGGGGGTCACAAAGCCAATATGTTTTAGAGGAAGGATTTGAAATAATGTCTTCTTGCCTCCAAGAACAATTCTTCATCTATTTTACTATGCTGCTCATGTGCTATATGAAGACATGCAAATGAATTTTTAAAAAATAAAGCTGGAAAGAGAAGTTGGACCAGACAAAATATACAAAGAAAATATGTATGCTTTAGGTGACAAAAATTTGAAATTATTAAAAAACAGATATTCAAGCTTTCTCATAGAAGGGGTACTTTTGTTAGTAGAAAGCTTTTCAATTTCATGTCATTAAAATAATTTATTTCATTTTTATTATAATTGCCTGCATCAGCTTTTGCTTGATGACACTCACCCTTACCATCACTATGAACATAGCTATGTCTTAGAATTTGAGGGAGGAAACCTATTTTTAGCCTTTTTATGGACTATGGCATAGGATTTTGGTATGTTTCCAATTTCTGCCAGACCACTTTCCCATTTTCTCAATGGTTCTTACCAAACACTAAGTTGTTGATTTCATTTGTGTCCTATCTATCCTTGCCTTGTCTTTTCCAATACTCTGCTTCTATTTCTTTTTAATAATACCGTATAATTTTGATGATTGCCACTTTGTAATATAACTTCAAAGTCTAGAAATGCTGCTCCCATAAAATTGCTCCTTTACTCCCCCTCCCTCATTTTCCCTTGAATTTCTGGACCTTTTGAGCTTCCAAATGAATTTTACTATTATTTTGTGTCCTTTGGGTTGTTTGATTAGTATAGCCTCACAACAGTAAATTAACTTAGGTAATGTAAGGAACAACAACAACAAAAGATGCATTCCTAAATGGACACATTAATAGGATTCTAAACAATGAATAGGTAAAATGACAAATAATAATGATAAAACTAACAGCAAGTAACTATGGGAAATAGAATGATAATAATGAAATTAAATCCCAAAATTTCTGGGATGCCAGCTAAAGCATTCTGGAGAGGGAAAAAACATCTGAGGATGTATACTAACAAAATAGAAAAACAACAAATTAATTGAATATAGAATTGAAGCATTAAAAAATTACCAAATTAACAAGCTCAAAATAAACAACAGGACATTTTAAATGTCTTCTTATAAGAGGGACCATTTGGTAAATAATTTTGAAAATAAGAAAAAAATAGATATATTGGCACCCCCCAAAAAAAACTCCACAAAATTAATAGACAAAATTTAAACTTGGTTCTTTGAAAAGACTGATATCAATTAACTCAGCTACCATGATTAAAAAGAATACAAAGGAAAAAAAAGATAAAAAAAGAAAAGATTAAAATCACAATAGACTGAGAAGAAATTTTTAAAAGCTATACAGAACCTTCATCACAAAATTATATGCCAGAAGAGCTGAGAATTTAAAATAAATGTAGGAATAAATATTTTTAAAAATCTAAGTTAAAAGAATATGAAGTAGAGTTCTGAAATAATTCTCTTTCAGAAAAAATTAACTACAAAGGAAAAACTAAAAGGGCAAAGATAATCATTTTAAAATTAAATAATATAAATAATATATAACATAAATAATAATGTACAAATAATATAATGTAATAAATATAAAATAATTTTAAAATAATTAATAATCCATATTCTGGATGAAATTTTGGGTGAATTCTATCAAATATTTGGTAAATAACTAATGTTCATTGTAATAAATTTCATAAAATGAGAATGAAAACATTCTAACTCCATTTTTGAGAAAAAAGTACTGTTAATAACTAAATCAAGTGGACAAAACAAAGAAAACTATGAATAATATCCTTGATGAAGACTGATTCAAAATATTTAAACAAAATACTAGAAAAATGACCATAGCATCTGATTAAAATATTAGCTATACTCAAGGTTCCTTTATATTTGATACAAATATGGTTCAACTTCAGGAAAACAATTAACGTTATCATAAAAAGCAAAAGCATATAGGAGTGGATGAACAAGTTCTGGTATATGATCATGATTAAATAATAAGAAATGATGAGCTTGATCATCTTAGAAAAACATGGATAGACTTGCATGAAATAATGAAGAATGAAATTAGCAGAACGAAGAGAATATTGTATGCAGTAACAGCAACATTGTTTTAAGAATAACTTTAAGTCATTTTCACTATTATAAATACCCAAATTAACTACAAAGGACATGTGAAAGAAGACACTATCTGCATCCAGAGAAACAATTGATAAGTAGGAGAATGTAAAGTATGTATAAAAAGATTTTACACACATACACACACATACACACACACACACACTTGTGTATTTCTGTCAAATAGTAGCTATCTCCAGGGAAGGGTGGTAGGAAAAAAGAAATTTGCATAATAACTGTATTATATATTTAAAAGGCATAGCAAGTTGTATATAATAGATTTGCAGTTTTATTTTAATTATACTATGTTATGGAAATGCTTGTTTTTTCTATAAATTAAGAGTTAAAAAATTAAAAGATATAAAACTATATTATTGTATCAATAAGTACAGAAAAAATATTTGTTAGTGCAAGGCCCATTTATGGGGAAAAACCTACAAAACACAGGCAAATAGGGTAATTAAAAGTATCATGTTTTTGTCATTATGATTAATTTTCTTTGGCATTTCCTTTAGAGTTGGATCTATTTTTTTCTGAAATGAGATTTATTTCCATTTCATGTTGTCAATATATGTGTATATATATATATATATATATATATATGTATACATATTTATGTCTATCTATATATTTAAACATTCCCCTACACACACACATACACCATACACTTTTATATTATTTCCTTGTATCCCCATTCACTCTATCTTCCTTTTCTACTGCTGTCGCAGACCATTTGAACTAGACTTTTGGAATATAGCCTCAGCCTCCTTACCTTGGAAGAAATGACATTTCACCTCCTGGGCTGATCATTTGAGAAACCTCTGGAATGTGAAACTGGTCCTAGCTATTTTTACTGCCTTTCCTTCAGGATTGAATGAAGCAGCCTCCTACATAGGCTAATAGGACTCCTGTCTCTGCTTTCTTGCCTTCCCTTAAATAGCTGGGCAGAATAAGAATCTGTTGATTCTTCCAAAGATTGGGATAGAGATGAGGGTAAAAGTGTTTAGACTAATTCACTATAGGTGTGGAGGCTCTCTGTCCTGAGTAGACTTTAGATGTGGGAATGGTCCCACCCGGGTTTCATTCACCTTTTCCCCAAGTCCTAAAACTAAAAGCATTCTCATTCAGCTGCACGTTTTTAGTACTATGTGCCCAATTCTACCCTCTATTTTCTTTTACTTCATGTGACTGGGTAGAGTCCACATCTTCTGCTTTTTATGGGAATAGGGGGAGAATCAGGGATTTCAGTAAGAATACTAGGTCTCTCTGGTGCTCTATAAGGGCCAGAAGCATAATATGGGGAAACAGGGGAGGAGAAAGGTTAGAGGACTATTTGATAACTTATTATAACTAAGTAATCTTGGAATCTAGGTGCTAATGTCTTCACACTTGATATCTAAGAAGCCTAATTATTGGAAGGTCCAACTAGAGTGTTAACTCTTATAGAAAACATATAGATACCTTGGGGCAAATTTTAAAGCCACCCCCCCAAAAAAAAATCTAAAAATTATGTTAAATGTAGAACAGATCTTAAGGAGAGACCATCTAGAGGTAACTAGGTGTGGTATTGGACCTGGAGCCAGGAAGACCAGAATTCAAATCTTGTTTCAAATTCTAATTGTGTGAGACTGGGCGTGAGACTGGGCAAGTGATATAGCCTGTCTCAGCCTCATTTTCCTCATCTGTAAAATGGGGATAATTATACCTAACTCTTGTGGTTGTTGTGAAAATTAAATGAAAAACATTTTAAAAACAATAAAATGATATATAGCTAATAGCTGGCTATTATTTTTTGTCCTATTCCATTTTAGCAAAAGAGAAAACTCATTTTATAGAGGAAAAATAGAGTCTCAGAGCTAGCAATCAGAGCATGTAGTAGAAACCTTGTCTCATGCTCCTTAGTCTAATATTCTTTCAAGCAAGATGTTGAAATCTGATCTCCCTAGATGTTATGAAACCAGGTCCTTTTCAGAGCAGGGCCTCTTGGTCTTTTAACTTGAAAAAATCAGCTGAGTTGGAGTGGCCTGTGGTCCTTCTAGGTGTGTGGTGAACACAAAGTAACCTAATTTGCCCCCAGCCTCTGTTCCTTAGGAAAGCTTCAGCAGGTTAGAATGGCAAAACTTGAAGGAGGAAACAGTCTGTGAGACAGAAGTCAGAGCATCTTCAGGAATCCGTGGCCATCCAACAGGACCTAAGGAACTCTCTGTGGATGAATCACTGAGATAGAAAGGAAAAAAGAGAGTCTACATAGTTTCTAAAAGGACAAGCTAAGTGAACCAGGGATAGGTCTCTTTCCCACTCCTAAGGAGAGTTTTAATTCCAGCAACCTTTCCTTTAGTCCCTAAAGAAGCCCATGGGACAGTTAAATTGGAAGTTAAACTGCTTTCCTTTAAGAGGCTCCATTTAATTTCAAACCTATAGATCCTACTTTTATATATCTTTCAATTATAGCAAGCCTCTTCTTACATGAACCAAAATTCTGCCTCTCTGCAAACTCCACCTCTTATGTCTATAGTTTTGTTCTTTAGAGCCTATGATAAATCCAGTCCCTCTTTAAAAGTATAGCCTTTCAAAAGTTTGAAAGAATAATTAGACCCCCAACTAAGCTTCCTTTTGTCCAAACGAAAAATTCCACTTATAACTGTTCCTCAAATGGCATATTCTTTAGTTCCCCATCACAATTGTAACACTTTTATGGACATACTCATGTTTGTGTAAGTCTTTTCTATCCCATAAATCCCAAGATACCTTGTGAGGTTTGTAAATTTGATGCAAATAATGAGTGGTCATGTGCCAGAGTCTCCCATTTCTCAAATCAATTTCACAGTTCTTTAGAAAAGCCTTCAGAGTGTCTTTGTATCACTACTTCTGAGCTCCATGTGAGCTCTTGCCCTGTGTGAGTTCTCTATAAACAGTCTTTCACGCAAAGATACAATGGCATTCAAACAATGTGACTACCCAATTGGAGCTGCGTTCTCTGCAGTAGAGTTTGTAAATGCTTGGCAGTTAAGCTCAAGAAAGGACCTGGGTATCCCGTACCTTATCTTGCCAGGTGATCTTCAGAATCTTCCTAAGACAATTCAAATGGAAGCAATTCCATTTCCTGGCGTGGTTCTTGTTGATTGTCCAGGTTTCACATGCTTACAGCAATGAGCTCAGCACAATAGTTGCATAGACCTTCAGTTTGGTGGGCAATCCACCAAGTCAGTTTTTGTATAAGCAGTAGACCCCCTGCCTTATAAATCTCAACGAAATAGAAATGACTCCAGGCACTTTGCCTCAGGAGAAGAGCCTAAAGGCATTCAAACAATGCTCTTTTCCAGTTGGAAGTTTGGCTAGAGAGGGATTAACGTCAACCTGAGCTACATGTTCAATAGCTTCAGTATTGACTGATGACAGTCTGTTAAGAACACTAGAAGTGTTCAGCCCATCTATCTTGGTTCATGTCCTTATCAGTAATCAATGTAGCTTCATTAGTATTGAGTATTTGAGATGCACCATACGTCTTTGGCCCATAAATCGTTTAGGGCATCATAAAAGCACTTTGAATTGTTACTATCAGCGTAAAACTGAATTTCATCTGCCTTCTTACTGAGTTAAGAATCCTGTATCTCTCTAAGCTTTGCTAGCACTTTACTTTTGATGCAGTCTAACACTTCCTTCTTAGAGACTGATGAACTATCCTGCTGATAAACTGAGTTCTGTTTTCATTTAGCAGCTTCTGAATTTCCCCATCACTTTTGTCAAACCAATCTTGATATTTGTGAATATACCGGCCCAGATGAATAAACGAGAGCTGTTCACCAAATCTCTGAAAACTCCCCACTCTTTTTCTGCTCCACAGTTGCCAACTATGTATTGGTTCAGCTTTCCCTCCATTTTAACAATGAACTATTCAACCTTAGAGAGGCTATCTAATCTGTGGACATTAAATCTGTTCAGTCATCTTACCTTGGGGGGAGGGGCATGCAGTGGAGACACTGCTTTTGTTGAATGTGAATGTTTAGCTTGAAGAGATGTCTATTATCAGTCCACACTCCATATCACTTTTGTCACTCTTATATCCTGTCTCTTTACATTGACATAGTCTATTAAATGCCAATGTCTGCTGCGAAGGTGCATCGGGAAAGTTTTATTGCATTTGGGTAAATAGATGACAGTGTTAGTGATGGAAGGTCATGGGATGCTCAAGTCTTCAGTAGTAAGTGACCACTGCAGTTGCTGTTTCTGACTTTATTCCTAACTCCCTGCCATGTATGATAGTCTGTGCCTACTCGGGCATTAAAGTCACCCAGAATGATAAGCCAGTCCTATCCCAGCACATTGATGATTAGGGTCTCTAGGTCTTCATAAAAATTTTCTTTGACCTCCCTCATTAGGGTTTGTAATGGTAGGAGCATGCACACTAATGCCGGTGGTGTGACACTTTCTTGCAAGTGGGAATCATGTTGTCATGGCCTGTTCTTCATTCCTTTTGGTAGGCATGCAAGCTTGTTGACTGAATTTGTTTTGATTACAAAACCTATGCCAGTTACATGGCATTCCATATCACCAAAACCACTTCAGAAATATATGCATCTATGTCCAACTTCAGTAAATTGGGCCTTTGGATGTAATACCTGCTGAGTTCTCTTTCAACAAGAGCTGTTCATCTTTCAGGTCTATTGAATTTTGTGTTGTTCATAACCATGAGCACATTCTGTGTACAAATGGTGAGTGGAATCATCTTTATAAATGTTTTTGTATTTTTTTGCATTTTGACTGTGGGGTAGGATCACTACCTGCTGTGGTAAGCAGATCAGAGTTGGGTGAAATAGACAGTTTTTAAGGCACCTTTTCTAGCCCCTACCTCATTTTAGGAGGTGAGCAGTGTGGTCCTTAAGAAAGTCCTCTCAGACACACAGAGGGCTACCAAATCTCACTGCTGCTTCAGTCCAATGAGAAGAAGGCCTATGGCCTGGGCCAACAAGGTGCATGGTTGTGACTATAGCTCTCAGTGGATTCACACTTGCTTGTTCACCACTTGCCTATCCCTACAGGACTTTGTGACAGGTAAAAATCCTAAAATGGTAGAGGCGATGTCTTTTGAAATTGGATTTGTGAGGTAGAGCTGCATGAAGTTGTCAGCCTCACTCTTTCTTCCAGAAACATCACAGTCCAGTGGCAAAATCAAAATCAAAACACCTGGGGATGGCTTGGAATGCAGTGTATGACCTTGATGTTTTCAATTTCTAAACAAGCACTAAACACTCCATAGCACCTGATTCAGCCCAGCTACCTTCCCGGAAACTGAAACAAATCATTTTCATCTACCCATTTTGCCACAAGGAAGTCTTCACATGCTTGGAGTAGACACTCCCTGCCCCAACTAACCAATGGGTTGGAGACCCTTCAGTTACCCTCAACTTGGTTTAGCCCATCTTCCAAAGTGGTCCGCTGGAGGGTGGCTACTGTGCATGCTACAGCTTCTTGAAGCCATAGGTGATATTTGGGTGAGTCATGCAGATACCAAAGGTGGGAAGCAGCCCTGAAAAGGGATTGGCTGCCCTCACACCAGAAGTACTAGTCTTCCCTGATAAACCCCACATATCTCATTCTAGATAACACGTGTCTCCATATAACATAGGCAGTTCAAATTCAGACGGTTGGCTCAAAATGAGCTTGCAATTTGCCAAAACAAAGAAACAAAACAGAACAAAACAAAATATTTTTCAAACGAAGTTTTGTGTTACCTCATCTCCCCCATCATGTATTTATTGATTTAATTCATTGAATTCAAGTGTTGGTCTTTACATTTATTCATATTATATTTCATTCTTCTCTACTCAGTATATTTTTCAATATGGTCAAGATTTTTTTCTGATCTGGATTCTGTCATCCATCTTATTAGTTATCCCTCCTAGTTCTATTTCATCTACAGATCTTAATAAACATTGATTTATACTTTTACCTAACTTACCATTAAATATGTTTAATGATACAAGATTAAGTCCAAATCCCTGATTTATTCCACTAAAGACTTCCCTCGAGAAAAGGAGCCAAGATGGCAGAGGAAGTAATAAATTGCTGTAACTCTCTCATACTCACCTCCAAACAACCATAAGACAGAGCCCCCAAACAAATCCTGGAACAGGCAAACCAGAAAAAAGACAGTGTGAAACAATCTTTTAGCCCAAGAAACTTGGAGGACCTGCAAGACAGATCAAACTCACTCAGGTGAAAGAGGAATATAGTCCATAATGGTAATTGTTCCAGGTAGTTTAGCCCTGGGCAAATGGGTAGTCTCCAGAGGTCAGACCACCACATACTTCAGTGTAGCCATGGGGTAATGCAGAAACACCCCACTGGGCCTCAGCACACCCCAGACATTACCACTAGGACCCATGCTCAGTACCAGGTAAGCTGCCAGACCCCTATGACCATAAACAGCACCAGCCAACCCCCACCACACCCTGTAGTACAGCACCTAATAAAAGAGTCCCCTGTGAACCTCAAGGCAACATCAATGCAACTCCAGGTAATAGCCAGGGCCTGTAGCCACTGGCACAAGAATCCTCAGACAGTGTCCCTTCTACCCCAGGTGCAGAGCTCAAATATAAAAGAAAGGGAAAAGTCCAGAAGAAAAAGAAAGATGAGCAAAAAAACAACAAGAAAGAAATCTGACCATAGAGAGTTATTATGGTGACAGGGAAGATCAAGACTCAAACTAAGGAGAGGACAACAATGTCAAAATGCCTATAGGCAAAACCCCAAAGAAAAATAAGAAGTGTTTTCAAGCCCAGAAAGAACTTGTAGAAGAGCTCAAAAAGGAGCCTTAAAATCATATGAGAGGGGTAGAAGAAAAATTGGGAAAAGAAATGAGATTGACATAAGAGAATTATGGAAAGAATCAACAGGCTGGAAACCTGTTTAAGAAGTAAAATTGGACAGACGGATAAGGAGATTTAAAAAGAAATCCACTGAAGAAAACACCTCCTTAAAGAGTACAATTGGTCAGACAGAAAAGAAAGTACAAAAGCTAATTAAAAAACGACAAAACAAAAACACTACCTTGAAAGTTGGAATTGGGCAAGTGGAAGCTAATGACTCTATGAGACATCATGAATCAATCAAACAAATTCAAAAGAGTGAAAAAATTGAAGAAAATATAAAATATCTCATGGGGAAAACAACTTGGAAAATAGATCCAGAAGAGACAATATCAGAATCATTGGACTACCTGAAGCTATAATCAAAAGGAGGACCTGGACAGCATCTTTCATGAAATCATCAAGGAAAACTGTCCTGATGTCTAGGAAGCTAAGGACAAAATAGGCATTGAAAGAATCCACTGATCACTTCAAGAAAGAGATCCCAAAATAAAACCCCAAAGAATATTATAGTAAAATTTCAGAACTATCAGGTCAAGAAAAAAAATACTATAAGTGTCCAGAAAGAAACAATTCAAATATCAGGGAGTCACAATCAGGATCACACAGGACTTAGCAGCTGTAACATTAGATGATTGGAGGTCATGGAGTATGATATTCCAGTGGAAAAAGGAGCTAGGACTACAACCAAGAATCACTTACCCAGCAAAATTAAGTGTAATACATCAAAGGAAAAAAATGATCATTCAGTAGAGGAATTTCTAGCCCTCATAAAGAGAAGATCAGAACTAAATAAAAAATTTGGCCTCCAATATCAAGATCCAAGAGAAGCAAAAACAGGTATAAAGGGAAAAGAAAACATAAGAGATTCAATAGAGTTAAACTGTTTGCATCCCTACATGGGAAAATGATACTTGTAACTCTTAAAAATTGTATTACTAATAGTACAGCTAGAAGGAATATACAATGGGTATGGGTATGGTTGCAGTGGTGGCATTCAAATAAATTAACAACCGGTTCTCCATGGAACTCAGCCAAGGTACTGCTGCTGCCACTGATATGGTGGGAACAGGCCTTGCCCCTGCTAACAACTGGTTTGCAGAACTCAACCTAAAATTAGGTACCTGTTCTGCCAAACTGGTGTAAACTGGCTGAATCTCACCACAGAGTGTAAGGTGAATTTCAGGGAATAACAGAAAAAAAATAAGGGATAAGAAAGAGTCATACAATGGGTACAGAAGGAAGGGAGAGGTAGAATGGGGTAAATTATCTCACATGAGAAAGCAAGAAAGAGCTATTACAGTGGAGGGGAAGATGGGAGGGTGAGTGATGGGCATCATTTGGACCTTGCTTTCATCAGTATTGTCTCAAAGAGGGAATAATATGCACAATCAGTTGAATATAGAAATCTACGTTACTCAATAGAAAAACAGGAGTAAAGGAGATTAAGTAAAAGGGGTAGGGGGACTCACAGAAGAAAGATCAGATCAGGGAAGGTGGTAGATAGAAGCAAAACACTGGTGAGGTGGGAAAGGGTGAAAGGATAAAGACAAACAGGAGGAATGATAGGATGGAAGGGAATACATAGGTAGTAATCATAACTGTGAATGTGAATGTGATGAACTCTCCCATGAAAAGGAAGCGAATGGTAAAGTAGATAAAAAAAACCAGACTCCTACAATACGCTGCTTACAAGAAACACACTTGAAGCTCAGAGACACACACAGAGTGAAGATAACGAACTGGAACAAAATCTACTATGCTTCAATTGTAGCAAAAAAAGCAGGGATATGATCCTGATCTTAAATAAAGTAAAAGCAAAAATAGACATTATAAAAAGAGATAAGAAAGGAAACTCCATCTTCCCAAAAAGACAACGAGGCAATCAAGTTAGAAGAGCAAGGAATTGTCTACCTATCAGATCGGTGGGAAGAGGAAGAATTCATGACCAAAAAAAAAAAAAAAGAGAGCATTACAAACTGTAGAAAAGATAATTTTGATCATATGAAGCTGAAAAACTTTTATGCCAACAAAACCAATGCAACCAAGATTAGAAGGAAAGCAGAAAATGGGGAAACCATCTTTGCAGCAAGTGTCTCTGATAAAGACCTTATTTCTCAAATTTATAAGAATGCAAGCAATTCCCCAATTGATAAACGATCAAAGGATATGAATAGGAAGTTTTCAGATGAAGAAATCAAAAATATTTATAAGTATATGAAGTATTGCTCTAAATTACTTTTGATTAGAGAAATGCAAATTAAAACAACCCTGAAATACCATCTGACACCAATCAGACTGGCCAATATGACAAAAAAAGGAAAATGATAAATGTTGGAGAAAATGTGGGAAAGTTGGGATGCTAATGCATTGTTGGTGGAGTTGTGAACTGATTGAACCATTCTGCACAGCAATTTGTAACTACACCCAAATGGCAACCAAACTGTGCTTACCTCTTAATCCAGCATTACCACTACTAGATCTGTATCCCAAAGAGATCACAAAAAAAGGGCCTACATGTGGAAAAAATATTTATAGTAGCCCTATATGTGGTGGCAAAATATTGGAAATTAAGTGGATGTCCATCAATTAGGGAATGGCTGAATAAGCTATGGTATATGAATGTAATGGAATACTATTGTGCAATAAGAAATGATGAATAGGAAGATTTCAGAAAAACCTGGAAAAACTTTTACAATCTGATGCAAAGTGAAGTGAGCAGAACCAGGAAAACGTTGTACACAGTATCAGCAACATTGTATGATGATCAACTCTGAATGACTCAGCTCTTCTCAGCAACGTATTGATCTAAGACAAATACAAAGGACTCAGGAAGTAAAATGCTATCCATAACCAGACAAAGAACTGACAGACTCTGAATATAGATTAAAGCACTTTTTTTCACTTACTTTATTCTTTCTTGTGGCTTTTTCCCCCATTTTGATCTCTTTCTTCTTCCACAAATGTGATGAATATGGAAATATGTTTTACATCATAGCATATACATATAAACTATATCAAACTGCATATTTCAGAAAATGGGAGTGGAAGGAGGGGAGAAGGCCAGGAGGGAGGGAGAAAAATTTGGAGCTCGAAATCTTATAAAAAAATTAATGCTAAAACTTCTTTAGATATGTAACTGGGGAAAATAAAAAATGCTATTTAAAACTTTAAAAAAACTCCCTCCAAGTTGACATAAAAAAATTAGTGCCAAGGTAGATAGCTCAGTGGATAGAGCTCTGGGTCTGGAATCAAGAACACTGAGTTCAAATCTGGCCTTACTTACTAACTGTGTGACTCTGGACAAGTCCCTTAGCCTCTGTTTGGCTCTGGAGAAGGAAATGGTGAACCACTTCTGTGTCCTTGCCAAGAAAACCCCATGGACAGTAGTAGCATGATATGTTCCACAGGGTCACAAAGAGTCTGACAATACTGAATGACTTCATTCACTCAACCAGATCTACATCCTCCTAACTGTACTGTAATCTAGCCTATATCTGTCCATTTTGTTGATTAAAAAATTGTCAGATAGTCTCCTGAAAATGATATGTAATTTCTCTATAACATTTCTTCTAAATGCCAATCAATTTACCATACCAAAAAAGGAAACAGGGTTATTTTCCCGATGTAACATGTTATTGGTGAAACTGTGGTGCCTTTTTAGTAATCACTTCTTTCCTTTATATATACACTTGCAAACCATCCCCTTAATCATGTGTTCTAGAATTATGCACCAATAAAAGTCAAGATCTAGTCTATATTTCATAGATTATACCTTTTTTATCCTTTTTGTGAAAATCAGACAAAAATTGTCCTTAATCCTACAACAGCTTTTTTTTCCCTCCAGTATCTTTCAAAAAGTGTTTCAGCAGTTATATCTGTAATTTCGTTCAGTATCTTAGAATGCATTTTGTGTAAGGTTTTGGTGAACTGAACTTATTTAAGCCAGCCGGATGCTATCAGTCATCTCACTTACCTGACTTTTCTATCCCCTGCTATCCATTATAGATCTCAACCTTTCTGTCCAAAGAGCATTTTCCTTGGGAGATAATACAGAAGCAAATGGTGTACAATAGTTCATCCATCTTACTGCTGTATATTATTTTCATCCCACACACCTAAAGCAACATTATAGTCCTTTTTTGATCCTCCTCTTGCCCCCATATAGCTTTTAAAAAGCTTGTCATCCATAGTATACATGACCATTCTCAATTCATACTTATCTTAGCATCCCTGATCAAATTCTTATACTTACCCTTTAATACACAAATATATATGAATATTTATACACGTACACACATATATATACATACACATAAATACACAAATACATATGTATATTATTTTTCTCTGTAAATAATAATCATAATCTTAATGACTGCAAGAAAAAAGATATGATTAAGACACACCCAGCTCATTTCACCTACCAACTGGTGATACTAGAATAGACTCTACTCTTATTCTGGGACAAGGCTTAATAACTTAGTAAACAGAAATACACAGGACAAAAGATGTGAACATGTAAGACAAAATCCAATTACCTAATGAGATCATCTTAGTGAATTTTGCTTTGCAATATACTCTAAATTCTTCCCTCTACTTCTATAGAAATGATGCTCCCAATTCAAGTATAAAAGGAAAAAAACTATTATGTTTTATAAAGATTTCCTAAAAATCAGTTCAAATAAAAACAGTACTGCTACATTTGAAGGGATAAATTTCAATTAATATCATCTGGAGAATTTATAGTACATAAGGACTAGCTACAGTGAAGCCTATTCCCCATTAATGACAGGTAAGTTACCTTTTACTATACTATGCTAGAAACATCATTTGACTGCCCTCTAGAATTATATTTTTATCCTTATTCAGTTTCCAAGTCCCTGTTTCCAGTAAAATCCTTATGACACCCTCTCCTTTCTATCTTAACCTCCTTTTTCACATGACCACTAATACTTCAAATTACAAGACTTACTATATTCTTACTTAATATATTCTAATTATTTTGATGGATAATACTTATGAACTACCTGTTCATCCTGGATCTTTTCTTTCTTTAGAATGGAATTTAAAATCATTGTAAAACAGATAGTCAAAGCAATAAATAGTATTTCTTAAACTTTAGATGCGAAGTCTTTTGATTATAGGGCAAGGCAGTGAGGGGGACACAGACAATATTAGTACATAGAGCTGATATTTATTTTTTCCTCCTTTCATATTTTGCCATTGCCACAAACTGCACTACTTAGTGACCAGCCTATTGGTAATGAATCTCTCTTCACTCACCTATACTGATTCTTAGTCAGCCTGTCAACAGGAACTTATACATCCAAAATAGAAAGAGGTCCTTTTCATTTCTGTAGTAAAAATGTCCGAGTGGAGAAAAAGGATATATAAACCACCTAGAAACATTTATAAAAGGGTGGATACTCTAAACACATTTGTCCAATGACCATCTAGTTGACAACAAAAAGAACCAGAAAACATAAGGAAGTTGGAATTAAATAAAAGAATAATTAAAAAATTCTTCTTAAATAAGAAAAAAAGGGGGTTGGCAGAGTTGGTTTAATTGCATGCCTAGAGGTAACGAGAAGCATTATCTCATGGGGCAACTGAGTGTCACCTTTTAATGTTCAAGGTGAGCATAAACAAATGACAAAAAATTGTGACAATAATCATAGCTTATGCTCCAGCATCTGTTATAAAGGACAAAGAGGTAGGTTTTACAATTCGTTCAATAACATATTCCCAACTAAGTCAACATCTACTTTAATATTTTGTGACTTCTATACATTCTACCCTCTCTGTCATGGAATGGAAGAAGCGTTTATATGGTATAAAGCAGCTAGGTGGCACAGTGCATAGAATGCCAGGCTTGGAATCAGGAAGACCTGAGTTCTGGCCTCAGACCTCAGACACTTCCTAGCTATGAGACCCTGGATACGTCACTGAATCCTATTTCCCTAAATTTCCTCATCTGTAAAACGAGCTGGAGAAGGAAATGGCAAACCACTCTAATATCTTTGCCAAGAAAACTCTAAATGAGGTTATGAAGAGTCAGACACTATTCAACAACAATGGCACATACTCTGTGTCAGGCACTGTGCTAAATGCTTCACAAATATTACTTATTTGAGTGTCACAACAACCCTGGGAAGTAGGTACTGTTATTGTCCCAATTTTACAGATGAGGTAAATGTGGCAGACAGAGACTAAGGATTTTGTCAAATCTGAGACTGAATTTGAACTTGTCTCCCTTACTCTAGGCTCAGCATTCTATCCACTGTGCTGCCTAGCAGCAGAGAAGAGAGTTGAAAGTGGACATGGTGAGTAATGAATATAATTTTCCTGGGTTCAAGGAGTATAGTTCAAGCAGTGGAGAGTTGATTAGCCTTTTCCACACATTCCCTAACATTTAGTAGGAAATGCATTCTAACTGAATAGTTATATAGTAAATTTTGTCACAAACCACCACACTGAAAAATAAATGCCTAATTCATGTATATCTTACATATCTAAATGGGGTTTGGTTTATTGAACAATAAATTTCAGAAAACTGGCTCCCAATATGGTAGAGAAGGGTGCTGGAACATGATTGCCCCTGGCATTCCTATTTACCTGTTATGAGTCTTCAAGTTTCCACATCAGAGGTGAGCTCCCTCATATGGATAATTTCCATTTGAGGTATCTTCTATCTCTAAGATTCTGCGACTCTGATTCTGAAATTTGGCAGACAATAGTTCCATGATCTCAATGTGATATGATACTAGGCTGCTCTTACTTATACAGAGAAAAAACAAAAACAAAATAAACAAACAAAAAATGCCAACACCTCCCTTCCAATTCAGTTTATCTGGCCTGAAAGGGCCTAAGGACACCAATTAGCCAAGGGACAGACAATCTTTCTAAGCCCATAAGTCTTTTGGACAATTTAGTCTTGGCACACATTTAGCAACTTTGGGAGGCACCTATTATGTTAGAGTGAGCAGCCACCTTCCTAGTGCTAGTTCTAACAATTGTCCTATGAATGACCTTGAAGAAGCTGCTGCTATTTTAGAATAGGAAATGAGTCTTGTGCAGTAAGCCTTTTCATAAATCTTGCAAAATGGGAAAACTTGAATTTTTAAGAAGCAAAATTAAAAAGTCACATGAGGCTTTGATATACTTTAATTTTATCTATCTATCCATTTGTTCCTTTTTTCTTTATTCATTTATTTATTTTACCCTAGGTTTCCTTTATCTCACCAAAGGATAGATGTGAAACAGTCACTCATGGGCACAGTTCACCCACTAATCAGTGTAGAAAGTTTAAAGTACTCCATTTTTCCCCAAGGGCCAGTTCATCTCTCCTTAGGCAGACTAGTAGCCCTCTGCTCTCAGGGGCTCATTGGATTGGCATCAAACTTAACACAGTCACAAAATTAACTTTAGCCCCATTATGGTTTAGAACTCTTGAATTCAAATGATCCACCAGCTTCAGCCTCGCTTAACAGCAGCAGTTACAGTTGTGTGTGTGTGTGTGTGTGTGTGTGTGTGTGTGTGTGTGTGCATGCATGTGCACCACCATACCTTATTATGACAAACTTTAAGGCAACTATTAGCACTTAGTGGAAAACCATGGAGGGTTAGGAGACATAAATATCTCTGGTAATAAGGAAGGTAATCTCCCAAGTCAGGGTTGCACTGAGAGTTTTCATACACAAGGTTAGAGTTAATGGCACACAGTAGAGACAAATACTTTCCACCCCTGCTTTGATGTTTTCTCTCTGTTGCTTTCCCAACCCACTTATCTACATGGAAAATTAAGATCAAGAGTTTAAAAACTGCAAAACTTTGAATCCCTAGAGCTTTTGAGTAATTCATAGGACACTTGTAGATTTGTAAGTGACCAAAGAAGTCATCAGAGATCCAATCCCCTTGTTTTGTAGATGAGGAAACTGAGACCCAAGAAGCTGAAGTGACTTGCTTAAGGTCACAAAAGTAAATGCTTGAGAAAGGATTTCAACACAGATCTTCTGACTCCCTAGTCAGTACTATTTCCATTATATCATAATAGTTACTGGGCAAATAATCAGTATTTGACTTTTAAACTAGTCTTTTAGGAATGAAAAATTGCAAAGTGTATTGAGTTTCCCTTATTAGTTAAGGAGCAGCAGAGATTTCACCGGAGGATAGATACTATATGTCTTAGCAGATATCTCACAGATTCTACATATCTTGCTGAATGGCATCATGAGAGAGGGTACAGTAGAGAGCAATGACCAGCATCTGGTGAGCATCTGACTGGTATCCAGAATAGATCAGTAAATGGTGGTGCAGTATAGAACAGAAGTCGAGCTAGTTAGCACCCAACAACCATTATAAGAGTCAAAGGAAATACACCTGCTTAGCCAGAACTACAAGATCAGATGCAGGTGGGAGCAGCATGAGGCCATCATTAGAAGACAGTAGCAACACTACCATAACAGAGATGTGCTTTGGGATGCCTACTTTTGGACCCTCCCCCCCAAAGTGAACCCTGACCACATATTCTTTATATGGGCTTCCCACCATGACATGAACTGACCACACCTGTCTCCTAAAGGTGGGCCCTGCCACATGCCAGCCAAGACAGAACATGTTACCAATCAGTGTGCCTCTCCATGCATATTCTTTATGATTTTCTACTTTTTTATTAATGCTATATGTATCTGTGGGAAAATGCACTGCATGGTAATGAGGAAAATATATTGGTGCTACTTTTTAAAATACTTATTTTAACCACATGTCATTAAATACCTTTGCTTTGAACCAATTTTGTCATTTGGATGATTATTACAGATAAATTCATCGGTGGGTTCTTGTGAGTTATAGTTTTAGTGGCTGCACACCTCTAGAACCTGAGGTAGCTATATTCCGGGGAAACTGTCGTGGCAGTTGAGAAGAGTGTCCTTAGGTTCTACAGCAATAAACAAAAAATCCTAATCCCCAAGAAAGGAATTGGCCCATCACTTAACCTAAATGCTATAGAGGAAAATCCATGATACCTCAATTCATGGGGTGGGCTTCAGGAAGCACATACGGCTTTGGACAAGAAAAAGGTAACTCATAACAAGCACAAAAGGTTAGAGGTCCAGAGCATAGATACAGATCATGAGGTGTCTTGAATGCTAGCTTAAGGAGTCTCAATTTTATTTTGTAAAGTATTGGAGATACTTACTAAAATTCCTGACCCAAAATCCAAGGTCTCTCCTTACCATTGAGTTGAACCCGGATCTTTAGACTATGCCAGTGAAGTGAAAGTTCAGCAGAACTGAGAAATCTTGGAAAGGCTCTTAGGATTGCCTATTTATGGTCTATGTATATGCTGTCCAAGAGCCTGTAGCATATTTAAGTTCTCAAAGTCTGACTACCAGGGAATCCTCAAAGGGGAGGCTCATCAGTGGGAGTGATTTACAGCAGCTCAATAAACTAAATTATGGAAGGGTTGCATCCCTAGAAGGAATTACTATATAGAGAAGGCACAAATCAGTTTTGAATCTTTTTTGTTAGTCTTGATATTAAGCTGTAATATTGTCCCTGCCTGCATTATTTCTACCTATTGACCTTAATTCTGTTTTGGGGGGTTGAAGTAAAGCTCAATTCCTCTTCCACAAGGTAATCCTTCAAATTATGAAGGTAATAATTATGCCTACCTTCATAACTAATCCATTTTACTCATTCTTCTTTTTTCTAATCTTAGTTTTACATTTTAGTATTTAGCAAGCTGTGTGACTTTGAGCAATTCACTTAACTTCACAATTCCTCATCTAAAAAAATAGTTGGATTGACTCAATGTACAGGCCTTCATCTCTGATACTTTCTGCTTATGTGACATTAGACAAATCACTTAACATCCATGGGTCTCAGTTTCTTCATGTCTAAAATGAGAGCATTGGACCAGACAGACTTTGAGGTCCTTTCCAACTCTAGCTCTATGTTCTTATGACTAGAAACTTTTAAAACATTTTATGATTCCAATTAATAAAAACTCAATCAAAAAGGGTTTTTTTTTAGCAGTGGATCAACATACACATGAAGTTATATCTTAGGAAGCTTAATCCCATATTTCTTTGTAGGATACAGCAGATGGTAATAAAAAAGAGTCTGGGTTAGGGGAGATCAGTTACAATACTCTTGCAATTACCCAGATAAGCATAAATGAGTGTCAGACAAAGGAAATATCATCGGAAGTAGAAAGGAATATGGAAATATGAGTTGGTATGAAAAAGATTTAATGGACCAGCAGCTCAAGATGAGTAAAAGATATGATATTGTACCCAAAATCATAACATTGTTAGACTACATTGCAAGAGCTATAAAATCTAGGATTAAGGAGATAATGATCCTTCTGTTGGCTGTCCTCATCTGAAAATGTGAAGAGTATTATGTTTAGTGCTTATCACCACATTTCAGAAAAGACACTGATAAGCCAGAGGGCATCTGGCAGGGAGAAGCTGAGGAGGATGGGAAATGGTCTCAGTTTCATGCCATGTGAAGAAGAAGAAAGTAGGGATGTTTAACATGAAGAAGAGAAGATTTGGAGAGAATACAATCACTGACTTCACGTATTTAAAAGGCTACCCCATGAACAAAAGATTAGACTTAGTTCATCACCAGAGGAAAGAATTTGATGCAATGGATGGTAGGTGAATAGAGGAAAATTAAGCAGTTGTGTCAGGAAAACCTTCCTTACAATCACATTTATTCAATGCGATGCATTAGGAAACAATGGATAACCCCTCAGTGAATGACTAGATGACCAATTGTCAAATATTTTGTAGTCAGCATCTTTTTTCTATGTATGGATTGGACCAGATGATAGATGAGATAGCTCCCAACTCTGAAATTTGATGATTCTGTCTAATGATTCTGATGTGAATTTACAATGAACCTATCTACCAACACAGATTTTTAAATTTGTCAATAGAAGGTAGAAATAGGGATGATAATCAAAGATGAATATAAAAGTGGCACAGTACTGTAAGAATAATGCCAGGAGAATTATAGTTAAGAGTGAGCTCAGGTAGGCCAAGAATACTAAGGGCAAGGCAAGAGGCCTTTTTAGTTATGTTGGAGGGAAGAGAAGGATAAGAGAAAGAATTGGATGGCTACTCAGCATGGATGAAATGGCAAAAATGAATGATAATGAAAAGGTGAAACCAACTACTCTAGTTTTGTTTTGCCTGTTTTGTCTACCAAGAAGAAACACTTTCTGATTGGAAATGCTTGTATAAAATTGTTAACATAAGTTTGAATCCCAAGATGAGTGAGGAGGAATAGTAAGAGTATAAGAGGGTAGTCTTATTCTTAATGAATTCAAGTCAACATGACAAAACAAGCTACATCCCAGAGTACTTATAGAATTGTCAGATGCGATGGCTGAGCTTCTTTCAGAGATCCTTGAAAAATCAAGAAAGAAAGAAATGCTGCTGAGCTGGAGATGGGTAAATTTAGTCCTAATTTTCATGAAAGGGAGAGGAGGTTGATTCTAGAAACTTTAGGTCAATGATCTTCACTTCACTTGCTCAAAAATTTTAGAATACATCACTAAATTGATGGTTTATGAGCATTTAGAAAGAAAAAATAAGGATTAAGAGCTAGTGCATGTTCAAGAATATATCATGCCAGACAAACATCATTTACTTTTTTGACGGAGTGAATACAGTGATAAATCACAGTAATGCTATAGACATAGATAGCTTTTATTCAGCAAAACATTTGACAGTTTGTCATGTCATATTTTGGACAAAAGAGAAAGATGCAAACTACATTATGTATAGGTGGGTAGTTTTGAAACTAGTTGAATTGACAGAACTCAAAAAATAGCCATTAATATATTGATGTCATCTTTGAGAGAGGTCTCTAATAGAGAGATCTGGAAGTCTGTTCTTGAATTAGTGTTATTCAATATTTCTATCAATGACTTTGATGAAAGAAAATATATTTTACATGACACATAGCAAGCAAGCATAACCAAGTCATAATATATACAACAAGGTGGCTAGTTAGAGTACAATGGACAGAGCACCAAACCTAGAGTAAGAAAGACGAGTTCAAATCCAACCTTTGACACTTATCAGCTGTAGGATCCTCCACAAATCATTTAACTCCTATTTGCCTCAGTTTCCTTAAATATAAAATGAAAATAATAATAGCACCTATCTTACAAGGTTGATGTGAGTATCAAATGAGATAATATTTGTAAAGAGCTTGGCATAGCATCTGACAGAGTAAGAACCATATAAATGCTTGTTCTATTCCATATTAGATGGACTGGAATGCTGGACTAAATCAAATAAGATGAAATTCAACAGAGATAAATGTTACCCTACACCTAGGTCAAAAAATCAACTTGAAGAGTATAGGAAGAAGGAGTCAGAATTGGACTAAATTTTGAAATATCTAGGAGTTTTAGTTCATTGCAAGCTCAATGGGTATGTACCATATAATATGACAATCCCCTCTCCCCCAAAAACATATATTATGTTACATTAAGAAATACAGTGTCCTGATTAGGAACATTCCATTCAGTTCTGCCTGGCCAAACTTAGGAAGCAAATTGAAAGAATAGAAGATTAGATCATAGGAAGATTTGGAAACAACTTAAGACGTTTAGTCTGAGGAATAGAAGACTTAATAGAGACATGCCTATAAGTATCTGAAATGCTGTCCTGTGGAAGCAGGACATTGCTACATTCCTGGGAGCAATAGATATATTTGAAAAGGTGGACATTTCTGCTCAAAATTAGGAAAAAACAGGACATTAGCATTTAGAATTTAGACAAGCATTTAGAACTATCAAAAAGTGCCATGGGCAATCTTAGAATCAGCTTCAGTGTTCTTCAATACTGGAATCTCTCAGAAGAAAGCTGGAAAATCACTTTTTGGGTTCCTTGTAAAAGGAAGTCCTACATAGGAATGGGATGGACTAGACAATGTGTATATTCCCTTCCAATTCTGTGATTCAGTAATTTGATGATTCTCTGATACTGTGAAGGATATTAGAGTAAGTTTAGAAAGAGGAGGCCAGGGAGAGCATATAAAAGCAGTGTGTTATTGAACAGTATGTATATGTTTGCACACCCACGCATATGCAAAAAGAAAAAGTATATTGGGAGAACAGTGAGGGGTTGACAAGAGTAATCCAGAAGACTTCGAAGATAATTCCCAACTCCCTCTCAATTTTGCCAAAATATGTCATCCCTAAAAACATCATGAAAAAAGTTCAACATTGGAGTACATGGTTTTGAATCCCCTAGATTAACTGGCAAAAAAAATGATGATGCTAATAATGTTAATAATTTACCTTTATATAGTATTTCACCATCAACTTATAGCTTATATCAGTTCTTTAATTTGACATTCAAAAAATCCTGTGAGATATGTAGTACTATTATGCAGAAGAGTTAAATGTGCCTCAGTGTTTCTAATCACTTGCTCAGGGTTACACAGGTAAGGTAGGTCTTTTGAAGCCAAATCCACCACTTTTCTCTTTGAAACATAAGTTAAGTTTGAAGACACTATTTGATGTCCTTTTCTTTTATTGGATGCTATGCCTCATGTAATCTCTAATCCCATACGCAGAGGTATCCCAAAATTTTGGTGCAGCTTTCTAAATTAAAAGAAAAAAAATTGAAAATGAGTTAAGAATTTTTGACACCCTGTAGGAATCCCATGTGTGTTTCCTTCAATTAAAGGAGGAAACAGACTAGTACATCCAAGTACAGGCAGTGCTGTTCTCTAGCATTCCTTCCAGCTCTAAAAATTATGTAACCCTATGTTTCTTAAGAGGATTAGCTATTGTAATTTATGTATTTCAGGAAACATTTTAAATGGATTGTCTTGTGGAAAGGGAGGGAGTTTCACAGTTAACCTCTTTGTTGATCTATCAGATTATTCCCATGAAATCAAGAGACCCACTGCTACTTGCCCCTGGCATCTATGGTTGTTAGCTCATGTAATTAAAATGAATATAGACCTCGAAGTAGTTTGCCTTAATTAGCTAAACATTCTAATCTAAAGTAATTTGGGATTTGAATTTTAAGGGCAATTACTTCAAAAATCTACATCCCTTAGTTTGGTAGACAGTCTTAAGAATATATTTTCTGAGTATACAGCTCTGTTTTAAACTTTTTATATTATATCTGACCTTTCCAATGTTGCAAAATTTTAAGGAATTCTACATAAGCTCTTATTTTAGATTTCAGGCAGAAAAGGCTGAGTTTTTGTTCTGGTCTTTATTTGGCTCAATCAGTCTTGTGATTTTTTTCTAAGGCAACAGAGAAATGACTTTTGGATTCTTTCCATTGAAAATACTGCTTCCTAGACAATAATTTAGCACATGATATGCTTTCTTTTATTAACAGTTGTAACAGTTATAAAACACCATTAGATTGACTACATTTTACTGTGTTGTCACATCTGTAATAGAAGAGTTTACCAGAATAACAGTGATCAGTAAATGTGGATGTGTGTGAATACTAGTGGGAAATGTAACGATTTCTATGACAAAATTTAAAATTGGTGATTAGTAAATGATTGTATGTCACCTATCATTTACCCAATTGTCGTTTAATATAGTTTATTTTAGTAAGTTCAAATGATTTCAATATAGCTCTCTATTTTGAACTACCACATTTTTCTATAAAGTTATCCTGAAGTTAAGGAATCAATATCAACCGTACTTTCAAGATATTTACAAGCCAGTAGCAGCAATGTTTCAATATGATATAATTATCTTCTTATACAATAAGGAAAATGTCTTCAACAATCATTTCAAAGAAAAATGATCAATTAATAAAACACCTTTATCTTTCCAGTTCCTTAACTTGCACATTTTTTCATGATTTTCTCCTTTACCCTGACACAGCTGCACACAGAGATGTTCATACATTTGATATTACCATCACACACAAATGCCCTACTTCCATGTTTACAAACTCAGAAATACTCTTCTCTGACCAAAGCCTGTTATTATTCCTCTTCTCCCTCTGCCTTGTGACCCCAAACCCTGCTCTTTATTTTCATCAGACCCCCCCCCCCCAGTCCCTCGATCTATTAATTCTTTTCCAGGCCTTCCCCGCTCCCTGGGTAGGCCTCCTTTCCCTATCTGGATCCCTTAGTGAACTACTTCAACTCTACACCATTGGCTTCTCATTAATCCTTTTCCACTTTATCCTAACACCATTCTTACCTAGACAAGCCTCAGCTCTAGATTACTCCCAGCAGATTGAATCTGCTATCTTCATTCCCATTCACATGATGCTGAATCAACCTGGAGAAAATTATTAAGATGTACTCATTAAATCTACTACAAATTTACATTACATAGCCTCAGCTGGACCCTCACTACAAGAAAATCCATTTGTACTCCCCTAATTGACTCACTTTCCCATTCACCACAGTGGCTTTTCTGAAAATTTTCGTCCCTCTTCAAACTTCCCATAATTCACCATACTCCCAAGTTTTAGCCAAGAATGTTGCCTAATATTTCACTGTAAAACCTGAGTTCATTTGCCATTTTCCTCTTCTTTCATCCCAAACTCACAGATGTATTCAGCCACTATCTCACATAATGAAGTGGCCCTTTTGCTTGAAAAAGTAAACCCCTGTATTTGCAGAAGTATTTCCCTCTGTCCACTCTAATAGATTCCCATCTTCAACCTCTCCTTATTTACTAGCTATCTTCTCTACTGACTATACACATATTCATATCTCTCCCTTGTCCAAAAAGAAAAAAAGAAAAGAAAACTCATTTAATCCATCTACCCCCACTAACTATTCTTTCTTCCCTTTTAAGGTTAAATTTCTTGAGAAGGCTATTTATGATAGTTGTCTCCATTTCTTTTCTTCTCACTCTCTTTTTATCTTTATACAATTTGGTTTCTAATCTCATCATTCTGCCAATTTTTCCCCCAAAGTTAGTAATGATCTCTCATTTGCAAAATATAATGGCCTTTTTTCAATCTTCATCCTTCTTGAACTCTCTGCAGACTTTGATATTGTTGACCAACCTCTTCTCAATGATATTCTCACCTCTGTAGATTTTTGTGATATTGCTCTCCTCCTGCTGGTTCTACCCCTCCCTGTCTCACAGTTCCATAGTCACTTTTCTTGAATCTTTATCCAGATCATACTTGCATACATACATGGGTGTCCCACATATCTCTGTCCTGGACCTTCTTCTCTTCTTCTTCTATATTGTTTCACTTGGTGATCTGAAAAGTATTGTATTCCCAATGCTTAGTACAATTCATGAAATATTAATAATTTATTTGCTCACTAAGTCTCAGAAAACATTGATCCTTGGTTGACAGCTATATCATTTATTGGTTGGATCATATTTGTTAGGCATCTTTCAAATTCAGAAACAAAAACAAAAAATAGTGACTATGTTTAACAATCAGTTGTCTACTTTCAAATGAAGCTATAAAAAGTGAATAAATTGTGATTATGGGATTCTCTTATTCTACAATTGAAGAAATGGAGGTCCATGAATGTAATCAATGACCTCTAGTGTCACTATCTATAGTACACTATTCACCATAAACATTTGAATAGGTATCCAATCATTCATCCATCAAAAAAAAATTGCATGTCTATTATATGCAAAACATAATGTTAGGTAATTTAGGAGATACAAAAATGACTAAAACATGGTTATTGACAAAGCATATCAATAATCTCATACAACCTTTCTCAAAAACTTTCAGTGCTTCTAGACCTCTTTCAAATAAAATACAAATTCTTTCACCTTACATACAAATCTTTACAGAAATAAGCTCAGACCCCTCCCTTTCCAGACATTTTACATACTTAATAGTTCAGGCCAACTAAATTGGTGACCATTCCGTAATCTCATCCTGATTTCTCCCCTCTGTGTCATTTTTATCACACCCCAAACCTGAAATTGATTCTTCCCATCTCTCTTACCTGATGAAGTTCTTCTGGCCACAAGGGCCAATTCAGCTCCTTTTGTCTCCATGAAGTATTTTACCCACTCTCTAGAAGTAATCTCTTTCTCTTTGAATGTCTCAAGTGTCTTTCTCTGGTTTAACAGAAGGTAGAGATCATATATCTCTATTTTTATCTCAGGTGATGACTATGCTTCATCATACAGGGTAGAAAATGAAATTATATTAGGTGGAATTAAATAGAATGAAATAAAGTACATATGAGTTGGATCTTGAAGGTCTGGTAGGACTTCATCATGGGGCATTACAGCCAGAGAGAAGAGAACAAGAAAAGTCATAAAATTTGGGAAATGAGTGAAGTTCTCCCTTTGGCATTTAAAGTTCTTGACTTTTTCTGATCTTTCTAGCATTTTTACACTTTACCCCACCCTGTGCACTCTACAATCCAGCTTCACTGGCCTACTT
The DNA here is from genome assembly GCF_011100635.1 of Trichosurus vulpecula. NCBI lineage: Eukaryota > Metazoa > Chordata > Mammalia > Diprotodontia > Phalangeridae > Trichosurus > Trichosurus vulpecula. The sequence continues at coordinate 328,087,487 of NC_050573.1, read as the reverse complement.
GCTCTGCCTCACAAAGTCCTTGATTAATCTCCTTCACCACTTGCACTTTTTCATTTCTTTGACTCCCTTCAAGATTGAACCAACTTCCCCCTCCTACACAAAGCTTTCTCCATTCCTCCCAGCTGCTAGAGCCTCTCTCTCTGGGATCAGCCCCTATGTACTCTGTATATAGCTTATATGAATCCAGCAATTTACATTGAATTACAATGTAATTCAAATTACATAAAATTTGAACTCCTTAAAGATAAAGTCTTTTTTTTAACTTAATTTGTATCCCCAGTATTTAGTATAGAGACTAGCACATAATAAGCACTTAATAAATGTTTGTTGAGAAAGGGCTCAATGAGTACTGTAACAGTGTAGTTGGACTAGAATGTAGAATATTGTAGAATGTAGAGTAGAAAGTAGTTGGAGGAAATAAGTCTGGAGAGGTAGGTTGGGGACAGAGTATGTAAATGGCAAAGTGACAGACTGAAATAGAACCCTGATTTGGGATTAATTATAGGAACTTGAGCAGAATTTCTCTCCATCTCATCCCCCCCACTCCCATTCTTGGTATATAGGACTTTGGCAAGACATTGCTATAACTCCAACTAAGACCTCATTGCTATACATTGATTTAGATCGAGGAAGGACCCTCAAGCCAATAGGTATAGTAATAATTTAATTAGATGAGAATAAGAAAACAACGTATAAAGCCAATTAGTAAGTGGAAGATCTTTCCTGCCATTGAATAGGCTACAGGTGGGGCCAACAAAGTGATTAGAGAGAGGCCTAAGCCCTTTCACTAAATAAGTATGAGGCCCTAGGCTAGTTAGCAAACTAGCTTGCTAATGTACAAGAGGCATGAAGCCCTCAGAGCCCTAAGGCAGGTTACTAAGACCAGAGCCCGTGGTATGTGAGCTGAGGTCTAGTCAATCAGATGATAGCTAGGACTGTATAAAAAGAGAGCCCAGAACTGGGAATATCAGAGCGGGAGAGCGGCAAGATTCAGAAGCAGAGGGCCAGCATCAAGAGACAGTGCAGAGCAGAGAGTGCTGAACAAGAGAGAGTTGTGGAAATCAAGGAACTGAGAGAGCTGCAGGAGAGAGTGCTGATGTGAGAGTTAGGATTAAGTGAGTAATCTTTTATAGGAAGGCCCTAGCAGTGAAGGGAAGTTACAAGTATGGCTTGGTTCCTTGCTACAATACTTTGTTATAATTTCCTTGTTACTACAGTGAGGTGGGCTTATTGGTTATGGAATATTATTGCTACTATTTCAAATTGGGGCATTGGTCCTTGGATCTGATCCTCTGGAGTCTAAATAAATGTTATATTTCCTCTGCCTTCTACCTAGAGAATTCCTTATACTTTGTGATTCTGAACCACTCAGGCATATCCATGGCCCTCTCTGAGGTCATGAATTTTGCCTTACTGCTATACAAGGCCGAAAATGGAGGAAGGGGGCTAAGTGAAAAATGGAAGTCCAAAAAACAAACAAACCAACAACAAGGTTTAGAATTAGGGAAGGAGAAAGACATGCCTCAAGTCATATACTGGCTGTTTTGATAATTTCCTACATAACTCCTGTGCTGATGCAGTATATGGAACCTTTGAATAAAAGCAACCACAGGGAGAGAGTTCAATGCTCTTTGAACCTGTCTAGATGTTCAGCTTAAGCTGGCTGTTCTGATGGCAACCTGGGACAAGCTTGACTGTGGGGACAGAAAGAGGCATGGGGAGGCCTTATACTGACTGCAAATATCATTAGGTCTGATTGTGTCTTTGTGGCCCATATTGGACAACTATATTCTTACAAGAAAAGTAAAGCTACTCTTTTATATTCTATACTTTCACCAAGTTAATCATTCATTTATACCATTACAATGCTGTGTTAATGACAGTTGCCAGCAGGCCACCTAAGCACTTGGGGACTTAAGGAATTCTACTGACAATTACTGTATCGTCTTGAATAAACCATTCCTTATCCCCTTACTTCAAATGATCACTTTTATAACTCTGCTTCTGTGATAATTGCATGGTAATTCCTTGATACCTTCGCAGAGATTGGCACCAAATAAAAGAAGTGGAACTTTCAAATTCTATTCCTAAAGTAAAACTTCCCCCTTTATCACTAGCTCACTCAAATTAAACTTGCCTTCTGGCCTCATTATGATCTCCAATACTCTTGACTCATTTCTCTATTCCCATTCCATCTCTCCCATTTTTCTTCCCTTATCTCATCATTCAGCCTTGACTTCTACCACCCACTGCTTTAATAGCTCCTGCTTTAATAACTGATAAAATAGAATGCCTTGGCTACTGACCACCCACCCTTCCTGACATCCTCATATCTAGGTGTCTCCTCCCAACCTGCCCCCATGTGTTTTATTTGCCCTGCCCTTGCTCTCAAACTGCTGAGTGTTATTAGAGAAAAGTCATACAGTCAAGCTTATTTTAACTACTGAAAAGTGATGATGAATAACCTCAGCCCCAGCAGGTGCTTTGTGACTCTTCTTTACTCATATAGTCTACGTATCTCATTCCTTACAGAATGATTTATTCCAAAATTTTTCCCTTCCCTCCTTTCCCCTAACTATATCCCCATTCACTTAGAGCAGATGACAGCATCCTCTTCAAAGGAGCTAATTTATACAACCATGGTATCTTTCATAAAGGATAATCTTTTTCTGAGAGGGCAAAGAAGAATGGTGGTATTGGGGGCTTGGAGAGACTTGAAAATAGATGTGATAGTTACCATACAAAGACTTTAGGGTACAGTGGAAAGGAAATTATCTTTGGAATTAGAGGACCTGGTTTTAAATCCTGATTCCATCACATGTAACCTTGGGCAAGTCAATTAACCTTCCTAGGTCTTTGTTTCTCCATCAGTAAAATGAGGGACTTGTACTTGATGGCCTATAAGGATCCTTCTAGCTCTAAAACTATGAAACTACCTCCTTAGGCAATATGAGGGTAGTGAGGAGGAGTAGCTAGACTAAAATAAATTATAAAATTATTCTGAATAAAAGAATTGCTGAGCATCACCAAGGATCTGAATAAGATTAGAATTTGTTTGGACACCAGTCTTCAACATGTTTACAGGTCTTTCTCTAAAAATACTCAACATAGGAAAAGAAAGGAGACAGTTCTGGGTTGATGATATGCAAAGGAGGGGTAATAGAATGCTGAAGGAAAGGGAGGATTTTTGAACGTGTCAATGTTTTCTTTGAAAGGTCTGGGCATGAGCTCCAGGATGGAGGAGGAAAGCTAATCTACCAGCAGGATAATTAGGGTGAGTTCATATGAACACTGATCACAATGAAAATGAAAAGCATGTAAGACTTAAAGATTGTGATTAGAACTGGAATTTTTAAGGATCTGGAGTGTGAAACACTTCAATTGATGATGAGGTCTGAGATACCACTGGACAAGAGATAATTGATATGGAGTGAAATAAAAGACTCGAGAAGGTTACGTAACTTGTTCAAGGGTGTTAGAAGAGTCGTTAATACAGACTGCATGAAAATGTATATTTCAGATGTATATCTGTATACTGTGTAGAGTGTATATTCAGATACAATTTTTTTTTTCCATTTTCATCCAGATGTTGATTAGGAATCATGTACTTTTGGTTCAGGAGTAAGTTAGCATATTTGAGGCCTAATTAAATATGTTCTACAAAGATTGTCATCTTTATTCACCTGTTAAACTTTGAATAAAAGTAATTGTTTCCCAAACTGTATTTACAAAATCACAGAATTCATAAATTTAGAGCTATGAAAGACTGTAGGAGTCATCTAGTCAAAGCCTCTCATTTTACAGGTGAAGAAACTGAGGCTCAGAAAGTTTAGATGATTTGACAAAAGTCACACAGGTAGTAAGTAACTAGGATGTGAGGCCATTTCCTCTAACTCCAAATCTAATAGTATTTCCATTGAAGAATGCCATTCCACAATACCACTGGCCCCCTACCATCTGCCAATTGACAACTGTCAATGAAATAGTCCTAATAAAAGACATAAATGAAAGTTTTCTGATAGAATACAACTGGGTCAGTTTCCTATAATGTTTGATATTTATACACTCCCTACTTCAGAATATGAAAAATAAATGGCAAGGTCAGAGATTCCAGCAATACAGTATCGATTAAATACACTTTGTACATAATCCTTCTTAAACTAGGCCTGCATGTAGTGAAAAAGGATCCAGTGACTTATGCATTCAGTAGCTCTGATTCAAATCCCACCGCTATGCATGGGAAAGACTTAATAATTATAATTAATGTAATGACCAACCACAATTTCAGAGGACTAATACTGGAGTATGCTAATGACTTCCTGAGAAATGAGACAGACTCAAGATGCAGAATCCTGCATAGGTTTTGGGATATGACCAATGTCGTGATTCGTTTTGCTTGACTACGTATATTTGGTAGTCGCTCCTCCTTCCTCACTTCAGTTTGGGGAGAAAGAGAAAACAAAAGCTTAATTTTTAAAAATAAACTAAAAATTTTAAAAGAAATTATACATGAACATTTTTATCATAACCTCTATTTTGGACTTGTCATAGCATCACAGAATAACAAAGATGAGAGTGACCTTATAGAGCATACATTAATTCTTTCTTTTACAGATGAGGAAAAAATGATACACTTCTAACCACACCTCACATTTCATGATTTGAAAGTATAAGACCTTATGCTATGTGATATATGCCTACTTACTCTAATCAACAAGCAATCATTAAGCTCTTTCTATAAGCCACAAAGAAAATAAAACAAACTAAAACAAAAACAAACAAACAAAAAAACTACAGTCACTGCCATAAGGCACTAACATTAATGGAGGGGAGACAATATGCAAACATTATACGCATACAAGATATATGTAACTTAAATGGAAAGTAATCCCAGAGAAAAGGCACTGGGAATCAGAGGAGGAAGAATGGGAAAGGCATCTTACTGAAGACAGGATTTGACTGAATCTTGAAGAAGACCAGGGGAGTCAGAAAATAGAGGTGAGAAGGATGAACCTTTCAGGAATGGGTGACAGGGGGACAAACAATGTAAAGGAGGATAGCCAGGAGGCGGGTTGTTGAGTGAAAGGAACAGTGAGAAGCCCAATGTAGCTAGATTATAGAGTACATAGAAAAGAGTACAAAGTCTAGAAAGATAGGAAGGAGCCAGGTTGTAAAATGCTTTAAAAACTAAATAGAGGATTTCATATATAATTCTAAAGTTAATCAGAACATGGTCAGAGCTGCACTTTAGGAAGGTCACTTTGGCAGCTGTGTGGAGGAAGGACTGTCCTGGGGAGAGACACCAAGTAGGGAGACTAACCATAAAGATATTATAATAGTCCAAGTGGGAAATGATTAGAACCTATACCAGGGTAAGGGCTATATGAGTGGGAAATAAAGGGAACATATATGAAAGACAGTGAGAAGATAGAAACATCCTCCCATAAGTCCTCCAAAGTAGATCTACTACTCCACATGTTGCAGCCTTTTTTATACTTTAATATTTTGTGGACACTAATGTAAATTTTATTTACTCTCATTCATCCTTTATTCTAAGTCCTCCATAGAGCTATCTTCTACCCTTTCTTCCTGAACCCACATGAACGTATGTACATACATGTATACACACAGGCACACACATGCACCCTGCATGCCCAGTAGGAATAATTAACAATAGCAAATATTCTCAAACCACTAAACCCAATTCCATTTTTCTATCCGTAGCAGCAAGTGCCCCAACGATGGGATTCTTTTGACAAAGGCTCTTCACTGGGAAATTTAAAAGTATCTTTAGACAAATAATTATGTATTACTGCTCAATTTTAGGTACTTCTTTAGGTGGGAAAAATGTAAACAATTTTCTTTGAGAATTTGCTTTAGAAGGTAGAATTACTTTCTTTGTTGTATAAGCATTAAACAATGATAGTGACAAACTTGAGCGTGATTTATTTATGTGGTATTTTAGTGCTAACATTCATATTTGAACATTATCCTGTTGATATAATTAATTCCTTGGTGCAAAGATGTGGCTAAAAAGTTTCATGCATTATTAACCTATAATTTGTTTTCATCATGACAGCATGTATTTTTTCTTAACCGTTGTAATATTTTCTTCAGTATTCTCTCTTGTTCACCCTACCTATAAAGCTACTTAAGATTCCAAGTATTCAGAGGCCTTACACAGAGACATGAGCCATATGCCCATTTAGCGTACATCTTCATTAGTCACTTTTACATTTGAAGTATTTTATTCACTACTGGAAGTATGTAAAATGCTAATCTTCACACTTAAAGTCCAAACCACTCTTTGGTCTGTTTTTCCCCTTATTTTTGTTGTCATTGTTCAGTTGTGTTTTACTTTTCATGACCCCATTTAGGGTTTTCTTGGCAAAGATACTTGAATGGTTTTCCATTTCCTTCTCCAGCTCATTTTACAGATGAGGAAACTGAGACAAACAAGGTTAAATGACTTGCCCAGGGTCACACAGCTAGTAAGTGTCTGAGGCCAGATTTTAACTCAGGAAGATGAGTCTTCCTGATTCCAAGTCCAATGCTCTATCCATTGAACAATCTAGCTGCTCATGGAGGACAGTTGTTCTTAGTAAATACCTACTCTGTGCCAGGGACTGTTCCAGGCACTGAGAGTAAAAGTACAAAAAAAGAATATGCACAAGTACTAGCACCAGCATGCACTTAAAAGTAAGGGAAAATGGGCATAATAATCACATGAGAATAAGTTGAAATGGAATTATGAGTTTCCCATTTTTGCTTGTCTTAGAGATCCATTTCACCTAGGTGCTCATTAGTGTAACTAGTGAATCCTCTAAAATGGACACATTTTTGAACTCATATTGTATATTTCTATTGGGGTAGAACCAATGGCCATCTTTTGCATACTTATAAGTTCAAATAATGTGAATTCAAATACTTGTAACCATTTGAGGATTTCATTATTCATAAAAAGTGGTACCTTGATTGGATACTAGGGTTGGAAGGAAGTTAGATATTCAATTCTCCCATCTTTAGGCCAATATATAATTAAAGTAATTGATTTTTTTTTTCAAATAGCCCCACAGAAGTAGGCCACCAGAATTTTATCTTGGATAAAGTTGATAAGGAATCATTTGTTGCTTTCTCAACATCAAAATAAATCAATCTTACCAAAATCCGGTATTGATAGTTTGTTTGCTTGTTTGTTTTGGTCAGCTTTGGTCTAAATAGATGTAGATCACCTAAGGCCTCAGAGAAAACTATTTTGCTGTTGTTTTATTTTGGAAAAGAGGGTAACATTTTAATGAATACTTTAATATTAACTCATGTTAAAATCAAACATTTCTCTAAAAATCGGGAACTTTTACATATTGAATTTCATACTAGCATGTTTATTTCAATTTATTTCAAATGTAGGGAGAACAAATGTGATATTTTGGCATACAATTTTTTAAAGAAAAAAAAAAAACCTTTGAATTATAAACAGATGGATTTCAGAAATTCTTCTTTTTTATTCCCAAAGTAATTAGAAGTCAGCATGTCACTATTGCTCCTAGACATGAAGTCAGTGTCTTTTGTTCTATGTCCTCTTTATCTCCAAATCCTGTATCACCTTCTCAATAGAGGGCACTGTATACCACTTTAAAAGATAAGAGTTTCAATAGGCACTTTAGTGGAATTAAGAAAAAAATCTACCACTCTTCCACCTTGATGCCAGAAAGCTATCTTCTTTCTAGGTTGTCATGTCATTTAATTGTACCTAATAGGCCTGAGCTCATCTCAGTGCTTCCAAAGTACGAAACAAAACAAAACAAAAAAAGGAAAAAGGAGGGAAAAGGACATATTATAGGATTTATCTTCTGTTTGCAGATTCAACCCAAATTGACAGTATGATAAATATAATAACTTGCTGGAAACCAAGTAATCAAAGTAATCTTGTCCTATAAAGTTTGGGCGTTGTGTCTGTTCCCCACCCACCCACCCCAATTTGTAGTTTTCTTTTAAATTTCTCCTCTGGGTTCAATGTTAACCCCGCCACCTAGGTGACTTTGTCAGAGTTGTAACTTTCTTCCTCTCCAAACATGTCTGCCAAGACTTTAAAGCGTGGTCCCCAGTCAGTCAGGTAGTCATAATCCTGGTCTGCTTCTGTAGTGCGCGAGTCTATGGAGCTCAGGGACTCTGCTACAGATCCATTGCCTTCATAGGCATATGTTGCCAATGAATCATAAGGGGGTGCCGTGGGATCCACATCATTTTCCTGTAGCCTTTGATTAATGAAATCTCTTATGTCTGTGTTATCTTCCACTGGTGGTCTCTGACGAGGTAAACAGAGAGTGTCTGGTTTTATATCCCTGCGTATTTTGTTATCTTCAATCACTTTTGGATTTCTCAGGGCGCCAATGTCGAAAGCCTGAGTGTCCTCTTCCCCACCTCCTTCATCATCATAATGGATAACATTGTCTCTGATGTCTTCTTTAGAGGTCATCAGGGTGTCTTTTTTCTTTTGCCTTCGCAGGGCAACATACAACACAACAATGGCTGAAACGAGACAAGAATATCATTTTGAAACTGACAAGAAAGTTCAGCTCTTGGCTGAAATGTCAATGCAATCCTTCAGGTGAAAGCTAATGAAACCCAATTTCTTTAAAAGACTCACTATTATTATTCTACAAAGTAAAGTCTCTGTAACTAACCAGTTAACTATTTATTTTCTTATTCATATATTTAGTCCTCATTTTCTCTGAATACCTTGCATTGATGCCCGTAACTCGCAGGTACCTAGTATGATAGCACTTATCAGAAGTATTAAATGTTCCTGTTTATAATTTCAGTAAAGTTTTTGTGATGAATTTTTAAAATGAAATAGGTACTTGATTGTTAATTCCGCTATATACCTACAACTTTAGAGCTAGAATTACGTGCACTTTACTTTAGACTACTCAGATAATTTTCACCCAGGGATACAATAACATTTCTAAGAGAACCATAGTTTTCCAATAGATAAGGCAACATTAAATATGCCCACAGTTTGGAAGGGAGTAATATGAGCCAATTATGTAGGGGGTTGGGGGTGCGGGGGGGGTGGTGTGGTTTAGAGGAGAATTGAGAGGGAATGAAGATCATCTGCATCACCAAGTCTATTTTATGAAATAAAAGGATGTTGGCTGGTAAAGTTTTAACAACATACACACACAGACACACACATGATACACTTTTAATTTTAATCTTCATTATTAACATTTTTGTTATCATTTTCTTAAGTTTAGATAATAAGCAAAACAATAATTCAAGCTCTGATTTGTAGGATTTGCTGATTTGAGTTTTCTAGCATACCCTAGGAAAGTACACAGTGAGACATAAGGGTACATCCCTTTCATGGACTTTGAGTGACTTATTTGCATAAGAAAGAGTCAGGCTAAAGATTAAAGGAGACAAGGGACTTGCCCTTTGGCATAAAGTGACTAAATTTCAAAACCTTTAAAAATGGATGGTCAAGTAGAAAATCACCTAGGGAGAATGTACCTGGCTCCTGGTTTCATTCTTTTATTCCCTTGCAGCATTCAGAGAGAGTAAAAAGGGAGAAGGGGAGAAGAGAAGGAAATTTCTGGTTGAGACCCTTACTACCATTAGGGCATGGGTCCTGGTTCTTTATTAGACATCACAGTAGTGATTTAGGCCAGGATTTCATTTGAACTCAAAGCTGAAGATGTTGAAACTACAATCAAATATCAGTGTCACATGCCCTGCCAAAGGACAAGCAGGAATTCAGCAGACTGATTATGCAAATAGAGACATTGGAAAATGAGAGGAACAGGTTTGGGAAGACTGTGTAGAGCAGAAAAGGGACTAATGTTGGAGTTTCAGGATTTCGGTTCAAACTTTGCTACTCATACCAATGTCAAGTCACTTAGATTTCTGAGGTTCCTCCTAGATCTATGATACAAATTGATAGGCTATGACATTGGTGGGACAGGGGTTCCAAATGGTAACAGAGGCATTTACGAGATAGTGAATCCCAAGTTTATGGAGGAGTTAGTTGATTTGTACATTTCAGTAAATGACTTCCTTGGCTTCAAGCTAACTATTTTCCCTGGCTGACTATCGTAGGCACGGCAAACGTATTGGTGGGGGCTTGTGAGTGATGGTATTAGCAGTACAGTTTCCCAGAATACTTTGTACCTTGTGTAGTCATCCTTTTGGGCTACCTTCCCATCTTGTATTCATAGATTAGATTCCTCTGAGAAAGTAAAACCACAGAATCAAGCTGATTTAAGCATTTTCACTCTAATATTTTGTTATGTTCTCAACCACCTCCAGTTTGGGGCTCAGCTGAAATACTGGCCTAAAGTTTAACTATTCATTGTCAGACAGATTCAAAACCCAAACTCAGGCACCATCAGGACTCTAGAGCCAGCCATCTCCAAAGCAGAGTCCCTACTCTATGTGCTAGATTTGCTATTTTAAACTAAGCAGCTGGCTCCCACTCCATGGACTCTCCCATGTTCCTTTGCTTTAAGACACCACCACTAGAGGGGTAGCAAAAAGGAAAGAATTCTGCCCCCTACTCCCCACTTACTGTATTGTTTAATAGGCGCAAGGAAATGGTAAATTATAAGAGGTAAATTCTCCTTCCCCAGCTGGCTCTCTTCAAGAAGACCTTCAAAGTTTAATACTTTCAGTCTCTCCGGGCCCAGGAGGCAAATCCATTGACTCTGTCAATATCGTCTGAGTGTGACCCTTTCAAATGCAAATCGTTCACATAAAAGTCTACCTCCCTTAAAGGGTTTGATGTCTTTCACCTATCCCCTGAAATTTCATCCATATGCCAAGAAATCAATTTATAAATAGGCCCCTGACTAATCACACCCTGATCAGCGCTGCCCTTCTGCTCAGGAACTGCATCTACCTTAATATTGAAATATTTGGTTCAAACTGTATGTTCTGCCATATTGAGAGCAAGTTTCTATCTGGGCTATTTGAAAATTTGGAGCAGAGCCCCACCTAGTGTTAAGAGTGGTAAAGATACAATGATGTTATAAAACTGGGGCTTCAGGTAATATACCCTTATTCCCTAATTAGTTATTTAACACCCTTTCTAATCTTTTAGCCTGGTTTCTTGTTTTTTAAAAAAAAAATGCTTCCTTGAATAAGGAATATATGTGTCAGACAAGTCATTTACTATCTATCTATCTATATATATGTAAATATAAAATACACATAAGTATATACACACATATAAATGGATGTATATGTATGTATGCATGTGTGTATGTGTGTATGTATGTATATAGTTGGAAACATGGCCCCAAAATGAAGAGAACACAGAACAAGTTTAGGGAGGGAAACAAAAAGCAAAACCGAAAAAGCAGGTCTTCTATGCAGTGTGAACTTATTTCTAAGCATTTTGGGGATTTGCCTGAGCAATGATGATGCCTATGTATTACCAGCACAAGGACAAAACAATCATGCAGTTTTACTGAAGTTAGACTGAAAGGGACAGATCAGATTTACGTACATGTCATCAAGGCTAAAATGCCAATCATTCCTCATGACAAGGTACAAAGATCCCTCACCCTACTTGCTTGTAGGAAGGAAAACAAGGTACCTTAAAAGACTTTCTTTAAATTGAAATGGAGAGAGGGTTATGGGTTAAATTTGGAGGGAGGACTGAATATTGTTTTCACTGTAGCATCCCAATTGCTTCTACTGGAGAATTTTGTATATTGTTAGAATTCAGGTTGTGGTCCTCTATGGGCTGAACTCAACCACAGAGAGAGACTTTCTGAATCAGGTAGTGAATTAACAAGTGAAAACAAGTCCTATGAACATCCTAGTCTCAACAAGGACAAAAGTTTCTGAAACCAACTACCATTGAAAGTCTAGAAGGCACAATAGAAAGTACTTATTCTAATCTCTTTCCTCTTCTGAATCTTTTGTGTTGCTTTGTTCCAGAGCTTAGGGCAGAGCCTGACACTGTGTAGGTTCTTTATAAATGCTTGTTTACTTGGTTGACTTTTTTGTGGTGGAGAAAGATGAGAAATGCATGAGCAATTACTGCTGGCTGACCATTCAAAAAGATCAAATGATGGGGAAAGCGCTTAACTCGAGTCTTTTCTTTCTGTTTATTTTCACTGTGAATTAGGATATAAGAAGTTTTCTCAAAGAAGCATATGGTCAGGTATTTCTTATTTTCCCAGCATTTAATGCTAAGATTTACAGAATATTGGGTAGATCTCCAATGGAAGGTTTATGAACAGTCACACACATAAATTTCCCTGGCTGTAGTATCATGGAGGGACTACAATCTGTATCAGTGGAGAGAGTATACACACTGATAAGATCATGAATCTATCCAAAAAGGTATAATTAGAACCTGGACTCAGGATACTGTGTGTGTGTGTGTGTGTGTGTGATATTACATGTTATAAGGACTTTCATTGTGATAGGAACAACAAAGCCATACTACTCCAGACCACTAAAAGGGATCTGCATATATTTTAGTATAGTAGACCAAGATTTAGAACTGGAAGAAACCTTGGTGGGAATCTAGTCCAACCCTTTCATTTTAGGGTGGGGGAAAAGTGCCTACTATGTGTAGGGCACTATGCTAAGCACTTTTTATGAATATAACCTTATTTGATCCTCACCACAACCCTGTGAGGTAGGTTTTTATTATCCCTAGTTTACAGCTGAAAAATCTGAGGCTAAATGTTTCACCGAGGCCCAGGGTAACAACTGATATGTGCCTGAGTCTGGATTCAAACTCAAGTCTTCTTGACTCTAGGCCCCATACTCTATCCATGCACGGTGATACCTACTATCTTGCCCAAGTTCTCATAGATAATGAGTAAAAGAGTTTGGGACCTGAATCCAGATATTCTGACTCCTAGCACAAAGTTCTTTGTACTTTCTAAAAAAAGAAAAATAAAGGAGATAAGTGCTCATTGGAAACTTCAATAATGATAGTATGTATAAAACTTCTGCTTCATGCCTTTTTGTGTCTCTGTCCCAACAGAAGTAATAGATCTCACTAATATTTAATGCACACTAAGGAAATACCAGCTCCAGATAGTTCTCTCTATAAAGCTAATATAAATTTAAAGCAACTTATAGATTGAAGTGGCCAAGGTGGATGAGGGAAGAGGCAGTGGGGGAGAGAGAAGTGGAGTGACATGGGGACAAAAACAAAAATATTAGAAAAAAGTGTGAAATTAACCTACCTAAGAGAATAACTATACAAAGTAATATTGCAATCAAAGCACCGGTGCTGAGTCCTACAGGTAGAAAAATTGCCTCCACATTGCAAGACAGGATGGTCCCATCGGAATCACACCTACAAACTCGAATAGTCATTGTGTTTGTGCTGCTCTGGACTGGGTAACTGCTGTCCTCGATCACGACTGGGAGAAAATAAAACTCTTGCTGCCTGCGGCTGTATCCACTTCTTCTAGTTTCAATTCCAGCTGTGTTGTCTACAAAACATGACATTTGTGACACAATGGTTACTGTAGAAATCCTTAATATAGCAAAGTGAGTACCTGTTAAACAAGAGTAAGTTGTTCTTAAGCCAGTGGATTTTTTTTTTATTTTTACTTTTTTTTTATTTTTTGCAGTTTCCTCAGAACCTTGTTCTATCCTTAACAATGCTGTCAAATTCAAATCATATGTAATCTAAGTAATCTTGTAGGGGAAAAAAAGCATTTCTATTTTTATCTATTAATCCCTTTTGGCATGGCAGTTTAAATTTCAGAGGAGAGAAGAAAATAGAAAGAAAATATTTTCTTTATTAAGAAAAGAATTACAGTGAGATGTTTCTTTTTGAATTTTCTTGTCAAAATCTCGAAAGGGGAATAACATTTTTTGTTGAGCATTTCTCATCCCACAGAAAAGCAGGTTAAAAACAAGGTATGAATCTCCAAGAAGGTATTCTCACTATAAACTGATGATTAAAAATATAACAAGAATGGTACTTGATGTGATCTGCAGTCCCAAAAATACCACTACTTTACCTTTTCCCAGGAGAGACTAGGTGTCATTATTTTTTCTCATCTAAATAGATCTAGCTTATTGCATGCTCTAATGATTCTAGATATGGATACAAATAATAATCATTATAATATATAACTAGAAAAAAGTGGAGCAGAAGGGGCCCTTAGAGACCTCCTTGCCAATCCCTTCATTTCTTCATTTCTCTGATGAACAAACTGAGGCCTTGACAAAGCAAATGACTCACAGGAGATAAGACACAAAATTAGTTTGGAAGAAGTGTGACTAGAACCCAATGCAGCACTTTTTCCACAATATAATGCTGTCTTTCTTTAAACTAGTTTCTATATATGCAGAAATAGAAAGTTACCAAAAATTGTTTCTGTAATTTAATTCAGTAGAATATCTTAACTTAATCATCTGGGATATTCAGGCCAAGGCATTTATTTTCTGAACAATTGTCTCAATTTTCTGTCCGTTGCTACATGTGTCAGAATAACTTTAGATTTTACATACTCTTGTTTGACTCTGGTGGTTTTAATAACTCCAGTGTTATAATAAGGCACATGAGACTCTATTACCACATCTATTCATAACATTAATATTGACATGAGAAGTAATGGGTCTTCAACAGATTTACATATTTCAAAACTTTTCCATGAGATAAATGACAACATTGAGCAGAATTGTTTATGTCTTTTTCTTTAGACGTACTTTAGCCAAGCAACTGAGTGTACTAATTCTCTGATGACAAAATTTTGTCAACATTTTGTATATCCATCTATTTATCTACAGTGTACATATATACATGTATGTGTTGGTATGTTTATGTATGTATGGACATACATTTGCACATATGAATGTGCAGATATGATATGTTTTATTAATAAAGGTGATAAATCACCTACTATGTGCAAGTGCTATACTAAGGTCTGTAAGGGATAAAAGACATAGTCTTCACCCTGAAAAAAGTTAATAATAGACTTTAGGAAATAATACTTGCGTATACATAAAATACTAATTAACACCACAGATCAGAGTGGGGTCAATGCTAATGGGTCTATGGATAATAACTCCTCAAGAAAGTAGCTCAAGTAGAGGAAGATCACTGTGACCTGGGGAATAATTATTACCACTGTAATTTCTCCAGTACTGATCTCTCTTCTTTTTCTGCTACAGAGGTCAAGGCATGAGAAATAGTTTGTTATTACTTAGAGTAATTATAAGCAATATATCTCTATAAAAGAAAATGCCTTTAGAGTTTGTTTAGAATACATGAAAAATAAGGCATAATAACTTAAAATGCAGATTATTTTAGCACTGTGTTAAGAAGAAACATTTCTGTACCTTTACTTTTCTAAATAAAACTAATCTTTAATTGTAAACTGAAGTTTTTACAAGTTTTCAAAAAAAAAACTTCATCATTTAAAAACCATTATTAAAGTTCAGTAACTTAGAACAGAACCAAGATGGTGGAGTAGCAGGGAGCAGTACAAGGAGCTTAACTGCCAAACTCCTCCCCTCAGATTTAGAAAATGCACTGACCAAATCCTCATGAGGAAATACAAGAAAATGTCACAGTGAGTCATTTTTCCAGCCTAGGTCAGTATAGGGAGTCAGCCACAGAGAGGTCTGTGGACACTGGGGATAGAATCTGGTCAGGAGCAGTAGTAGGTGGAAAGTTTAGGAATCTAGGGAGAAGCTGAGGACTAGGTCAATGGAGGTCCCATACAGGGCAATGTACAATACAGGAACAAATACCATAAAGCAGGTTTGTCATTCACTACTCAGCTGTAGGTCATAGATCCAATGTGGACTGTGGAAGGGGACCTATGTCCAAAGGTGGTTTTCCAGTGTAGAGAGAGGCTACAGCCCTAGGCTCAGATGAACAAGTTGAAAAGCAAATAGAAGCACTGTGACTGATCCCAGGAGCAGAGCAAAGTCTCAGTTCCAACTTCTAGTTCATTCTGAAGCCAGAGAGGAACAATCAGGGTAGGAATCCCAGACAGTATCCCAGATACTGTCAGTCCTGTGACTCAGAACCAGTAGACCTTTTGAACTGGCTGACAGTGGCTGAATCAAATAGCAGTCTAGTGTGGTTCAGATCCAAACCTAGATCAACAGCCAGAGCTCAGACCAAGAGCAACAGTCAGACTTTGCCCTAGGTCAGACCATTTTGGGAGCTCTAAAAGTTTGTAAGTCCCTAGCCTGAGCTTTTGCTGAGATATTCTAAGACTTAATTCCCCAAGAAAGCAGTGACAGAATCAGCTCATGACTTGCCACCAGAAGAAGGTCACAGACTGTATCTAATATCAAGTTCAAAGTAAGGAAATTTGCTAGAAGAATGGGCAAGCAAGCAAACAAGAGAATGCCACCATTAAAAGCTATTATGGCATCAGAAGGACACAAATATAGAAGAAGAGAAAAACTCCAAAACATCTTCAGGCAAAGCCTTAAAGAAAACAAAACTTGAGGAAAAAAATCTACTAAAATTACCAGAGGAGATGAAGCAAGAGACTGTTTTATTTTTTTAAAGTTTTTTTTTTAAATAAATGAGAGAACTACAAGGAAAAAAAATTGTAAAAGAAATAAGAACCATGGAAGAAATAATTGGAAAGATAATTAACAGCTTGGCACAAGAGGTACAAAACCTTGTCCAAGCAACAAACTCCCTAAAAATTAGAATGGACCAAATAGAAGCCAATGACTCCATGAGAGAATAAGAAGTATTAAAAACAAAATCGAGACTGAAAAATAGAAGACAATGTAAGGCATCTCATAACAAAAACTACTGATTTGGAAAATAGATCAAGGAAAAGAAATAAGAATCATTGGACAATTTGAATTCCATCACCAAATAAAATCTAGACATCATATTTCAAGAAATCTTAAAAGAAAATTATGCAGATCTCTTAGAACCAGTGGGGAAAACGAAAATAAAAAGAATCCACTAGTTACCTCCTAAAAGAAACCCCAAAATGAAAACTTCCAATAACAACATAGTCAAAATCCAGAGCTTCTAGGTTAAAGAAACCTCCATCATATAATGCAGATGTAGTTTGAGAGAACTGCCTGGCACGCTGAGAGGTTGACTTCTCCAGAATTACCCACCCACTATGTGCTATGGTCCTGGAGGCCAGGCCTTTCTGACTCCTGGTCTGGTTTTGTCTCCTTTGTACCACTGCCTTTCATCATATGTATATATGAAGCAAGGATGCCCAAGGCACTAGTATTCTCTCACCTTCCAAAAAGGTCACTGAATCACTTGATTCATCATAGGACTATGCCCGAATCTTTCTGTAGAGTTGGGTAATAATTTGTTGACTGATTTGCATTAAGCTTTGCTCTCCCTCCCTTTTGTCTATCTCAGCAAAAGTGAATTTTCACATTTTATAAACTTTAACAGTTTTATGAAATGAACTAAAATCTGTTACTTTATGGAGCTATGTGAGAAAAGGTCACATTTAGGTGGTTAAACTTACTTCTGTAGTCACGGACTGTAAAATTGGGTTTGATGGCAGCCTCAGGTGATAATCTAAAGGAGAATTGTTGCCCAGCAGGTGAAAGATCTCGGTCCGCAGCACTGATGATCTGAATTACCTGAAACAAAGTTGAAATTAAAAATGAAGGCAGTCAGCCTTTTCAAAAGAACTTTCCTCTCAAAATTTTAATGAGCTTATTTAATGAAACCTTGCAAACCAGTTTGTTACATACGATTTTCATAGCCAAATATCTAAAGAGTTGTATATAGTAAATAGCTGACACACAGACAGAATAGGAAGTAATTCCCATGTGAGACTTGGGCTCATTTTAAGTTCAGTTTAGTTCAACTAATAAACATTTATTAAGGACCCACTATAAGGCACTATGCTAGGCACTAGAGACACAAAGACACAAAACCAAAATAGTCTTTGTCTTTAAGAAGCTTCCATACATAAAGCTTAAGAGCTTTGAATTTTCATTAAAAATAAAAATGATAGTTTTAAAAGTACTTGAAGTTAAATAAATGCTTTCACCTACTTCAAATTGAAACAAAATATACTAGGGAAAAATTTAAGAAAATTCAAGTTTTTCTATTTTCAATTTTATTAGTTATCTGTTACTAGCTCTGTCATTATTAATTCTATCACTATACATCAGTACTTACTATTTCTATGGTTTAGAAACAACTAGATATATGAAAAAGAAGAACTAGAGCTAGACTAAGATTTCAATGAGATATCCATAAGGGTGGTAAAGATGACAAAAAAGCAAAACGATAAATGCTGGTGTGGCTGTAGGAAAACAGGCACATTGATGCACTATTGGTGGTCCTGTGGTTGGGTACAATCATTCTCAAAGGAAATTTCAAATTATACACAAAAATTTACTTAATTCTGCATGCCCTTTGACCCAGCTGTTTAAAAGTTATAGGCAAAAGAAAGCAAAGAAAGAGGAAAAGGTCCTTTATGTACAAAAATATTTATAACACCTCTTTTTGTTGTGGCAAAAAAATAAACTAAAATGATTTCCAAACATTGAGAAGGTTGAATAAATCTTAGTATATTGATATGATGAAGAATTATGATGCTGTAAGAAAAGAATAAATAGATCATTTAAAAAAGACATTTAAAGACTTCAAACTGATGTTGAAATTAATAGACAAAGTTGATACATGGAGTATGGTAAGTCTGACATATGAAGTTGAAGACTGAAGTGAGACGAAATAGAAAAAAATGTATGCCGTAATGTCAATATTTTAAAAATGAGTAATTTGGAGTACTTTTGTAAAACTGATGAAGAATGAAACGAGCAGAATCAGTAGAAAAATGTAAATAACAAAAATATATAAGAACTGCAGTCAATACAATGATCATTCATGATTCCAGAGGACTGAGAATAATACATGCTATCCATTATAGAGAGGTGATGGATTTAGGATGAGGAATGAGATGTCTACATTTTTGTATACAGACCATGGGAGCATTTGTTTTGCACAATTATGCTTATATATTATAAGAAATTTGCTTCTCCCCCCACCCCTTATTTTTGTGAGACAGAGGGTAGGAAGAAGAGAAAATAGATTTATATTTTTTCAATAGATTGGTTGGAATGTGCTATGTATGTGAAATATCACAAGAACGTTCCAATGAGGTCACTATTTTATTAGTTTGTCTTAACTGTTTTACTTTGTTTTGAGAGACCTCTCACGAGACAAGAGTAAAGTTTGTAAAGAAAAAAATAGGCATCAATAAAGAAAGTGGAAATATGAAAAAATATATTTTAATGAGATGGTAAGGCCTATTTTCCCTGATATAAAGATTTTCCAGAATGGTAAGTATTTTTAGGGTATGTAAGAAGCTTCACTAAGCAGAGGAGACTCATTTAGTCATGCTCAGTGGGGAAAGAGCTCCTCATACTTACAACCTAGAGGGAATGTCCCTGGCAATAAAACCAGAAACAAGAGCTCATTAGATCAATAGTTTCCAGATCAAACTCAAGGGTCACCTCCAACTGTATGTGGAAGGAATTGTTGCTGCATACATAAAATGTGTTTCTATGGGAAAGAAGATGACCCTGAAAGAGTTACTGGGAAAGCGCTTCCAGAGGTCCAGACTATTCTCCATCACATCCAGACATAAAAGCTCTGAAGGGGCCAATGAAAAAGGGAGTGAAGAAAGTCTGTCAGTCCTCTGTGCCTAGAAAATGAACACTGGAAGGTGTGAAAAGTGAATTGAGTTCATGTATCAATAGGTTCTACTACTACCAATGCTTAACTGTCAGATTGCTAGAGAAACAGTGAGCACACTAAGTGCTATCTGACTCCAAAAATGGTTCCATTTAGTGCCCTAAAGGGTTCCTTAGTGACCTAAAATAGATGTACTTTCCTAAAGTCCTAAAAGGGATTGATTTTTGCTGTGTAACTGAAAATGCTCAGGCTAGAGTAATCTTACTATGGTTATTTTGTTTTCCTCAGAGGCCAGATCAGATTGGGAAAGGTGACAGATTTTGAGACAAAATTGTATGACATTTTTTTTCTATGTGACAGCATTATGCGACATTTAATTGTTTGGTCACAATTAGATATGGCTTTGCTCATTGGAAAAAATCTAAATCATTCATTTACCCACAGCATAACATAAAATGGTTACTACTTTCAATAAATAAATAAGATTTGAATAGGAGGCCAATTAATCAATATTTGTTCACCAAGCTTGAAAAGTTGCAGATTTGGGTAACTAGAATTTTCCCAAAGATGCTTATCAAGTCATAATTTTCATTAAAGAAAAATGTGACTCTCTAAATTTACATTGTTCTTGTAAATAGATATTTTGCTTATGTTTAATAAGGTAACTGTAATACACGTATGACTATAGTATAAAAATGCTAACAACTAATTTGTTAATTCCAAAATAGAATTAGTTTAAACAAAAACTTCTGGAAATAGACTAATAGGCATAAACTCAAACTCTTTCAGTATTTTCATATCAGCATTCTAAACTACATGAGAGTAATTCAAAACACAGTAATTGGTTTTCAATAAAAATATGGTTCATATACAAACATGCATATGCACAAATCTCATGACCAATGAGCATTTAGGTGATGTGAGAAAAAGCATAATTTTCCTATAGGATATGTATGATACTGGCTTAACCTGTGGCCAAAGTACAACAAACAATTTAATGTGATTCATTGAAAGGGGGAAGGAGAGGCAAGTCTTTCTGTCTCAATAATCTCAATATTTAATGTTTAAGATGTTTCTCCCTAGAACACCTACTGAAAACAGAACATGTTTCCCAATAAATCACCATGAAGCATTTTTAATGTACCACATAAAATGTGATACCATGAAGCATTTTTAATATACCACTTAAAACATGATATAGCACAAACCCTGTCTGGTCTCCTGGGAGAGGCAGAGATTGTATTTTGAGAAATCCTGGTGGGCTATGCTCTTTTTCTATTTTGCCTCAGTGATAGTCATGTTTTTGTTGAGACAATGTACATGAGAGCAGGTCCACGTATTGCTAGAAAGCTCAAGCTGTGAGCATTGCAATGTAATATACGTGGTATATTTTGTCACCTTTAAAGCACCATACATATGACAGATGATGATGACTATGGTGAGGAAGATGAAGATGATATTACCATGTTTCCTCCCCAACAGTTTCCCTTCCTTATGCAGTGTTGCACATGGATACCTTTGCGTACTTCCTGAGGTGAACAGCCTATGAAAACCATTTTTAACTGACTCAAAGAATCAGATTTCAACATTGATGGAATACCTGTCCTGGTTTAGCATTTTCACACACTGCCGTCTCATATGGTACAGAAATTTCTGGAGGAAATTCATTGACATCCAGGACATTGATGAGAACATTGACTTTGCTGGTTAGCGATGGGTTGCCTATTAGAAACAAAGAAAGGGGAAAATAAAAGATGACAAGAATTGGTGAGGCATTATTTGTACTGCAAATGTTATTCCTGTCAGAGTTTGTGTAAATGTCATATATTCTTCCGGATTTTTGAAAATCACTGAAGAGACAACAATGAAGTGTCATTAAAAATAAAATATCTGCCAATATACAAGAAGATAGTTTCACTGTATTAGATATTTTAAAAGATATCAATCAGAAGCAGTATAGTGAAAGAACATTGAACTGGGACTTCTAATATATGAGTTTACCAATCTTGACAATGCCACTAACTGGCAGTGTGACACTGGTCAAGAGACTTAATCTTTCCTCACCTCAGTTTATTTTTCTGTAAAATGAGGGGTTTAGATTAGGGCCTGGTATCATAGAAACAGGGCTAGAAGGGACTTTAGAGATCATATGAGTTAACTGACTCAATTTATAGATGAAGAAACTGAGGCCCAGAGACATTGACTGCCTAATCTATATACCCAGAGCCAATTTGTCTCCTGAACTTCAATCACATATTGCCATTGCCTATTGTTCATTTCAAACTGTATGATCAGGAGACATCTCAAATTTAACACGTTCAAAGCAAAATTCATTATTTTTCCTGACAGATCCAACCATTTCCCAAACTTCCCTATTTCTGTCAAAGGCACCACCATTCTTCCAATCCTTCAGGTTTGTAACTTTGTGTTATATTGGATTCCCAATTTTTCTTCACCCAATGCATCCAGTAAGTTGCCAAACATTGCTCTTTCTTCCTCCGCACATTTATCATATCTACTCCCTTTTCTTCTACTCACATAGTTGCCACCTTAGGTGCCGCCTTTATCACCTTGTGCCCGTATTATTTCAATAGCCTCCTAATTGGCCTCCTTGGCTAAAATCTCTCTTTGTTTCACTCTGTACTTCACACTGTTGCGAAAGTAATTCCTCTAAAACACAAATCTTACTGTGTCAGTCTCCTGTTTAATAAACTCCACTAACTTCTGACTGCCTTTAGAGTCAAACATATATTACTCTGCTTAGCTTTTGAAGTTTTTCACAGCCTTGGCACAACATATCTTTCTAGCCTCTTGAATTACCTCTGCATATCCTGCAATCCTAGACAAACTGGCTCCCTTTAATGGTCCTCCATTTCCCATCTCTATGCCTTTGGACTGACTGTCTCCATGCCTGGTGTGTATTTCCTTTTTGCCTCAATCTACTAGAATCCCTCTTTTCTTTTAAGATGCAGCACAAGCATCATCTCCTGCAGGATGCTTTTACTGATCTCTTCAACTGCTAGAGATCCCTCTCCCAAACTACTTTGTATTTATTGGCATTTATTCTCCTTATATTTTATAAATATTTAATATTTATTCCGTATCCACATACAATATATGTTTTATATATATATATATATATGTATATATACATACATATATGTGTGTGTGTATGTGTGTACATATAAACACACATATAAAATTATGCATGTGTTTGTGTATATATACCATTCCAGTATCACTGCCAAGAAAATTCCATGGACAGTAGGGTCCACAGAGTCACAAAAAGTCAGACATTGTTGTGTAGAAAATAACAGCGAGCCGAGACCTGGGTTCATGGTAAATTTAGTGTGTGGATTTATTGGCCAAGCACATGACTACCTGGAGTACATACTCAAAGTACACTCAAATCAGGCAGTCCCGAACTGAGGGACTACAATGCTCATAAAGGCAAAAACCACAATTACACAATTAAGGAGGGTCGCTAGCAGAAGCAATGACATACAGAAGCAAAGATCAGCCATTGGTTGAATTCATCAGCTCAGAGCTAGTTTGGAAATATGGCGAGATTCAGGGGTGCGACCATCCTGTGACACAGGGTGGTCAGTTTCCTAGAATGAGTGGTCCTCTTAGGTCGTAATCGGTTTCCTATAACTGGGTGGAGGGTTCAGGGTGGAATTTCCCAGAAAGTAACCTCTACTTGATCAGCATATATATGTATATACATATACATATATATGCATATACATATATATGTATATGCATATATACAGATTTTTTTTCCCTATCTCCTATTAGAATATAAATTCTTTTTCAATAGAGGTTGTTTCACTCATTGTTTTTGTATCTCTAGAGCCTAGCACAGAACCCGGGACGCACATGGTAAGTATTTAATAAATGCTTATGAATTGCCCAGGTTTACACAGCTAGTAAGTGTCTGATGTAAGATTTTAACTCAAGTCTACAGTTTCAGGGTTCTAGGTACTACACCATGCTGCTTCTTTCAGATAGATCTCTATAAGCCTGTCTAGCTCCAAAGTGCCAGGAAAGTTTTGCTTCCCCCCAATAATTTTTTTGCCTCATGTATTTTCAGAAATTTTAAAACTAAAACATCCCCATATATTTAACATATTTGAATTATTCCCAACTTACCCTGGTCTCCAAAATAAAGACATTTTTATAGTTATCTTTATATTTATTTTAACTAGTCTCAAGTGTATATGTGTATTACACATTAAAAAAAAAAGACTGCTAGGCATAAAGCCTAGGGAAAAAAGCTGCTTCTTCGTCAGTGGCTTAAGAAACTGTCAGGGGTTTTACACAAGTGAACTTTTGTTATCTTCCAGTGTAATTAGCACCAAGTAACCTTCTATCCAGTGTTGTACTACCCTGGAAGGCATTTTCCGGGTGACCTGTGGGGCAAACAGCACTTCTTATATTTTGGTATTATGGGAAGGGAATAGTTTCATTATTTGTTTGTTATACATAGAAACCTACCTAGTGGTTTAGCATCAGGAAAATTGGCTCAAGTTAATTTTGTGAAGGTCATTTAACCTTGCTTCTGGCACCAGTACCTTGATTTTTATCAGTGCTAGAGATGGATAAAGCTCAGAGATTTGGGCATTCAGTGTCTCCTAACAAAACCAAAAAAAAGACTATTTCTTGTTGAGCTCTCATTAGCAGGTAAATCTGAGCCCTCCAAAGAAAGCCATTCTGTTCCTACAAAGTACAAAGGAAACCACAATGACAACACTTATCTGGTTCCATGTAAAGACAACTGCTACAAAGCACAAAAATATGGGTGTAAACATTATGTGTATATGTATGTATGTTTGTATGTATGTATGCTTATAGGTATTTCTCTTTGGCATAAATAAGCCAGCCTGCTTCCTTATGCATCTTTAGCTGGAAAATTTTAAACTTACTTTTCATTTTGTACAAGTAAATCAAGTCACAGACTCATAGGAGCATAAATTTGTATTCTGTTGGAGAACAAATATCTTTTTGAGAAGTTGGTGTGAAGGTAGTCAAGAATTCTTAATAAAACATTAAGTGAGGTAAGTGAGGTAAGACTTATCTCAGGAAGCTTTTTTGAAAATCAATCTCTCTCTCTCTCTCTCTCTCTCTCTCTCTCTCTCTCTCTCTCTCTCTCCCTCCCTTCCTCCTTCTCTCTCTTTCTCTCTCTCTCTCTCCCTGACTCTCTCTCCCTCCCTCTCCCTGTCCTTCTCTCCCCCTCTCTCCCTCTCTCCCTCTCTCCCTCTTTCCCTCTCCCTCTCTACATTCATTTATCTATGGTTGTAAGCTCCTGATGGGAAACTTTGCCAGTTGTGACTCCTCTCCTTCCTCCCTATAATGTAATTATTTTAATATATACATATTATATACATAATATATACATATACATACCCATATATACAATTTGCATGTGTACCTATCCATCTATCCATCTATCATCTATCTGATATACATACACCTGTGCGTATATGCATCTCTTGACTCTGACTACCAGTGTGACATTGAACAAGTCAGTTAACCTGTCTCCTATACAAAATGACGTGTGAATTAGAAAATCTTTATAATCTATTAGATAATCTCTATAATCCCTTGTGGATCTGTTAATGCCTGTATGAAAGAGACTGTGTTAGTCTGTGCATGTATGTATGCGTGCATGTGTGTGTGTATATGTATAAAATGGAATGTAGTTAGGAAAAAAAGAATAGAACTGGGTTCCAGATGTAGCTTCAGCTCTGCTTCTCACCTCTTTAATATACTGTGATACCAGGGCCAAGTCCACTACCTGAGATATTCACATTCAAGAAAACCCAACCCATCCTTACCAGGATTTATTAAGCTTCTACCATGTGCATACAAAGCACTGTATTAGATGCTGGAAATGCAAAAATAAAAGTATCTGTCTTCAAGGAGCATATATTCTTTTGTGAAATATTCCACAACTTTAAAAACTTATGACTATATACGTGATAATTTGAAGAGGAAGAAAAAGAGAACACTAACAACTCAGGTAACCAGGAAAGGCTTCCCACAGGAAGATGATATAATCAGTAGTGAAGGAAGTTACAGATTCTCTAGAGAATCAGCATCATAGGCCTATCATAATACCTGGCACATAGTAATCACTATATAAATGTTAGTTATTATTATTGTTATTATTAATTTCCTCATTTTATTATGCTCTTAGAGAGTGTACTATCTCTACAAAAGCCTGTGAGTAAACTAGCTATTGCAGAAATTAAGGGACTTTGGAGAAACATATCCCATTGGAAAGTGTGCTGTTCCTACATAGAACAACAGAAAGTACCTGTTCTTATTCCTAGACTGTTCCAATAAGACCTTGGTGGCTGTGTCCCGGGAACCACACCTGCATCAACTAATACAATCTGTGCTTCCCTCTCTCCTAGAATTGTAAACTCCTTGCCCCCATTCATAGTTCAACTCGCACTATTCCCAGTTATCCTTTGACTGCTCAATCTAGTTGTAAATCTCCACAATTACCAACCATATTCCATTTCATTTAGTTGGGGAATAAGATTATGAGATCTGCTTGCATAATGTTGTGCAGTTCTTTCTTTGTGTATACAAGTAACAAAATATGTCTTGGCTGATCCATAAAAATACAGAGTAATATTTAGATAATCCTTCAAAAGTTCTAATAAGTGCGAGTGAGGGACAGACACATTAAAGGCAGGGGGAATAATAACCTGTGCAAAGGCAGAGAGATGGGATGTGGATTATTGAATCTGGGCAATGTCAAGTAGACTAGTGTAATTGAAAAATAGCACTAATCGTAGCATGAAATAAGCTCGGAGAGGTAGGCTAGTTTTCTAAAGGGCTTTAAAGGCCAAGCTGACGGGTTTGTTTTCCATCTTAAAGAGAATAACGAACCACTGAATGCAGTAAATAGACTAACCAAATGTGTGCTTCAGAAAGATAATCTTGGCAGCTTCACGGGAAATCAATTATTATGAGAGAGACGTGAAGATAGGAGTCCAATGGGAGTCCTTTCATAAGGACCTGAATTAAGATGGTCATTATGTCATCAGAGAAAGAGGAACAGATGTAAGAGTTGTGCTACTATAAAGCTTGTCAAAATGACTGGACATAGTAGGGATGGGGTGAGGAGGGTGGACGGAGAAGGAAGAAGGACTCCAAGTTTACATACCTGGGTGATACTCCCAATGAAATGGAGATATTTAGAAGAGGTATGGCTCTAGAGGGAAAGACGATGAGTTCTGTTTAGAAAATGTCGAGTTTGGAATGACAATAAGATATCTAAGGAGATCCTAGAAGGCAGCTGGAGAAGTGGTACTAAAGTTTAGCAGTCAGATTAGGAAAATATATAGATCTGGGAATCACATGCATCATTACCCATAAGCAAATGATAAGATCACCAAAAGAGGTTATCAGAGAGAGAAAATAAGGCCCAGGACAGAGCTTTGAAGACATCCATGGTTAGAGGGTGAGAGGGCTAGGATGTGTATGATGGTCAAGCAAATGAGGTGAACCAGGAGACAACAGAATCCTGAAAACCCAGGGAAGAAATAATATTAAGAAGGAAAAGGTGGTCAACGGTGTTAAAATGCTACAGAGAGACCAAGAAATGTGATGACTGAGATAAGGCCATTTTTGTTTTTGTGCAATTGACCTCTTGAAATTTGAATTTTCACATGTAAAAAGGGGATAACAGTTATCTGCTGTGCCTTAAAGAGTTCTTATGAATTTCAAATTAGATAATGTTTCTACTATAAAGACATAACTTTGTATTTCAATAATCCATGGTTTCATAATGGTGGATACTTCTTCTACTAATACAAAACACAACTTTTTGGTACTTTAGTAAAAGACCTATGACTGGAAAAAAATGTCATCCACTAATAGTCAGTGAGGAACCCCTACGGAGCTTGCTAGACAGGTCTTGGTGTGATAGACAGTCCATTGCTGAATCCATACTTAGAAACTTGATAGCTTGACAGTAATTGTCAAAGCTTGGTCTAGCCTTTGAGCTGTGAAGGTCTGTTCTACATCACTGGGCAGCATTGAAGTAAGACTGTTATATAGGGATATATAAGTATAAGTTATTGTCAGTATTATTATCTTAAAACTATGTTTGTAAATATTTGGTCATTGATTTTTTAACTGTTTTACTTATTGTTGGACAACAATTAGAATGGAAAACTCAAATTTGACGTCTACAGCCTGAATTTCAACTCCAAAATGTAGAGAAATGTCTTCACCATTATCAGGTTTGAGACTGAACTAGAATAATATAAGTAGAGAGTATAAATAATTTATGCAGTTCTTGCTTCTTAAATCAGGTTTTTTAGATTACAAGTTAAGTAGAAAAAGGTCTTATAATAGCACAGTCCTTGTTGTAGTTTCATCATCTGTTACTTGACTGAGCAGTCTTTAAAAAATGATTTAAATTATTCATTGATCTCTAAGTTCGGGTACATATTACGTGTTTTCACATATTTCAGTTGTATGTTTGTTGTCCTAATAGGAAGAAAGTTAATGTGGTCTATGAAGAAAAAGTCTTTAATGACCACCGGCCACAGTTTTTGGCTGGATGAGAAGGATGTGACAAGCATCATTACTGATTTTAAATAAGGCAACTCATGGGAGCCATGGGGGAACTTTTAAAAGCAATCTAAATTGGGGACACAGGAGGCAGTGGCTGAGCAGACACAGAGTTAATGCCCAGAAAATTTCTGTAGTCCTCTGGTCATTCACCTTTGTTCTACTTCAAAGGTATTCATAGAGCTGGCAAGAACCAAGCTCACTCCTAGTACTTATTCAATATTATATTAAATTGATTTTAAAGTAATATACAACTATGCATGAAGAATGTTATATGGATCGGGAGGAAATTCTTTAATTTTAACCTACAGCTAAGGGTTGGGTTACCACGCTGCCAGGAATCAAGGAGTTGCCTTTTGTCATTATTAATCATTATTTCAATATGACACAATATTTATATTCATTACTTCCTACAATTTAATTTGCCCATATCTTTTTAAAATAGGGAAATTGACTAACAACACTTCAAGATTAGTTTATTCTACCAAAGAAAAAGAAAGTAGAACTCTTTGCATAACATTTTGTATGAGAAGACAGTATCATTATGGCCAAAACAAGGCAATTCTTCCTCATAGGTAAAATTTTAGGCTGGTATATATCACTGGACCTGAACATTTATATATGATTTATAGAGTGTTCAATATCTAATTTGACTCTCACAATAATCCTGCAAGGTAGATGCTATTCCATTTTATAGATGAGGAAACTGAGGCTGGGAAAGGGTTACCTGACTAACAAAGGGTCACATAGATAAAAAGATATCTGAGGTGGAATATAAACCCAGGTCATCTTGATTCAAAAACTCAGTGCTTTATTCACTGTGCTATACCACCTCTTACTGGAGCAGCAAACTCTATAGCTTATTTGCAGTTTAGACATTGACAGAACCTTCTAAAATGCCCAATTCTAATGCCTCACCATCACACAGACATGAACCTGAGCCCACTAAGTCTGCAGCGCATGGGGCACAAATTTAGGGTATAGTGGTCATGGGATGTAATGGCAAGCAAAGTGGGACTTTTTGCTGTTTTTTTTTTTTTTTTGGAATGTTTCTCAGCACTAAGGCAATAAAGTGCCTTTGACTGAGTCTTGCCTTTGTTTCAATCACGAGTCTTTGATTGAACCAAGAGTCTGCTTAAGTCACAAGAAAGCCTAAGTGACCAGTTTGAATCACATGGTTGTGACGCCCTCTGTAGGATGACTCTGAAGAAGTGTATATATAATCTGAGGTTAGCATTTTGCTCTGGGGGCTCACTCATTGGAAGAATATTCCTGTGATTTCACCAGATGAGACTCTGGGTAGCCGTTAAGGAGCCCCCCAGCTTTGAAAACTCAGTTGTTGGTGCCTCTCTCTCTGGCAACTAAGTATGTATTGCTATAGACAGACAGAAGCCCTGTCTGCTGATTTGTGTTATTTTCTCTGCTTATATAATTTCTGCTTGTAATTTATGTTTGTGTTTTCTCTGAAGTTCAGGGTGCTGACTTTTTCCCCTGAACCAAATGAATAATATGTGTATGTTTAATTAAAGTGAGATTGTAAACCCCTTAAAGTTGCTTTCCTTAGAAAAGCAGTTCAAAGAACCTGTGCTTGGGGCAGCTAAGTGGCCCAGTGAGTAGAGCACTGGTCCTGGAGTCAGGAGGACCTGGGTTCAAATCTGGCCCCAGACACTTGACACCTTTACTAGCTGTGTGACCTTGGGCAAGTCACTTAACCCCAATTGCCCTGCCTTCCCCCCTCCAAAAAAAAGAAAAACAAAGAAACTGTGCTAGCAGCCCTCCTGTGTGCCAGTGTTGTTGGCCTTATACTTTCACAGCAGGTGCAAGTAGAATTGTTGTTACAGGGGGCATGCTCAGAGGTCGTATGTAAGTGCTGCTTGAGAGAAGCCTTGAAGGAAACTACAAATTCTGTGAAGAGATGAAGAGGTACTATACTCCAAACATGGCAAACAGTGAAAAAGCATAAAGGTTGAAGAAACCTAAATATATTCTCCTCCTCCTTTTACTTCTGCATCATCTTCATCTTTGCACCTGGCAAACTACTTTCTTCTCAATAATCCTGTGAGATAAATAGTATAAATGTTATTATCCCATTTTATAGATAATGGAAATTTTACTCTAAAGGCTATGAAACTAGTTGAAAATACTTCCTGATTTTTTTTTCTCTGGCTAATGAGTACTGAATACTTCCTTCATTTTTGTTGAGTTGAGTCATCCGTCTTCATGAACATTCTTAGATTTGATTCCTCTCTGGCTATATTCTGTTTTCTTTCTATTTCTTCAGATTAAGAACATTTAAGTACTCATGATATGCAAAGTATAATATGATTTTAAGTGGTGGGAAATACAAAAGAAATGAGATGTGATTCTTGCCCTCAAGGACCTTGCAATCTAGCACAGAGATTTTCTTACATATGTAAGTTTCCTTTTCATTCTATCAGTGCCATCACCCTGCCTGAGAAATGTAGAAGCAGCTGGAAACTCATTCCTAAAATGAGAGGGAAGAGGCTAAGGCAGGAGATATGGAGGATGCAGTCACAGAACTAGAGAACTTCAGAATTTTGAAAGAGATAATACCTAATAGTGACAAGCCACATTGGTTTCCTTTTCCTCTGTGAATGCTAGATTTATGATTGTCCAACTTTAGACATGCTGGGGCAGCCTGGATCAATTTATTTCATATGCCTGGGGAAGGAGAAATCTTCTATGGATAGAATGAAGACTAATAGCATTTCAGACTAGGAGAAACAGCAGCAACTTGAACAGGAAAATGCAATGGAAACAAGAACAGTCCAGTCAAAATGACATCTGGAGCATTCATGCTGAATCTTTTCCTGATGTTAGTACAGGGTGGGGGTGGGGGTTAGCAACAGAAGTGGCTTCAGTTTAGAAGATCAACATGTATTGCTGTGGGAACAGATAAATGAGAGTTAATGTCGGTTCCCATTAATGTACATGATTTTATTATGTTTTACTCCTATAATCAAACTAACTATACATAGAAGCTGAGGAACTGAAACAGGGGCTAATGAGATTGAGGGGAAGAGTTTTTCCCCATGGGATCAGAATCTCATTGGATCAATTCATACTAAACAGTTAGATTAATTGGAAAAGCATTTCTATCCACAAAGAAGTGAAGCTATGTAAGAGACAGTCAACTCTCCGAGAGGCAGAGAACCTGGTGGTTAACAAAAGATGTCTCTGGTGTTAGGGAGTATGCATAGCAGGCTCAAGGAGCTAGTCTCAATGCCCCCTCAAGGCTACGTAGAAAAAAACAATCACAATGCAAAATACAATACAATCAGTACATGGGAGAACGTCACAGCAGAATGAGTGAGGAATTGTTTGCAACTGAGGTAATTAAGGAAAGCTTAGGATGAAAGTTCTGGATCTTGAATTAATGTGCAGATGTTCAACAGGGGAAAATGTATCACGAGTGCATGCCAAGCATAGATAATGACATTAAATGCCTCATGAAAATCCAGGCTTCAAATGCATTATGGAAATGGTAAATGAAGAGAGACATGAGAAGAGCACCAATGACAGGGTCTAAGCACCCTCACACTTAGGAAGCAACAGAAATAAAATAAATGAGCAAAGAAGATGAAAATGGAATGTCTGCACAACTAAGAGAAGAACTGGGAGAGAGAAATGTTAGCTGAAGGAGAACGTCTTAAGAAAATGGTATCGGTCCACTGCAATAATGTTGCAGTAATTTCAAGGGAAATGAGAACTGAAGGAAATGGACAAAGAAAGAAAAGTTTAGAAGTGAAGGAGAAGTTTAGAAATGAAAGAAAAGAGATACATAGGATGGTTGCTTGAAGAAGTTGTAGTCAAAGATTCATTTAGAGTAGGCACCAGGCAGCAGTCTCCTGTATAGATAAACAGACTTGAAGTCAGGAAGATTGAAATGTTGTCTTCGAAACTTACTATGTGGCACAGGTTACTTAACCTCTCCAGGCCCCACTTTCCTTACTTGTAAAATAAGAGGGTTAAAATCATTGAGTTCTAAGGTCTTTTTCCATGACTAAATCTGCGATTCCAGGAGACAGAACCTTGTTTGGGACAAAGGGGAAAAACACAGTTTTAGAGAATGGTAATATAATAGCATTTTATCTTTAAAATAATAATCCACTTTCTCTTATTTTCAAACCACTAGTTCTTTCCTCGCTTACTATAAACATGCTCCAATCTCCCATTCTTAAAGACAAATAATTAGAAAACAACAACAACAAAAGCAAAACATCACCCCTTGATCATCACCATACATTTATCATATTGTCTTTTTTTCACTTCTTCACTGGGGAGGAATCAGATGAAAGGGGTAACTTAGAGCTGGTCATTTATAGATCAAGCAGCTCAAAAGGGCAAGAGATCTGAGATCACTGGACATCTCCCTATTGATAAAGCCAATTATAGGTTCAAGACCGAATGGAGGTAGTTAGAGCAAGAGTGATAGGCTGGGAGAACAGAAAGGGATTATGGCACAAGGGGATACTATAAATATGAAGAATAACTTCATAAGCAAAAGAATGGGACAGGTGGAAAAAAAGAAACAAGTGATAGTGAACAAAGATAGTATAGGGTTTTAGATCTCATCCTGTGAGGGATCCACATAACTTTTCATTAAAATACCAAAGCATGTAAGGATAACACTAAACCTTAGAGTCAGAATAAAAAGTGAATTATCATTACTATTTAAGACTTGACCTTTGTATTTCAGTACCTATGCTTGCACCCTCATATGGAATCATCTCTGAATCCACATTCACTTTTAAGGCAGAAGCATCAGTCTGTCAAAGAGAATCCCATAGATACCTCAGAGTGTTCAGAGTTTTAAGTCTGACTACTAAAGAAAAAAGTATACTCTTATATCTGTCTTGTCTGAAGAGATATTTCCATGTCATCATCTGAGGGGCAGCACCATAGTTCATTCAATTATTTAGAACACTATTGGATGAGGCCAAATCAAAGGGATGATCACTTTAATTTGGGCTTCATTCTATACCAGGACAACAGACTACATTCTTTTGACCACCACCTTCCTCCCTATTCCCTCCCTTTCAGCCCCCCCCCATCTTGCACTTTTTCCTTACTACTTCTTCCCTCCCTTCTAACTACTCCCCCCTTTTCTTTCCTCTTTCCCCTCTTGCTGCCTGTAGGGCAAGTTTGATTTCTATATTTAACAGTATGTTATTCCCTCCTTGAACCAAATCCAATGAAAGTTCAAAAACTGCTGTTCTCCCTCCCTTTTTTCCCTCTAGTATGTTTTTGTACCTCTTCAGGTGATGTAATTTACCCTTTTCTGCCTCCTCCTTACCTCTTCTCCCATTACGATCTCTTTTAATCCCTTAACTAAGTTTTTTATTATCACATCAGTTAACTTATACCCACACTCTCTATGTATATCCCTTTTAGAGGTTATACTAACTATACTATTTTCAAAATTAGCAAATATCATCCTCTCATATAGGGATGTAAACAGTATGCCCTTATTGAATAACAAGGTTTTTTTTTTCTTTTTTATATTTTTTTCCCTGTTCACTTTTTTATGCCTCTCTTGAGTCTTGTATTTGAAGATCAAATTTTCCATTGAGTTCTGGCCTTTTCATCAGGAAGATCTGGAATCCCCTATTTCACTGAATGTCCATCTCCTTGCCTCAAAGACTATGGTCAATTTAGCTGAATACTGATCCTTGGTTGTAGTCCAAGCTCCTTTGCCTTTTGGAATATCATATCCCAATCCCTCCAATCTTTTAATGTAGAAGCTGCAAGGTCCTGTGTGATCATGACTGCAGCTCCACAATATTAGAATTGCTTCTTTCTGGCTGCTTGCAATATTTTCTCCTTGACCTGATAATTCTGGAATTTGGCTACAATATTCCTTGGAGTTTTCAATTTGGGATCTGTTTCAGGGGGTGATTGGTGGATTCTTTCAATAACTATTATACCCTCTGGTTCTAGGACCTCAGTGCAAATTTCCTTGATAATTTCTTGGAAGATACTGTCCAGGCTCTTTTTTTCATCATGGCTTTCTGGAAGACCAATAATTCTTAGATTATCTCTCCTGGATCTAGTTTCCAGGTCAGTTGTTTTTCCAGGGAGATATTTTATGTTTTCTTCTATCTTTTCATTCTTTAGATTTTGTTTGATTCTTGATGCCTCATAGAGTCATTAGCTTCCACTTTCTCAATTCTAATTTTTAACGAATTATTTTCTTCAGATAGCTTCTGCATCTCTCTTTCCATTTGGCTAATTTTACTTTTCAAGGACACATTTTCTCTTTTTAGATTCTGTAATCTTTCTTTTATCTCTCTAATTCAGCTTTTAAAATCCTCTTTGAGCTCTTAAAGTAATTTTTTTTGGGTTTGAGACCAGATCATATTCTCTTTTGAGGTTTCAGGTGTGGGTATAGTGTCAATGCTGTCCTCTTCTGAATTTGTATTTTGATCTTCTCTGTCCCCATAATATGATTCAATGGTCTTTTTTACTTTTCTAGCTTGCTTCTTCATTGTGGTTGCCTTTTTCCTGGCTTTTTAAGTGGATCTCTGCTTCTGGGGCCTAGGGGACTCGTGTTGAGAGCTAGGGCCCTAGTTACTAGCTTTGTGTGCTGTGGCCTCTGGTTTTGTCAGCTAGAAGCTATATACTGCTGCAGCTCACCTGGTGCTGAGCTAAAGCTGCCTGGTGTGTGCCAAGGATTGAGGCCCAGTGAAGTCTTTCTGAGTTTCCCCAGGGTCACAGCATGAGGTGGGGGGAGGGGTGGTCTGGCTGCCAGAAATGTCTTCCCCTAGGGCTGCACTATATAGCATGGGTGGTCTCAGCCATAGGTCTGAGCTGGTGTCCGCCAATTCCGTTGGCCATGCAAAGGCATGCCTGGGATCCTGGTGTTGGTGGTTGCCAGATCCACCCCCTGAGGCTCAGGAAATCCCTCTGGCCTGCTAAGGTGGGGCTTGCTGGGATTCCTCTCTTCCTGCACTGGTCTCCTTCAATCACCACAAGAGGGGGTCTCCCTGAGCTAAAAGACTACTGAACTCCCACTTCTGGCTCCTCTATTCCAGGGTTTCTCCTAGGGCAGTATTCTCTGGATTATTCAAAGGTATGATGAGAGCTCTTAGAGTTTACTGGGTCATCATGGCTCCCAGAAGTTCAAGAAGGTGAGTTTCAAACCTTCAGACTGTGGGCTGATAGCTCCAGGAGTAGCTGCTGCTGCTGCTGCCACAGGCTCTGCACTCCTGTCTCACCCAGCTTTGATAGACTCCCGTCCAGCGCCAAGAAGCCTGGGGATCACCACCGCACTCAGCGGGCTGGACCTGCTCCCAATTGGAAATATTCTTCAGTGATGTTTGGGTCAAGTAGAAATAATGACCCACTGATAAAATTAACTTCTATTTCTCCCTTCAATAGACTATATTCTTAACATTCTGGAGGAGAAGGCTGTGAAGATGCATTTTAACAATTTAAAAGTGGTCTACTGGCTCAAATAAAACAGACAAGAAATAAATTTAATCTCCTGTTAAATGTGAAGCTATAAAGTTTAATGACTTTTTCCCTAAAACTAACTTGAACATATGTTCAAATACAGTGTGGATACTAAATCTACATTTCATTTAATCAGGTCATAAAGTTTCTGAAATTACATAGAACATAATCTGCTTGCAGGCAAGTACCATATCTTATACCTTTGGATTCCCACAGATACCAGACACCTTATTAGGTACATAATAAGGATATCATAAACACTTTTTGGTTAATAAATCAGTTTTGAGTAGTTATTTCACAAGTGAACACGTCATGTGGTGATCTACATGAGACAATCAAGATTTCATCATATGGTCATCCCTGGATAGGCAGTGCAAACAGCAAACCCTACTAACTCTATGCAGGTCTCTGATGCCATATTTGTATATGCAGAACAGAAAGATTGATTTTGGGTTGTTTTTATCTTTTGGTTGGTTTTAAAAGGTGTTCTGATCCAAAAATACCACGGGATTGGAAACACTCCTTTTGTGTGGACCCAGTTTTTAAAAAATATAGTCCTTTGAGGTTTGGAAGAATAACTTAATCATAGTTTCCAAATAGGTACTAAAAAGTACAGTGTATTTAAAATACTACTAAATAAAAACAACAACAATAATATGGAGTATCATTTCATATAATTCTAATCAGCAGACTACATTCCCCATTACTCCAGCATAGTAAAGACACTGAAGAAATCTATTGATAGTCCTGGTGGTGGAGGGTTTTGTCTTGATTTAAGAGGGGAAAAATCATATACCTAGAATGTCAGGCCAGCAAAGTATAACAGAGTTTTCTCTTTTGGACAGACAAATTTCGCAGATGAAGAAATTCAGGTACAGGGAACTTGATTCACTAGCCTAAGGTCGTACACAGATTGTTAGTGAACAAGTTAAGACTTCAACAATAGTCTCCTGATTCCCAGTTCATTGCATTTTTAAATGTCAATTTAGGGCAAGGAGAAGAGTCAGAACTGGAGAAATGGCTAGATGAGATTAATTTTGGAAGGAAGTTTTTTTGCCAGTTTTGTGTTCTCATAATGAAGGTCCAAGGATCCATGCCATTCATTTATACCAGCACCAGAGAATTAAGAGCAGCACTGCCCACAGGAGAAGAATGAAGCAGAATCAATCAATCAAGGTTAGAAGGAAGGATCAGCCCAACTCTATCAAAATTTTAACCTCTTCAGGATGAATAGGCAAAATGGCATTGGTAAGGGCTATGATACTGAATCTGGAGTGAAGAAGACCCGGTACAGATACCACTTCAGATAATAGCTGTGCAACTAGATGCAAGTCATTGAACCTCTCTAAACCTCAGTTTCCTCATATTTAAAATAATTCCTGGCATGCTTACTTCATGAGGTAGTTGCAAGAATTAAATGAGATTTTATATGTTTATATATGTGTGTGTGTATAAACATATATGTACACATATGAAGACCTTTGCAAACATTAAATCAAACTAGATAATTGTCAGTTATGAATAATTATTAAGGTTGAAAGGTATCTACAAGTAATATAAAAGAAATCTTTTCCTATTCAAAATTTAATGTTTTATTTCCTGAATGTTATACTTAAATGTACATTATTTTAATGATATCATCTATTTGCTTCTACAAATAATTATTTATCCAAATGTTTAGCTTCAGGTGAAAGGCTCATTTGTGTGTTATCAGTCCCTTAAGCCATTCTGTTTGCAATTAAGAAGTTTATAAAAAGTGAAGCCTGATTTTAATTTATTGTGCTTGTATGTTTTGATGGCTAATTAGATTGATTTGTAAAAATTCTAAGCAGTTTTATTACAGCAATGTACTCATAAGAATTTAAAAGCATTAAACAAACAAAAAACCCATTACAATATAATTTTGGTAATATATCCTACTAATGTCACATATAATAGTGATGATTATGGTGATGGTGCTCATAATGATGATGGTAATGGCTATTATGGTTATGATTTCCATCTGTTCAGGGATTTTACTTCCAATAACTAGAATGAGTATTTTAGAATCAAGCTAGAGCTAGATGAAACTTATGAGGTTATATAGTTCAAATGTCTAAATTTATAGATATGTAAAGTGAGGCCTGTGGAGAGTAAATTACTATCCAAAGATATTGAATATAATAGGGAAGTGTCTGAGTTGGGACTAGAATATATTTGTAACTCCCTGATTTCTAACCTCTTTCCTTAGAGAGTTCATTCTCAACACCAAAACACTTCCTAATCCAGAATATTAGGTAGAGGGGTACCACTGCTAATCACTAATGTATCATACATGCTCTGAAAGAATAAAGGAAGCGGGGGTGGGGGGGACTATAACAAGAGAAATTTAGAGAAAAAGAAGAAATATAATACTTAGAATAAGTTGGTGTTGATGATGCTGTTGAGTTCTTTTGGGGCTTGAGACCAACTTACATTTTTCTTTAAGGCTTCACATGGAGCAATTTTAACATTGTTGTCCTTTTCTGAGTTTCCGTTTTGATCTTCCCTGTCACCATGGTAACTGTCTATGGTCAGCTTCTTTTTATTTTTTTTTGTTTGTTGTTTGCTCATTTTCCAGCCTATTTTGTGACTTTTAACTTTTAACTTTTGTGTTGCAGATGAAACAATTTAAAAAGCACTCAAAGATTAAGTTTTCAACATGTCTCAAACAGCAAATAATTCCAAAAGAATGGAAAATATCATAAACGATGTCTTAACAACAACAAAAAAGTAATCACAAAGGCATCACTAGATGCAGTTATATGCCTACTTTCAGCTCCATTAAATATAAAAATGCACATACTGAGGGCATACAAGATAAAAATATAACAGAAAAAACTCTTTAGACAATGATTTTCTTTGATGAACCATTTCTTTACAGGTACACAAATGACTGAGAGTTTCAGAAGCCAGAAGATCTCTATATGACTACTATCTCTTGAATTGAGAAATCATGTGAGTAAGTAGAACAAAATTTAAGTTTAAAGATTCTACCTTAACAAGCTGCCTCTCATAAATACTTCAAAATAATAAACGATTCTTTGATGGGATGTTATTCAGAAGATAATGGTACTCAATGACCTACTGAGTTTTAATATCAAGTAACTCATAAAATAGGAGACAGCTAGGTGCCTCAGCCTGGAGTCAGGAAGCTCTGAGTTCAAATGAAGCCATAGACACTAGCTGTATGAATCTGGGCAAGTCACTTAACCTCTGTTTGCCTTGATTCACTAGAGAAATAAATGGCAAACCACTTCATTATCTTTGCCAAGAAAACCCCACAGACAGTATGGTCCATGGGGTCTTAAAGGGTTGGACGTGACTACATGACTCAGCAACAATAACAACAACTCATGAAACAGGAAGGCAGATGCTCTCCCAAGTTCCTCATTATCAAAGGGGATAATTTGTACAGAGTCCAAATAGAAAGTTTCACTATCAAAAGCAGCATTCTCCAAATTCTCCTATCTGTTGTCAGTCAACAAGCATGTATTATGTACCAGACACATAACTAAGTCCTTTAGATAAAAAGAAATACGATAATTTGTGCTTTAAAGGAACTCATACTCCAATGAGGGAAACAATATGCAAATGACTATGTATAATATGTATGTACATATATATATATATATATATATGTATGTGTGTGTGTGTGTGTGTAGTAGTGTAGTGTGTATGGGTAGATATAATAAGGTAATCTAAGGAGAAAGGTACTAGCAGCAGAGGCTTGGGGAAGGTCAGCAAACTGAGAAAGACCACTTGTAACTGGTGTGATTTGAGCTGAAAAAAGCCTGGGAAGATAAGAGATGGAGGTGAGGTGGCAGAATATTCCAGATATTGGGACAATGAGATACACTGTCATCTGTAAGGAATACCAAGTAGCCAAGTGAAGCTGGATTGCAGAGAGCTTAGAAAGGAGTAAAAATAAAGGAAAACTGGAAAAGTAGGAATTGACCAGGTTATGAAGGGTTTTAAATTTCAAACAAAATACTTTATATTTGACCATGGGGTGAAACGGTCAGACCTACATTTCAAAAAAAATAATAACTTTTGCTAGGGGATAAATTGGAATGGAAAGAAACTTGAGGCAAGAGGACAAATTAGAAGGCTATATCAGTATCTCAAGTGAGGGGTGATGATAACGTTTACTAGGTTGGAGAATATGTGAGTAAAGACAAAGAGACATAGAGGAGATACGTTATGAAAGTACAAATGATAATATTTCACAAGGTACTGGATATTTGGGATAAGTATGAATGAGGAGTCCATGTTGACTCCAACATTGTAAACCTGGGTGACTGGGAGCACAGGGTTACCTCCAAAAGTGGTGGGAAATATAGGAAGAGAGAACGGTTTCAGGGTAAGGGAAAATAAGTTCTGTTTTGAAGATGTTGAGTTTGAGATCCCTTTGAAATTCAGTTCAAGATGTCATAAAGGTTACTGGTGATATGAAACAGGAGTTAGGGAGAGAGGCTAGATTCTATATGTAGATCTCAGAATTCTAGGTAGAGATTGTAATTGAATCTATGAGAGCTCATGAGATCAAGAAGTGAAACAGAAGAGAGGAATAAAGACGGACTAGACAGACCCTCGGGAGGACACTCATGGTTATCGGACATGATCTGGATGGTGATCCAACAAAGGACACAGGGAAAAAGTGATCAGAAATAGAAAGAGTATTAGGAGAGAACAATGTCATGAAAATCTAGACAGAAGAGAGTATCTAGGAGGAAAGAATGATCAATACTGTTTAAAGGCTACAGCAGTAAAGAAGTATGAGAAATGAGAAAAGGGCTTTCATTACATTTGACAATTAAATGTCATTGATATCTCTTGAGAGGGCAGTTTCATCTGGCTGATTAGGTGGAAAGACAGATTACAGGAGAATTAGAAGGAAATGAGAAAAGAGGCAATAGAAGCAAAATAGAAACACCTAGCATAGATAGCTTTGCCAAGGATTTTAGCTGAGAAGAGGAGGAGATATACTGGACACCAATTGGAATGGAAAGATGAGCTAGGGTGTTTTTAAAGATAGGTAGACAGTGGTATTTTTGTAGGAAACGAATAAGTGGGGGAGGGGAGAGAGAGACATAGAGACAGAGTGACAGAGACAGACAGAGACAGAGACAGACAGAATGATAGTGGTGTCAATATTCTGGCAAAGATAGGAGGAGATAGGATCAAATGTCAATGACAACATGTTTCCTTAGCAAGAATATGTTCTACCTCTCAATAGAGACATTGGCAAAGAAATAGTAGGGAAAGGGGTGGGGTAGGGAATAAAGGCAGGGTGATAGCAAAACCCTTGACAGTATTGATAGATAATTAGCTAGATCCAGAGTTAAGCAAAAGATCAAACTGGATTAAGTTTAGAAAACAGTACAATGCTTAACATCAATATGTTCCTCTTGATTCTCTGTAGCTATGAGTCATTCAATGCCATGATCTCAAAAGAATCAAAACTCTATCTGCCCAAACAGAAAAAGAAAAGAAACATGGGATGGGAGCTCAGTGTTAAAAGCAAGTTCCAGTGGATTACCAAAAATAACTTAAATGTGAGATTGTTAAAGGGGTGTCTTGTGAACACATACAAAAGGAAGTAGTGACCACACAAGGCCAGGGTGACTTTAGTGAGAACAAATCATGCCAGATTGTC